>NC_082671.1:79320000-79622500 GCF_025265405.1 Mesoplodon densirostris
GGTGATTAGAAAGTCGTGTCAAAGACATGTTTAAGTCACTTGCCCTTGGTCGTACAGCTAGCCTATGTAACAAAGATGAAATTTGAATGAAGACCTTCTGAACTCAGGGTCAAAGTTCTTTCCTGGAGTGGTCAGGAAGGACATACAATAAGAATAAGAAAGCATTATAAATTGTGCTTCATACACAATATGCTATAGAAAGTCTACTTAGAATGTTCTCATTTACAGAATTTCTTTTTAGTATCTGACTGCGCTGGGCTAAAGGAGAGCTCCTCATCTCACGGGTCCACTGTGGACAGAGAATGAGTTACAACATGGAAAAGTATGGGTCGCTACTTTAGAAAGCCTAAGAGAAACTATGGAAGAAATGCTGTTAACTTCAGTCTGTAAGAATTGGTGTGGAAGGGACTAGCGATTATTAGAAGTGTGGTAGGACTGTACCTGAAAGCTACTGATTTTAGGAGACTTGGTATTGTGGCAGGAGAAGCAGCATAATGATGCCCTGCAGTAAGTGATCAGGCCAAAGAAAGATCAATGACTGTCAATGTGACCTGGGGCAGGTCACTTAACATCTCTAAGCTTATTTTCTCTATCTGTGAATGGATACAGCAGTATGTGCTTCACACGTTTGTTGAAAGGATTAAATGGTATAATTCATTTATGGAACACATATTTGTTGAGTGCTTATTATAGATCTTTAGATCTTGGGGATTCAACAGGTAACAAATTAGACAAAAATCTTTGCTCCCAGAGATTGTCCAGCAGAGACAAACAATAAATAAAATATTAAGCGAACTGTATAATATATTAGACATTGATAAATGCTAGGGTGAAACGTTAGGCGAGGAAGTGGAGGAGAGGGTGCTGTTAGGTGAGGATGGGTCAGAGAAGGTCTCTTTAAGAAGATCAAATAGGGCCTCCCTGGTGGCGCAGTGGTTAAGAGTCCGCCTGCCGATGCAGGGGATACGGGTTCGTGCCCCGGTCTGGGAGGATCCCATATGCCGCGGAGCGGCTGGGCCCGTGAGCCATGGCCGCTGGGCCTGCGCATCCGGAGCCTGTGCTCCACAACGGGAGAGGCCACAACAGTGAGAGGCCCACATACCGCAAAAAGAAAAAAAAAAAAAAAAAGAAGATCAAATAGGAGCAAATCTAGAGTGTATAAGGGAGCAAGCTATGTAGATAAGCAAAGAAAAAGTAAGAGGCAGAAATGACCCTGAGACAGAAATGTGTCCAAGGAAGAGCAAGGAGGCCACGGTGGCTGAACAGAGGGGATACAAGGAAAGAGTAGTAGGTGATAAGGATAGAATCAGGGCTTACACGTTACCATGAGGACTTGGGCTTTTAATTTACTGAGTGAGGTGTGAAGCCTTTGGAAGGTTCTGAGCAGAGCAGTGACATGATCTGACCTAGGTCTGAACAGCATGACTTTGGCTGCTGTGTTGAGAACAGACTGAGAGAGTAAGGGAGAAAGCAGGGAGGCCACTGGGAGATTGTGACAATAATCCCAGCCAGAGATGGGGAAGAGCCTCAGAGCAGCCAGTCTGAAAAGTAACACAGTTTCTCCCACTGTACTGTGTGGGCACCTCTTAAGTACCCCCCTAGTTCTCCTGTGCACCAGGGCATACTGAGCAGCTGTGGAGACAGGCTTCCCTTGCTGTTAGGTTGGGGCCAGACATGGAACCCCAAATGCCAACCCCCATAGGCCAAATACAGAAAATTCTCTGAGGTAGCTAGCCGCTGTCAAGATATGCTGGTGACTTCAGAGGCATCATCCAAAACAGGGAAGTTTCCCTTCACCATGTGAAGGGACCACACCCAGAGGGATGCCAACTCAAGTCTTTCTCTAGTGCAGGATGTGGGAGGGCCTTCTGTTTGTTTTAGCAATCAAGCAGATCACATTATAGGTTAGGTCAGATTTCAGTTTCCCTTAGGATCAGGTTGGCACTGGCATCACTGATGTAGTACATCCTAGGAAGTCCTAGCCTGTTCTCTCTTGGGAGCATGGTTACCAAAACCACGGAAGAAAACAACATGTGCAAGACAGTTTCCACTGTAATGAAATTCTCGTTACATAGACTTGCCTCCTCTGCTATTTAGAGGCTGGTGGAAAGGGCTTTTTAATGAAATTACTGTTTAAAATGTTTCAGATTACGTTAAACAAGCATTGGTGGATGACTGGCTCCCTTCCACACGGACCAGCCATCTGATCTGACCAAGACGTTCCATGCTTTCAGCTGGACATATCTTGCATGAGGTCTTCGACATGGCAGCTATGTAGTTGGCTTTGCCAACCCCGACAGAAAAGCCAGGCAAGCTTTCCCCATGTTCTGATGCTAAAGCACTTCATTTAGGGATTTGGTGAGCAATCCAGCCTGCCCCAGGTTATCTCAGACCTAGCAACCCATAACCATGCAAAAACACAGAGGTTCCCCCAGAGACCTTCTGCAGCAGTTCCATGGCCAAGTGCATTTTTGGCACCTGGAAACACAGCCTTCTACTGGAAAAGTTTGCTTGCTACCCACCTTCTAAAAGCTAAGAAATAGGGCCAAGGTTGCAGAGAGCCTGTACCCATTGAAAAGCAGCCATCTCAACTCTCTTCCAAAGGGGTAAATGTCCAGGAACTGAAGTTCATACAGCACAGCCACTAGTCTGCCTTTCCTTTGGGAGTCATCAGTCTCCTACATCACTTTAAATAGTTCCCATGTTGACTGGAGCTCTGTAGCCTGTGTAGGACAGGGTGAAGAATGCAGCTCCCTTTCTAGTACAGAAGCTCTTAAGGGAAACGACCTGGGTTGCTTTTGTGTCCATGAATGTGGTCGGAGAAATCCAGAGAGATGGCATTACTCTGTTATTCATGCAGTAGAAGCAAGATAGTGGTAGCTATAGTGACAGCAGCTGCAGGATCTGGAGGCTCAATCTAGACAATATTTATTTCTTCTTCCCATGGAATTGTACCACAATTAAAGACCATAACTAAACTCATTTTCAATTCCAGTTTCTGGAATTCACCAGCCTTCAGAAGTATTATTCTCTAATATGCAGAACTAAAGCATGTACCCCTCCCGATGTTGCTCTCTACTCCTGGCTTCCATACTGAGACTCCTCACACAAAGTATGCCACATCTTTTCTTCTATATGAACCTCTCTTCTGTGCAGATTATGTGACTAAGGTTTTCAGTGTTTCCAAATCAAAGCCCTTGGCAGAGGTTTGATATTTTTCCAGGATAGCTGTTACATATTAGCTTTGCAAATGCAGACACTCTGCTGAGAGCAGGCATGCCTATCTGTCCAAACTCAATTCCCATTCTGAGTCTACCATTTTAGAATAAAAGTGGATTGTGGGCTAGCCGGGAGGGAGTCCGGGAAAACTCTGGAGCTGCCGAAGAGGCAAGAGACTTTTTCTTCCCTCTTGGTTTCCTGGTGCGCGAGGAGAGGGGATTAAGAGCGCTGCTTAAAGGGGCTCCACAGACGGGCGCGAGTCGCAACTGAAAGCGCGGAGCCCAGTGACGGGCGTGGGACGCTGGGGCTGCTGCTGCTGCCGCCGCCAAGAAGCCTGTGTGCGAGCGCAGGTCACTGTCCACGCCGCCCTTCCGGGAACCTGTGCAGCCCGCCACTGCCGGGGTCCCGGGATCCAGGGGCGGCTTCCCTGGGAGAACGCACGGCGCGCCTCGGGCTGGTGCAACGTCACGCTGACCTCTGCTGCTGCAGGCTCGCCCCGCACTCCGTGCCCCTCCCTCCCGCCCGGCCTGAGTGAGCAAGAGTCCCCGAAGAGGCTGCTCCTTTAACCCTGTCCTGTCTGAGCAAAGAACAGACGCCCTCCGGCGACCTACACGCAGAGGCGGGGCCAAATCCAAAGCTGAGACCCAGGAGCTGTGAGAACAAAGAAGAGAAAGGGAAACCTCTCCCAGCAGCCTCAGAAGCAGCGGATTAAAGCTCCACAATCAATTTGATGTACCATGCATCTGTGGAATACATGAATAGACAACAAATCATCCCAAATTGAGGAGCCAGGAGTCAGTGCTGTGCCTCTGAGGTGGGAGAGCCAACTTCAGGACACTGGTCCACAAGAGACCTCCCAGCTCCACATAATATCAAACGGCGAAAATCTTCCAGAGATCTCCATCTCAACACCAGCACCCAGCTTCACAACGACCAGCAAGCTACAGTGCTGGACACCCTATGCCAAACAACTAGCAAGACAGGAACACAACGCCACCCATTAGCAGAGAGGTGGCCTAAAATCATAAAACGTCCGCAGACACCCCAAAACACACCACCAGACGTGGACCTGCCCACCAGAAAGACAAGATCCAGCCTCATCCACCAGAACACAGGCACTAGTCCCCTCCACCAGGAAGCCTACACAACCCACTAAACCAACCTTAGCCACTGGGGACAGACACCAAAAACAACGGGAACTACGAACCTGCAGCCTGCAAAAAGCAGACCCCAAACACAGTAACATAAGCAAAATGAGAAGACAGAAAAACACACAGCAGGAGAAGGAGCAAGATAAAAACCCACCAGACCTAACAAATGAAGAGGTACTAGGCAGTCTACCTGAAAAAGAATTCAGAATAATGATGGTAAAGATGATCCAAGATTCTATTTCCAAGATCCAAAATCTTGGAAATAGAATAGACAAAATGCAAGAAACAGTTAACAAGGACCTAGAAGAACTAAAGATGAATCAAGCATCGATTAAAAACACAATAAATGAAATAAAAAATACTCTAGATGGGATCAATAGCAGAATAACTGAGGCAGAAGAACGGATAAGTGAGGTGGAAGATAAAATAGTGGAAATAACTGCTGCAGAGCAAAATAAAGAAAAAAAGAATGAAAAGAACAGAGGACAGTCTCAGAGACCTCTGGGACAACATTAAATGCACCAACATTCGAATTATAGGGGTTCCAGAAGAAGAAGAGAAAAAGAAAGGGACTGAGAAAATATTTGAAGAGATTATAGTTGAAAACTTCCCTAATATGGGAAAGGAAATAGTTAATCAAGTCCAGGAGGCACAGAGAGTCCCATACAGAATAAATCCAAGGAGAAATACGCCAAGACACATATTAATCAAACTGTCAAAAATTAAACACAAAGAAATCATATTGAAAGCAGCAAGGGAAAAACAACAAATAACACACAAGGGAATCCCCATCAGGATAAGAGCTGATCTCTCAGCAGAACCTCTACAAGCCAGAAGGGAGTGGCAGGACATAATTAAAGGGATGAAGGAGAAAAACCTGCAACCAAGATTACTCTACCCAGCAAGGATCTCATTCAGATTTGATGGAGAAATTAAAACCTTTACAGATAAGCAAAAGCTGAGAGAGTTCAGCACCACCAAACCAGCTTTACAACAAATGCTAAAGGAACTTCTCTAGGCAAGAAACACAACAGAAGGAAAAGACCTACAATAACGAACCCAAAACAATTAAGAAAATGGGAATAGGAACATACATATCGATAATTACCTTAAATGTAAATGGACTAAATGCTCCCACCAAAAGACACAGATTGGCTGAGTGGATACAAAAACAAGACCCATATATATGCTGTCTACAAGAGACCCACTTCAGACCTAGAGACACATACAGACTGAAAGTAAGGGGATGGAAAAAGATATTCCATGCAAATGGAAACCAAAAGAAAGCTGGAGTAGCAATTCTCATATCAGACAAAATAGACTTTAAAATAAAGACTACTAGAACAGACAAAGAAGGACACTACATAATGATCAAGGGATCGATCCAAGAAGAAGATATAACAATTGTAAATATTTATGCACCCAACATAGGAGCACCTCAATACATAAGGCAAATACTAACAGGCATAAAAGGAGAAATCGACAGTAACACAATCATAGTAGGGGACTTTAACACCCCACTTTCACCAATGGACAGATCATCCAAAATGAAAATAAATAAGGAAACACAAGCTTTAAATGATACATTAAACAAGATGGACTTAATTGATATTTATAGGACATTCCATCCAAAAACAACAGAATACACATTTTTCTCAAGTGCTCATGGAACATTCTCCAGGATAGATCATATCTTGGGTCACAAATCAAGCCTTGGTAAATTTAAGAAAATTGAAATTGTATCAAGTATCTTTTCTGACCACAATGCTATGAGACTAGATATCAATTACAGGAAAAGATCTGTAAAAAATACAAACACATGGAGGCTAAACAATACACTACTTAATAACGAAGTGATCACTGAACAAATCAAAGGGGAAATTAAAAAATACCTAGAAACAAATGACAGTGGAGATACGACGACGCAAAACCTATGGGATGCAGCAAAAGCAGTTCTAAGGGGGAAGTTTATAGCAATACAATCCCACCTTAAGAAACAGGAAACATCTCGAATAAACAACCTAACCTTGCACCTAAAGCAATTAGAGAAAGAAGAACAAAAACATCCCAAAGTTAGCAGAAGGAAAGAAATAATAAAAATCAGATCAGAAATAAATGAAAAAGAAATGAAGGAAACGATAGCAAAGATCAATAAAACTAAAAGCTGGTTCTTTGAGAAGATAAACAAAATTGATAAACCATTAGCCAGACTCATCAAGAAAAAAAGGGAGAAGACTCAAATCAATAGAATTAGAAATGAAAAAGGAGAAGTAACAACTGACACTGCAGAAATACAAAAGATCATGAGAGATTACTATAAGCAACTCTATGCCAATAAAGTGGACAACCTGGAAGAAATGGACAAATTCTTAGAAATGCACAACCTGCCAAGACTGAATCAGGAAGAAATAGAAAATATGAACAGACCAATCACAAGCACTGAAATTGAAACTGTGATCAAAAATCTTCCAACAAACAAAAGCCCAGGACCAGATGGCTTCACAGGTGAATTCTATCAAGCATTTAGAGAAGAGCTAACACCTATCCTTCTCAAACTCTTCCAAAATATAGCAGAGGGAGGAACACTCCCAAACTCATTCTACGAGGCCACCATCACCTTGATACCAAAACCAGACAAGGATGTCACAAAGAAAGAAAACTACAGGCCAATATCACTGATGAACATAGATGCAAAAATCCTCAACAAAATACTAGCAAACAGAATCCAACAGCACATTAAAAGGATCATACACCATGATCAAGTGGGGTTTATTCCAGGAATGCAAGGATTCTTCAATATACGCAAATCAATCAACGTGATACACCATATTAACAAATTGAAGGAGAAAAACCATATGATCATCTCAATAGATGCAGAGAAAGCTTTCGACAAAATTCAACATCCATTTATGACAAAAACCTTTCAGAAAGTAGGCATAGAGGGAACTTTCCTCAACATAATAAAGGCCATATATGACAAACCCACAGCCAGCATCGTCCTCAATGGTGAAAAACTGAAACCATTTCCACTAAGATCAGGAACAAGACAAGGCTGCCCACTCTCACCACTCTTATTCAACATAGTTTTGGAAGTTTTAGCCACAGCAATCAGAGAAGAAAAGGAAATAAAAGGAATCCAAATTGGAAAAGAAGAAGTAAAGCTGTCACTGTTTGCAGATGACATGATACTATACATAGAGAATCCTAAAGATGCTACCAGAAAACTACTAGAGCTAATCAATGAATTTGGTAAAGTTGCAGGATACAAAATTAATGCACAGAAATCTTTGGCATTCCTATATACTAATGATGAAAAATCTGAAAGTGAAATCAAGGAAACACTTCCATTTACCATTGCAACAAATAGAATAAAATATCTAGGAATAAACCTACCTAAGGAGACAAAAGACCTGTATGCAGAAAATTATAAGACACTGATGAAAGAAATTAAAGATGATACAAATAGATGGAGAGATGTACCATGTTCTTGGATTGGAAGAATCAACATTGTGAAAATGACTCTACTACCCAAAGCAATCTACAGATTCAATGCAATCCCTATCAAACTACCACTGGCATTTTTCACAGAACTAGAGCAAAAAATTTCACAATTTGTATGGAAACACAAAAGACCCCGAATAGCCAAAGCAATCTTGAGAACGAAAAATGGAGCTGGAGGAATCAGGCTCCCTGACTTCAGACTATACTACAAAGCTACAGTAATCAAGACAGTATGGTACTGGCACAAAAACAGAAAGATAGATCAATGGAACAGGATAGAAAGCCCAGAGATAAACCCACGGACATATGGTCACCTTATCTTTGATAAAGGAGGCAGGAATGTACAGTGGAAAAAGGACAGTCTCTTCAATAAGTGGTGCTGGGAAAACTGGATAGGGACATGTAAAAGTATGAGATTAGATCACTCCCTAACACCATACACAAAAATAAGCTCAAAATGGATTAAAGACCTAAATGTAAGGCCAGAAACTATCAAACTCTTAGAGGAAAACATAGGCAGAACACTCTATGACATAAATCACAGCAAGATCCTTTTTGACCCACCTCCTAGAGAAATGGAAATAAAGACAAAAATAAACACATGGGACCTAATGAAACTTCAAAGCTTTTGCACAGCAAAGGAAACCATAATCAAGACCAAAAGACAACCCTCAGAATGGTAGAAAATATTTGCAAATGAAGCAACTGACAAAGGATTAATCTCCAAAATTTATAAGCAGCTCATGCAGCTCAATAACAAAAAAACAAACAACCCAATCCAAAAATGGGCAGAAGACCTAAACAGACATTTCTCCACAGAAGATATACAGACTGCCAACAGACACATGAAAGGATGCTCAACATCTTTACTCATTAGAGAAATGCAAATCAAAACTACAATGAGATATCATCTCACACCAGTCAGAATGGCCATCATCAAAAAATCTAGAAACAATAAATGCTGGAGAGGGTGTGGAGAAAAGGGAACACTCTTGCACTGCTGGTGGGAATGTGAATTGGTACAGCCACTATGGAGAATGGTATGGAGGTTCCTTAAAAAACTACAAATAGAACTACCATATGACCCAGCAATCCCACTACTGGGCATATACCCTGAGAAAACCATAATTCAAAAAGAGACATGTACCAAAATGTTCATAGCAGCCGTATTTACAATAGCCCGGAGATGGAAACAACCTAAGTGTCCATCATCGGATGAATGGATAAAGAAGATGTGGCACATATATACAATGGAATATTACTCAGCCATAAAAAGAAACGAAATTGAGCTATTTGTAATGAGGTGGATGGACCTAGAGTCTGTCATACAGAGTGAAGTAAGTCAGAAAGAGAAAGACAAATACTGTATGCTGACATGTATATATGGAATTTAAGAAAAAAAAATGTCATGAAGAACATAGGGGTAAGTCAGGAATAAAGACACAGACCTACTAGAGAATGGACTGGAGGATATGGGGAGGGGGAAGGGTAAGCTGTGACAAAGTGAAAGAGCGGCATGGACATATATACACTACCAAACATAAGGTAGATAGCTAGTGGGAAGCAGCCGCATAGCACAGGGAGATCAGCTCGATGCTTTGTGACCGCCTGGAGGGTTGGGATAGGGAGGGTAGGAGGGAGACACAAAAGGGAGGGGATATGGGAACATATGTATATGTATAACTGATTAAATTTGTTATAAAGCAAAAAATAAAAAAATAAAAAAATAAAAAAATAAAAGTGGATTGTGTGGCTTCCCTGGTGGCACAGTGGTTGAGAGTCCAGCTGCCGATGCAGGGGACGCGGGTTCGTGCTCCGGTCCAGGAGGATCCCACATGCTGCGGAGTGGCTGGGCCCGTGAGCCATGGCCGCTGAGCCTGCACTTCCGGAGCCTGTGCTCCGCGGTGGGAGTGGCCACAGCAGTGAGAGGCCCACGTACTGCAAAAAAAAAAAAAAAAAAAAAGTGGATTGTGCTATGATGTCAGACAGACCTGCGTTTAAATCTTAGCTTCTCCAACTACTAAATGGGTTACTTTGATGGTTTTATGACCTTTCAGAAACTCCTCCCCTCTATCTTAGGGACAGTAATACCTACCATGATGAGCAGCATAAGTCAAGTGTTTTGTTCAATGAGTGGATAAATAGGTACTTTATAATAATAAACCTTATTATAACATCCAGCGGTGAGTGGCCTTTAAGAAATTCTTTAATAATCTTACAAAAATAAAAATGTGCTTCTGAAGCAGTACTTAAGTATGTCAAAAGTGATTACCAGAGTATTACATAAACCATATTAAATGACAAAAGTCTCTAGAAGATTAATAATGAAGAAACATAATTCAATAATAGAAACTAGTACCCAACGTAAGATGATTGATGAATTAATATCAACCTGGAAGCAAGTTTCTAGGACCATATGCCTGTCAATGATTTGGATGAAGATACAGAATGCATGTTTATCAAATCTGTAGATGGCAAGTGGCTAGGAGAGAGAATGAATATTTTAGGTAACAGAATCAGAATCAGCAAGCATCTTTACAGTTAAACTGATAGGCCAAGATGAAATATAGTAAAGATCAATGCAAGCTCTTGTACTTGGTTCCAAAAGAAAGAACAAGGTCCATCCATGTTGTTGCAAATGACAGGATAGCCTTCTTTCTCATGGCTGAGTAATATTCCATTGTTTATACATACACCACATCTTCTTTAGCCATTCATCTGTCTATGGATACTTAGGTTGTTTCCGTGTCTTGGCTATTGTGAATAATGCTGGAAAGAACATGAGGTGCAGATATCTCTTCGAGATCTTAATCTCATTTCCTTTTGATATATAATCAAAAGTGGCATTGCTGGATCAAATGGTAGTTCTATTTTTAATTTTTAGAGGAAACTCCATTCTGCTTTCTGTAGTGGCTGTACCAACTTACATTCCCACCAACAGTGCACAAGGGTTCCCTTTCTTTACATCTTTGCCAGCTTGTTATCTTTTGTCTTTTTGATGATAATCATTCTAACAGGTGTGAGATGATATCTTGTTGAGTTTTTTAATTTGCATTTTCTTTTTTTTATTTTTTAATTTTATTTTTATTAGTTTCTGCTTTATAACAAAGTGAATCAGTCATACATATACATCTGTTCCCACATCCCTTCCCTCATGCATCTCCCTCCCTTCCACCCTCCCCATCCCACCCCTCCAGGCGGTCACAAAGCACCGAGCTGATCTCCCTGTGCTCTGCAGCTGCTCCCACTATCTATCTACCTTACGTTTGGTAGTGTATATATGTCCATGCCTCTCTTTCACTTTGTTTCTTGATTATTTGTGATTTTGAGCACATTTTCATGTATTTCTTGGCCATTTGTGTGTCTTCTTTGGAGAAATAGCTATTTAAGTCCTTTGCCCATTTTAAAAATAGGATTATTATTATTATTATTGCTATTGAGTTGTATGAGTTCCTTATATATCTTGGATATTAACTTTTTATCAGACATATGATTTGAAAATATTTTCTCCCATTCCATAGGTTGCCTTTTTATTTTGCTGATTGTTTCTTTTGCTGTGCAGAAGCTTGTTTAGTTTGATGAGTCCCACTTCTTTACTTTTGCTTTTGTTGCTTGGGCCTTTGGTGTCATATGAAAGAGCCTTCTCCCTATATTTTCTTCTAGGAGTTTTGAAGTTTCAGGTCTTATGTTAAGTCTTTACTTATTTCTGAATAATTTTTGTGAATGGGGTAAGAAAGGGGTCCAATTTCATTCTTCTGCAAAAGAATAGCCAGTTTTCCCAGCACCATTTTTTGAAGAGACTATGCTTTTCCCACTGAGTATTCTTGGCTCCCTTGTCAAATATTAGTTGACTGTGTATGCCAGGATTTATTTCTGGGCTCTCGATTCTGTTCCATTGTTCTATGAGTCTATTTTTATGCCGATACCATAACGTTTTGATTCCTACAGCTTTGTAGTACAGTTCGAAATCAGGAAGTGACTCCTCCAGGCTTGTTCTTCTTTCTCAGGATTGCTTTGGCTATTTGGGGTCTCCTGTGGTTCCATACAAGTTTGTTTGTTTTTTTTTTTTTTTCGGCATGCGGGCCTCTCACAGGCTCTGTATGTGTAGGCTCAGCGGCCATGGCTCACGTGCCCAGCCCCTCCACAGCATGTGGGATCTTCCCGGACTGGGGCACAAACCTGTGTCCCCTGCATCGGCAGGCGGACTCTCAACCACTGCGCCACCAGGGAAGCCCCATACAAGTTTTAGGATTGTTTTTATATTTCTGTGAAAAATGTCATTGGAATTTTGATAGGGATTACACTGAGTCTATAGATGGCTTTAGATAGTATTGGCATTTGAACAATATTAATTCTTCTGATTCATGAACCCGAGATATCTTTCCATTGATTTGTGTCTTCTTAGTACAATTTGGCATATACTAAGTGAAATAAGTAAGAAAAACTGTATGATATCACTTACGTGGAATCTAAAAAAGCCAAACATAGAAACAGAGAGGAAATGGTGGTTTGTCAGGGGCTGGGGCATGGGAGGAAATGGGAAGATGTTGACCAAAGTGTACAGACTTCCAGTTATAAGAGGAATAAGTTCTGGGGATCTACTGCACATCATGATGAGTACAGTTAAAAATACTGTATTATATACTTGAAAGTTGCTAAGAGAGTAGATCTTAAATGTCTTCACCACATTAAAAAATGATAGTTATGTGAGGTGATGGGTTAGCTAACGTAATTCTGGTAATCATTCTGCCATATGTGTGTCATGTCAACCTGTCCATCTTAAACTTACACAATATTATACAACAGTTTTATCTCAATAGAGCTGGGGGGCAAGAAAAACATTCTCTACTGGAAAGAAAAAAGAATGAACAAGATGGGAAAGGATGTTATAACATAGGTGTGGATAAAAAAAATGCTTAAGGATCTTAAGGACCAGTGAACTCTTTAGAAATACATACAGTAGTTCAACTGTCCAGAAAGCTAATGAAAACACAGATTGTATTAGTAAAATCAGAACATAAATAATTACAGAATTTTATATGAAACTGGCTCCCCCAAACCTAAGTAGGCATGTAGACAAATCAGAGGCAAACACCTAGGATGGTAAATTAATTTTGCATAATATCATATGATTGAAAGTAATGGGAATGTTTGTTCTAATGAAGGCTGTGGTTGTAATTTTCAAATACTGTATATAGAGAAGGAATATGTATGGTGTTTCCCAAAATGGGGTAGTCATACCACCACCAATACATTAATAATACATTAATAATAATGTTAGTTAATAATACATTAATACAAATAATACATGTAATTAATAACATACTGATAATATAGTTAATATTTATTAGAAAAAATAGAAAACAATCATATCAAACCTACAATTTCATGGATATTATTGCTCAGTTTTGAGATTAAAATAGGTGTTTATTTACAATGAGTTGAAAGGAAAAGGATTAAGTTTATAATAGCATGAGCGTGTGGTATGACAAGTATCATAGGAGAAATATAGAAATAAGAATCATGTGGATAGCAGATCATATTTCTGGGTGACCCCAAGGGAGAAAGTGAAAACCAATGAGTAGAAGCTGCCTGAAGCAGATTTCAGCTCAACATATAGTAGACTTTCCAATCAGCTCATTCCAAATAGCTTACCCTAAATGTGAACAAGTTCACCAACCCATAGGCTAGAGGGTACTTGGTGGGGATGGAGTAGAGGAGATTAAACAGTCAAGTAAAGACTTGGACTAGGTGACTTTCAGGCCCCATTATTGTGTGACTGAGTTCTCCATCAACTTCACTCAGCACAGAGACTCCTGGCCTTTTGATGTTAAGGAAATCTGTTGTTTGCTTCACTTTATTTGGAAAATGTTGGGAGGACATCAAGACTGCATTATCAGAGATGCTCTGGGTTCCTAGTAGACTGGGGCTGGTAATGACTGCCTTCAGGGCATTAATTTCAGCTAATGGCCATGGCACCCATCTCCAGCTGTGACATATTAGGTGGAAGTCATCCCCTCATCCGTTCCCACTTAGTTTAGTCTGGAAAAGAAGACCGTGTTCCCCAATAATAAAAACGGGATCTGGGGAAAGAATGTAGCTTCCCCCTAAAGGGGAAGGAAACTGTGTGTTCTCAGGCCACTGGTTCCTCTACTATCTGTGTGTATAGGTTTGAAGCCCTGGGCAAGTTACTTAATATCTCTGAACTTCATTTTTTTTTCTCACCCTTAAAATGAGGTACATGATGTCATTTATCACAGAATAGGAGTTCATTAATTCATATGTATTCTTATCACCCCCTTTCTTTTCATCATGATTATATTTATGTAGCAAATGGAATTTTAGTAATAATGCTTCTAATTAATTTGTCCACTCATTAATTTGTTCAGCAGACATTTCTGAAGGTCATGAAACCAGGCACAGTGACAAGTAAGCACAGTGATATTCTCCATTCCAAAGACTAAAGGCCAAGATTGACAGCAATACTGTTGGTAAGTTGTTAAATTGTAATAACACTCTACATTTACCCCTGCCTTGTATGTCACAAAATACATTCACATAACATAATTTTGTTTAAATTTTCTCCCAAGTCCTGGGCTATAGCAAGCTCCAGGAAAGCAGACACCATATCTGTCTTGTTGATTACTATATTCCCCATCCCTCGCACAGAGTCTGGCACATAATGGGGACTCCATAGTATTAGTCAAAACAATAAAGGAAGGAATTGATGAATCAATGAAATAAGCCAAAAAGAGAGTCATCAGTAGCATCATTTTACAGTGTCACTGGCTTTGGTATTTATCAGCCACTGAGTAAAGGAGTAATTTCACCAAGTAAACCACTTGTGGGGGAGATGGCATCTTACCCTTCCATTTTCTTGGACACTTACAGCATATTAAGAACCAAGTAATGGGACTTCCCTGGTGGTGTAATGGTTAAGAATCCACCTGTCAATGCAAGGGACATGGGTTCAATCTCTGGTCCGGGAAGATCCCACATGCTGCGGAGCAACTAAGCCCATGTGCCACAACTACTGAGCCCACGTGCCACAACTATTGAAGCCCCTGTACTCTAGACCCCATGCTCCGCAACAAGAGGAGCCACCACAATGAGAAGCCCACACACCGCAACGAAGAGTAGCCTCCGCTTGCCGCAACTAGAGAAAGCCCACGTGCAGCAACCAAGACCTGGCACAGCCATAAACAAAAATAAATAAATAAATAAATAAATAGTATCTGGTTTAAAAAAAAAAAGAAAGAACCAAGTAATGCAAAAAAATGTAATCTGTAATAGCAGTGGTAGTAATAACAACAATAACAGCTAACATCTACGGAGTGCTTACCATAAGCCAGGCTTTGTTCTAGGAACTCCATGCGATCATGTTGACAACCCTCTTGGATGGTATTCGGCAATGTCTTTGCGGCTTATTGTATCTTCATCTGCTTCAGTGGAGTCTGCATTGTCCCCTTTTCACATCTCCCTTCAGTGGCAGAAATTATGAGCTCCTCAAAAGTATGCTCTTTGTCTTATTCAGATCTGCACTCCCAGCACCATGTTGTACATATAGCAGGTGTTCAATATGCCTTCGGTGAATAAATGAATGATCTAACTGAAGGTCAGAAATGGAAATGCTCAATGGAGCCTAGAGTCAGGAGAAAAATCTGAAGGGGACACTTGAACGAAGCCTTATTCAAACTTTGATCGACAGAGAGTGAGAATGACACTTTAGGAGAACTGTAAGAAGATTGCGTGTCTTGCCTAAAGACTTGGGTGGGATGTAGGGTGGGGTGGAGCTGGATGACCTCTTAGCCTCTTATGGGATCCTCCAGTCCTTGGTGCCATGGATCAGATACTTGGTTTCAGTCATCACCCTGTTCTTTTGCCCTTTTGTACCTTGGTCAGCTCTACTGGGTTACTATTGATTTCTATCTTTGCAAGCAAAGTAGAGTAATCAAACCCTATGAGGCAGATCTTCTTTCATCATAGGAGAGCTTAAGGTAAGAACTCTGTGTTCTTCCCACTAGCACTGGCTGATGTATGCTCTAGGAGCAGTTCTCCCAGGGGATAACATGGATTTGTGAGAAAACAAAACAGAAAAGGTTACAGTGCTCAAATATGTGTGAGAAGTAGAATTTCATCATTGCATAACTTCCCAGAGCCTTTACTATACAAGCCTTTATTAAACACTGATTCTCTAACGAGGGCTTGAGGAGCATGGTGTACAGAGAATTCCTAACTTTTTCACCATGGGCCTCAGGAGGGTATGTGGATGGAATATCACATAGGACTGGTACTTTACAGAACATGATATTCTATGGGAAGTACCATGTTAGACCTTTCATCAGGGAAGTATTTGTCTGTTTCTTAGAGTCCTTGGATACTTTTTAATTCATGGACCTTCTGAAAATACAAGAATGTTTCTTTCTCCTTACCTTCTCCAGTCTTCTTCCAGGGGTTTTGCCACGAACGCTCTCTGATCCCCACATCTGCCCATTTTGCACACTAGAGGGTAGCGTTGAGCCTATTTGGAATTTCACACACTTGGGACTGAGAAAAAGTATGATGAAATTGTCCTTCCTTTTCACATAAATCAGGGGGACTAAGTACCAGCAGCTGTTGCTCTGACTGTGAAAACCATCGTGATGGGCAGGATTTTGTTCAAAATCCCGAAATTCAAAAGTTCTCGAAAACCCCAGGCCAATTCTTCTCAGAAATTTCTCTGTCTGTACTTGCGTGCCTGGGAGGATCAAGTCTTCATCCGGGTTCTCTAGGGCTTTGTGAGTGAGGGCAAAATAATGACAGAGTATACAAAACTCACTAAATAAATAAAGATATTTCTCTCTTTTATCCTATCTGGAGTCTTACAAAGGTTGGAGTGAACTTGAAGCATGCAACAGAGATTAGTCACAGAGATGCTTCTTAGCCTTAATTTAGTTTCTGCATAAGGGCTGTGTCTTTCTCTTCCTATCACCAGTTCTAGCCTTCCCATCTTCTACTCAATCTTCAAGACTCACTTCGAACTCCATACCTCCTTAAAAATGTAAAACCTGAGGGAGTTGCCCCCTATGGACTCTTATACTTAGCCCTGGATTATTAGAATCTTAGTGTGACCTTTTAAGAGTTTTCATTTATGTTCTTTTTTTTTCCTATCAACATTATTGTAGGGCCTCCAGAATCTTAGCTATATATTACACTTGCCTATGTTCCCCTGTAAGGATTTAGAAGCTTGACTGAAAGAAAGAGACATCTGTTGAGTTCCTACCATGTAGCAGGCCCTGACCTAAGTGCTTTCATGCTTTAGCTCAATTAAGCTGTATTTTGACTGGCTGCAACATCTGTGCCCTTTTCACAGAGTTGTAGATCATCCAAAAAGGACATTTGAAATGGCAGAATGCACAGGGTGACCTTACATCCTGGTTTGCCTATGACAGTCCTGGTTTACATCTGTCGTCGGGCATAATCATTAATCATGTTTCCTTTCACTCTCAAAAGTATCCAGGCTTTGTCTAGAAATTCTATGATAAACAGGCTCCGGAGTCTGACATTTTGGGTTTGGATTCTGTCTCTGCCACTCACTAACTATGTGACTGCGGGCAAGTTACTTAACTTCCCTGGGCTTCACTTCCCTCCAGGTAGAAATTAGAGGTGCTAATGACTTCCTAATAGGGTTGTGATGAAGATCAAAGTTAATATAGTAATGTGTTTACATGAATGGCTGGCACATAGTAAACAACCAAAAAAGACAGTTATTATTGTCCAAATGGATTTGATCACGTGAGCAACCCCAGAAGGGCCCAAAGTGACCGCTGTGTGAAGTGACTCAGAAATGCGAGAGGAGCTAAGTAAGGTGTGAGCGCTGATTTAAGGAGAAGAAACATTATAGGCAGTGAGTGGTGCTTTATAGTAGAGGTTCTTAAAGCATCAAGCCTAGGCCAGCTGCCTCAGCATCCCTCGGGATTTTGTTAGAAGTGCAAATTTTCAGATCTTTTGAATCAGAAACTTTAGGAGTGGGGCCTGGTAATCTGTATGTTAACAAGTCCACCAGGTGATTATAATGTGTGCTAATTTTTAAGAACCTTAGTTCTTCTGAAAAGGAGAGGGGACAGCAGAGAAGCTTCAGCCAGCCACAGAACAACTTATTAAGCCAGGAAGGTTCCAGGTCAGTGAATCCCAGCACCCTCGTGCTGAAGGCAACCCTAGGAAGCTCTAGGCCAGATGTTGCAAACATAGACTCACAGTCTGAATGTGTATACTATTTTGTTTGGCCTGTTAAAAAAAATTTAGCCAGAAATTAAAAATCAGAGAAATTTATGTACAAATACAGATTTCTAGCATTCCTTACAAATTCAGAATATTTGGCGCCTCTGGGTGGCCTTCCCCTCCAGCCACAATTGAGTGCAGTGGAGAAGCAGCTGCCCCTTTAACCAGAGCAGGTAGCCTCCTTCTTCCCCTAATTCCCATCAGGTCAGCTGCACTTCTGTACTTGTTACCTGTCCTGTCCCTGTTCCCATTCACGACTTAGACACCGCCCCCTGCTTTTAGATGAGAAAGTGTAGGCCTGGAGAGTTTCCACGAGTTGTGTAAGTGTGTGACCCATTCTCTGGACACAGCATGTGTTTAGGGAGGGTGGTCTCTGATCTTCTGAACAGGGTCTTGAAAGAGGAAGAATGTGAGACCCCTGAAGGGCTGCTCTTGCTGAGGTTCTTAAACTGTCCTGTGTATCAGAATCAACTGGGCCGAAGATTTAAAATGTAGTTTTCCACAGTGGCCCCCTGCCCAGCCTGGTTTAATAGGGTTGGGTGGACTGGGCCCAGGAAACTGCATGTAAAAAAGTCTTCCTTTCTTCCTCCTCCTTTACCCCCATCCGGGTGATTCCGAAGCAGGTGGTCCAGGGAACATACTTTGGGAAACCCTGAGCGATGTGTAACATTCCATGTGGGATCTATACCTCCGGATGGAGTGGGGCGGGGTGGACGGAGGACAAGATCTCATCACAGGCTGTGTGCAGAGAAGAGGGCCAGAGACATGGGGGAAGTTGAGTGAAGAGATTTAAGAGTGGTAGGGTCAGATAAAGTTGGGTTCGAATAGTCTGACAAAGGTTTGGGTTTTTTTTTGAAATATATTTGACATATAACATTGTGTAAATTTAAGGTGTATGCATATTGATTTCATACATTTATATATTGTAATATGATTGCCATCGCAGCAATAATTAGTGCCTCTGTCACATCCCGTAGTTATCATTTCTTTTTAGCCAAACTTGTAAAAACAGAGAGTAAAATGGTAGCTACCAGGGGATGCAGGGTCGGGGGATAGGACAGATGTTGTTTAGGGGCACAAATTTGCCACAAGTAGTAAAAAAGTCCTGGAGATCTCATGCATGGTATAGTGAATATAGACAATAATATTGTATTATACTCATCAAACTTGCTAAGAGACTAGATCTGAATTATTCCAACCACTAAAAAAATGTAACCCATAAAAGGTAGCTGCCCCGAACCAGATAGCCTAGCCTTTGACAGAAAGTAAAGAGCGTGATGGTGGCAGAAAAAAAATATAAGGGTGAGATTTCATGGTGAGAGTCAGCAGCGATTTATCAGGGCTAAAGGGTGAGACCAAAAATGTCACCCTCTATGCCTCTTGCAGGATGTAAGGGTGTGTACCACCTACGTTCCTTTTGAAGGATACTTCGACCATCCTTTAGTATAAAGCAACAAAAAGAAGGGGAAGCCCTGGCCTGAGGTTCTACCTCCATCCTTGTCTGGCTTCCCACCCCTTTCTTTACAGTTTTCTGCTCCTTTCCAACTACTTATAATTGTGGGGGGTTTTCTCCCTTCCCTTCTCTATTTCTTTGTCTCTCTGTATCTCTCTGTCTCGTTCTCTTTCTCTCTCTTTTTGCTCTCTCTCTGTTCCTTTCTCTCTTCTGACCCCCTCCCAATATGTAACTCACAAACTACACCAATAGTTATAGCATCAAAAAATATTCAGGAATAAAACATCCATCACCATGCAAGGAGAATCCAGGGGAAGAAACCAAACCCCTGAAAAAAGTTTCTAAAGTAATAAGTCCTTGTCAGATTCCAACCAGCCTGGGCCTCCAAACGGAGAGGCAGAGGTATTTGTCTCCTGTTCCAAAGGCATGAGCAACTTCCCACAGAGCAGTTCCGCTCCCACTGTGCTTTTTCCTTTGACCGTTGCTGTCAAATGTGCTTTGTCATGTCCTTTTAGCACCAGGCCTGGCACATTTCTCTGTATAGTAAAAGTTAATGAGCCGTATGGCTTTTGGCAGCACTGGGCAATATACATGCTCCATTTGGAACAGAGTAAATCCTTGGAGTCTATAGCTGTGTGTGCAGCCTCAGGCTGTCCCCTGTGCTTCATGGGTCTGTAAATATCATAGCTGTGGTCACTGCTCAGAATTATTAATATTCCAGAGGCCTGCTTTGACCCTACCCCCTACCGAGCAGGCTTCGGTAACACACAGCTTCGCATTGGACCACATCCAATTGGAATTTATGACTGGAAGTGGCAAAAGGCCCGTGTTAAAGCAATGTCTCACCTTCAGCTGGCTCTACGTCTTGGACACTGAGGACATCGTGGCATTTATTCAGTTCAAATCCCATTTATTTTGCTTCTAACATGCTGCGCACTGAGTTTAGATGCTAGAGATGGTGCCATGACAAAGACTATGTATATGTATAACTGATTCACTTTGTTATAAAGCAGAAAGGGACACACCATTGTAAAGCAATTATACTCTAATAAAGATGTTAAAAAAAAAAAAAAGACTCAATCCCTGCCCCGAAGAAAGTGATCTGGGAAGAGGACATGGACTTGTAATAAGGTCCCTGTATGCTAATAGATTTCAGGTCCAGCCCTTGGCAGGTTTTTGAGAAAAGCCACCCATTCTTCCATTTGCATCCCCTGAAGACTTTGCTATTCAAGCTTGGAAGGCAACAACACCTTGGGGCTTGTTAGAAATGCGGAAACTCAGGCCCCACCCCGGACTGAATCAGATTAAAGTTTGAGAGGCCATGATCTAAACCAGGCCTTAGCAAACCTGGATAGGTTAAAAAATCACCTAAGTCTTCCATTTTTAAGTGCTGACACAGCAGATTTGATATAGAGCTGGAGATTTCTTTATAAGCCCTACAGGTACTCATGATATAGCTGATCTGTAGACTGACATTTGGGAACTAGCCTCTAACCCTGTGGTTCTCAAACTTGTTTGAACCTTAGAATCACTGGGAGAGATGTTAAAAGTCTGGATGCCCAGCCTATATACTCTGAGCAGTTAAGTCATAAACCATGGGCATGGGGTTGAGGCAGTAGGACTTTTTTTCCAGTTTTATTGAGAAATAATGAACATCCATCACTATGTAAGTTTATGGCGTGCAGCAGGGTGGTTTCATTTACATATGTTGTGAAATGATTATCACAGTAGGTTCAGCTAACATCCATCTTCTCATATAGATACAATAAAAAGCAAAAAGAGAAAATAAAAAAGGAAAAAAAATCCTCCTTGTGATGAGAACTCACAGAATTTACTCTCTTAAAAAATTTCCCGTATGTCATACAGCAGTGTTGCGTAGAGCCATCGTGCTGTAAATTACATCCCTAGTACTTATTGATCTCATAACTGAAAGTTTGTACCTTTGGACCATCTTTCTCCAAATCTCCTTTCCCCCACCCTCTGCCTCTGGTAACTGCAAGTCTGATCTCTTTTTCTATGAGTTTGGTTTTCTGTTTTTGTTGTTGTTGTTTGTAAGATTCCCCATACAAGTGAGATCATACAATATTTGTCTTTCTCCATCTGGCTTATTTCACTTAGCATAATGCCTTCAAGGGCTATACAAGTTGTTGCAAATGGTATGACCTCCTCTTTTTCTATGGCTGAATAATATTTCATTGTATATATACCACGCGTCTTTACTCATTCATCCACTGATGGACACTTAGGTCATTTCCATATCTTGGCTATTGTGGATAATGGCAACAGTAATTTTAAAGTTCCTCCAGGTGACTCTAATGTGCAGCTTAGGTTGAAGGCCACTGCTCCATACCAGTGCTACAAAACCTTTAATCAGTATGAGGACCACTCCCTACACAATCCCACAGGGTCAGCAGAGCTCCAGTGGCTCCTAATTGAAAAAGAGGTAGAGCTAGGGCTGAAACCCAAATCTCCCCCCCAGCCAGGATACTTGCCACCTGAGAAACTGCCAGGCAGCATGGTGAAGGCTCCCTCGGGACTACCTGGATCCCTAGTACGGGGCCAGTTGAGGAAGCTCAGACCTATATGGTTCAATAGCCTTAGTCCTTCTGGTCTTAGCTTGGAGGCAAGTTTCAATGGCTTGTTCCTTGTCTTGTTCTCCAGCGTGCTCAGAGTCTCAGGGGTATTTTTCTCAGCACACTGGGCTGTAGACATATTGGCTGTCTTTCATTTTCTCAAATGTATCCTTTTCCTTCCACCTCAGGGCCTTTGCTGTTTCTTCTGCTAGGAATGCTCACTCTCCTTCCCTCTCTCCAGTTCCTCCTTCAAGAAAGCCTTTCCTGACCCTCCAAATGAGAGCAGATTCCCCTATTGTACACTTGTAGAGTACTTTGTACCTTTTCTTCATCACAGCTATCACAGTTTTAAATTATGTGTTGTGTTAATATTTGAATAATTTCTCTAAACAATTCCAATGAAGAGAGAAATCAGGGCTTCCCTCGTGGCGCAGTGGTTGAGAGTCCGCCTGCCGATGCAGGGGACATGGGTTTGTGCCCCGGTCCGGGAAGATCCCACATGCCGTGGAGCGGCTGGGCCCGTGAGCCATGGCCGCTGAGCCTGCGCGTCCAGAGCCTGTGCTCCGCAACGGGAGAGGCCACAACAGTGAGAGGCCCGCGTACCGCAAAAAAAAAAAAAAAAGAGAGAGAGAGAAATCACAGCTCTTTTGCTTAGAACTATATCCCAGCCACTTGCATTGTGCCTAGAACACAGTAGGGATTCAATGAATACTTGAGTATTCATGCACCACTCTTCCCAGCATTGGAGGTTCCAGGTCCCTTACGTATTCTCCCCACCCCACCCAAGAACATCGCCATTTGCCAAGGCAACCACTTTAGCCCCTGCTGATCTTTAGGTATACACCACCTCCTTTTTGGATCATCATGAGCTCCCCAATTCTAGACAAAGTCAGTCTACCTGTGGCCCCTTCTCCATGTCCGGATATTATTAGCATCCCCCTTCCAACCACCCAAGCGTTCTGAGCCTCCTCCATGGACCCTTCTTGTTGCTGCCACTCTGGCACTGGCCTGGCAGTCCCCTAGGTGTTTTGTCTTCATCACAGTATTAAGCAGGAAATATTATTGTCAGTGTTCTAGGATATCTTGTGCTCTTTTTGTGTAAAATGAGAATAATAGTATCTACTGCAAAGGGTTGATGGAGAATTAAATGAGGTATTATGCATCCACAATACACTGCCCAGTCAATAAATATTTAGAATTTTTATGACTACTAATAACTGCAAAAATCCCACTGGTGCTCACTTCGGCAGCACATATACTAAAATTGGAACGATAGAGAGAAGATTAGCATGGCCTCTGTGCAAGGATGACCCACAAATTTGTAAAGCGTTCCATATTTTTAATAAAAAAAAAATCCCACTGGACCCCACAAAATGCTTTAGTGCTGCAGTTTGTACTTACTGAATAAGATGATGGGACGCTAATATGGATTCGATAATACTTTTCAATGAGCTCACGCTTTATTGGTTGTGACAGCAGCAAGTCCAATAGTATATCTAGAAGTGGAAAATAATGCTTATTTCCATTGTCAGAAAGTATGTGACATGTCTAAGGATTTAAGGTTCTTTTGCAACAGTTCCGTGCCCTATTCCTCCCACACTGGGTTCTCAGGCTGTAAGCTGAAAGTACACACTTCGGGAAATGTTACACATACAGTCTCTCCTCTCTTATTTTCATCTTCCTTTAAGTATGCTCTGTCAAACAAGCTGGAATACTAGCCCTTTCATTAGAAGTTGCTGCTGTTCAGTCATATGAAGGTCAGGACTTTCAACCCATCTACTTTGGGACAGAAAACTTGGAAGAGGTCAAAGCTGAGCCTTAGTAAGCATGGGAGTAGGGGAAGGGAATCTCACTGTGGTTTCAACCCCACCAGAGAGGTTGTGGACAAACTAGAGAGGAAAGCAACTCATGCATTTATTTTTTTTCACTCAACAAATCTCTATTGAACACCCTACCATGTGCCAGAAACTGAACTTAGCACTAAGGGCTTCCTAGCAGTGTGACCTGAGGCAAGGTAATTAATTTTCCCATCCTCACGTTGTTGCCTGCAAAATGGAGATGATCATAGGGTTGAGATAGGTATTAACTAAGATACTATGCTCAGGGGGTGACACATAGTCTGTGTGTGATGCAATGAGTATTCACTGCTGCTGCTGCTGTTCACGTGGAACAAGGTGGATGGAGCGTTGCCATCATGACATTTTGAGTCAAATGGGACAGAGAGAAGAGTATGCAGGAAATTACAATAGCAATTGATAGGAGGAGTAGAGGGGGTGCTGTGAGCATAGAGAGGGACACCTAATTCAGACTTCCTAGAGAAAAGGACATTTAAGGCTTAAACTGAGACATTAAGGGTGAGTAGTAGTGCTAAAGAAAAAATTATTCTGGTGCTTGTTAAAGATGATAAGGAAGACTTCCTTCAAGAGGATCTATGGCAATGCCTTTTGGCAGAAGGTGAGAGAGCTCAGGCTCAAGTCTGAATACCAAGGGAGTGGAGATTTATAGCCAAGGAGCAAGGCGGGGGTCGGTGGATAGAAAATTACTAAGAGGGTAGGATAATTCTTGCTAAACGGACCAAACAGGATTCTTGATGAGGGGCCAAGAGGATCAGATACTGGGGAATGGTGGGGGGGGGGGATGAGGACAGTGATCAGATATTGAGGGTGATTCTCCAAATATTGAGGATGAGGTATTCTAGCTAAATAGACTTCAGAGGATTCTTGCTAAAACTGGACTCTATAAGGATAGAGACCAAAGCCCACAGTCAAGTCTAGTTGAGCAGAGGGCTCAGAGGACGCTGACTAAAATTTGGTCAAAGAGAGAGCCTTTGTCTGTAGTTACCCAAGTGGAGAGGGTCTGGGTAGAAGTACTCTCTCATGGGAAAGTCTCAAGGCAAATAGAAGCACATTCTGCCCTCTCCCACAAAGAACAGCCCATTTCCAGAGAGGGATTAACCTTTGCTGCACACTGGAATCACCCAGGGATCTTTAAAATATACTGATGCCTAGATCCCACCCCCAGAGGTTCTGAAGTAATGGGTACGGTAAGCAGCCTGAGCTCTGGGTTGGTTTTTTGTTTGATTTCCAGATTTATTGAGATACAATTGATATATCATGTTGTTTAAGGTGTGATGACTTGATATGTCTATATAGTGTGAAATGTTCACTGCAATAAGGTTACTTAACACATCCTTCACCTCACATAATTACCATTTTGTTACTGCTGTTATACAACACAGTATTGTTAACTATAGTCACCATGCGGTACATTAGATCCCCAGATGTCTTATAACTGGACATTTGTATCCTTCTATCAACATCTCCTCATTTCGCCTATCCCTTAGCTCCTGGCAAACACCAATCTGCTCTCTGTTTCTGTGAGTTGACTTTTTTAGATTCCACATATAAGGGACACCATACAGTATTTGTCTTTCTCTGTCTGACTTACTTTACTTAGCATAAGGCACTTAAGTTTCACCCATGTTGTCACAAATGTCACGATTGCCCTTTTTTAAAGCTGAATAATATTCCAGTGTGTGTGTGTGTGTGTGTGTGTGTGTGTACCATATTTTCTTCATCCATTGATCCATCAATGGTCATTTAGGTTATTTCCATGTTTGGATATTGTGAATAATACTGCAATGAACTTGGGGTGTAGATATCTCTATGAGATAATGATTTCATTTCCTTTGGATAAATATGCAGAAGTGAGATTGCTGGATCATATGGTGGTTCTATTTTCAATCTTTTGAGGAGCCTTCCTACTGTTTTCCACAGTGGCTGGCCCAATTTACATTCCCACTAACAGTGCACTAGGGCTCCCTTTTCTCCACATCCTTGTCTTTTTGATAGCAGCAATTCTAACAGGTGTGAGGTGATATCTCATCGTGGTCTTTATTTGCATTTCCCTGATGATTATTGATGTTGAGCACTTTTTCATGTACTTACTGGCCATTTGTATGTCTTCTTTGGAAAAAAATGTCTATTTAGGTCTTTTGATGATTTTAAAATCAGATCATTTGTTTTTTGGTTTTGGGGGTTTTTTTGCTATTAAGTTGTATGAGTTTCTTCCATATTTTGGATATTAACCCCTTATCTGATATATGACTTGCAAATATTTTCTCCTATTCCATGGATTGTCTTTTCATTTTCTTGATTGTTTCTTTTGCTGTGCATAAGCTTTTTAGTTTGATGTAGTCAGTCCCACTTGTTTATTTTTGGTTTTGTTTCTTGTGTTTTTGATGTCATATTTTAAAAAAATCATCGCCAAAATCAATGCCAAAGAACTTTTCCCCTATGTTTCTTCTAGGAGTTTTATGATTTCAGGTCTTATGTTTAAGTCCTTAGTCCATTAGAGTTAATTTTATAAGTGGTGTAAGATAGGGGTCTAATTTCATTCTTTTGCATGTGAGTATCCAGTTCTCCAAACACCATTTATTGAAGACACTATATATTCCCTATTGAGTATTCTTGGCTCCTTGTCAAAAATTAGTTGACCATGTATTCATGGGTTTATTTCTGGTCACTTAATACTGTTTCATTGGTCCATGTGTTTGTATGCCAGTACTACACTGTTTAGATTATTATAGCTTCATAATACAGTTTGAAATCAGGGAGTGTGATGCCTCCAGTTTTGTACATTCTCAAGATAGCTTTGTGAGAATTATCTCTGGGAGGCAAGGATGGTTCAACACACACAAATCAATAAATGTGACACACCACATTAATAGAATGCAAGATAAAAATTATATGATCATTTCAATAGATGCAGAAAAAGTATTTGACAAAATTCAGCATCCTTTCATGATAAAAACTCAACAAACTGGGTGTAGAAGAAACATACTGCAACATAATAAAGGCTATATGTGACAAACCCACAACTAACATCATACTTAATGATGAAAAGTTGAAAGCTTTCAGTCTAAGATCAAGAACAAGACAAGGATGTCCACTTTCACCACTCATTCATCATAGTACTGGAAATCCTAGCCAGAGCAAACAGGAAAGAAAAAAGGAATTAAAGGCATTCAATTGGGAAAGAAGAAGTAAAATTGTCTCTGTTTGCAGATGAGGTGATCTTGTATATAGAAAATTTTAAAGACCCCACCAAAAAAATTGTTAAATCTAAAAAAATGACTAAAGTGTCAGGACTCAAAATCAAAATATAAAAATCAGTTGTGTTTCTGTACACCAGGAATGATAAAGATATAAAGAAAACTATCCCATTTATAACAGTATTGAAGACAATAAAATACGAATAAAGTTAACCAAGGAAGTAAAAGATCCAAACACCAAAACTATGACATTGATGAAAGTAATTGAAGAAGACAAAAATAAATGGAACGGTATCTTGTGGATCAGAAGAGTTAATGTTATTAAAATGTCTATATTACCCATATTACCCATAGAATCATTGCAATCCCTATCAAAACTCCAGTGGCATTTTTCACAGAAATAGAAAAAACAATTCTAAAATTTGGAACCACAAGAAACCCTGAATATCTCTGGGGTCTTTAAAAGCTCCCCTGGTGATCCCATCATGCAATCAGAACTGTGAACCTCTAAGTTTTTTTACAGCCAGGATGGGGCCTTTGCCCCTAGTATATCAAGCTCTTATCAACTTGACTCTCATTACCTCCAGAGGTACAGAATACAGTCAGCCCTCTGCATTCATAGGTTCCACATCCTTGGTTTCAACCAAGCGCAAATTGAAAATATTCAGAGGGAAAAATTCCCGTGAGTTCCAAAAACCAAAAGTTGAATTTGCACACAATGGCAACTATTTATATAACATTTAAATTGCATTAGGCATTGTAAGTAATCTAGAGGTGATTTAAAGTATATGGGAGGATGTCCATAGCTTATATGCAAATACTATGCCATTCTATATAAGGGACTTGAGTATCCATTTGGATTTTGGTATCTGCGGGCATAGGTGGGGACTGGGGAGCGAGTTCTGGAACCAATTCCCCCACAGATACCAATGGACTACTATATTATCTCCTGTGAGGTCAATGAACAGACCCTCCTTCTACCTTATTTAATGATTGCCTTTGGCTTTCAAATTCAGGACTGCAACAGTGTTTATTATAAAGTTACCATTTGACCTCTCAACTCTTCTTATTTGCAGTTTTCAATTATGTAAAATTCAACAATATCAAATTTTATTAATACTGTACCACTGAAGTCATATGTTTTCAGTCCACTGAAAATGATGGTTATAAGATAAGACCCACTTTCGGAACATAATGCTATTTTCTCACTGCCATCTAAGTCAGGGGTCAGCAAACTTTTTCTGGAAAGAACCAGATGGTAAATATATTAGAATTTGTGGGCCATACAACTATCCAGCTCTACCCATAGACAATCCATAAATGATTGGGTGGGGTTGTGGTCCAATAAAACTGTTTATGAAAGCAGGCAGCTGGCCTAGAGGTCTTGGTCTGTTGACCTTCCCATCTAAGTGCCCATTTTTCACTTCACATGTTCTTCACTCAAACAATGGGACAAAATGTTTCTGCACCTTCAAAGATAAAATGATCTCACTGTCTCATTTGCATTTGTTATCTTCATTTACTCATGAAATACTTGTTTACATAAATCAATAAGTTGACTAATCTAGAAAGCAGTGTTTCCATCATCGTCTGTAATACGATAACTTTCTTTAATATTTAGAGCTGTTTCCTGCAGTGACCAGAAAAACTGCAGATGGAAAACACTAAATATTATAAAAGAATTCAATGTTTTTTTGAAACTGAAATGAGGAAACCACAGAGAGATCACTTACCTTGATAGGCCTCAGAGAACAGTGGTTAAAAATGTGAACTTTTACTAAACCACCCAGGCCAGTCCTGGTTCCACCACTTAGTAGCTCGTGAGCTTGGGTGAGTTCTTAACCATTCAGTGCCTCACTTCTTCACCTATAAAATGGAGATATTAAAGTTCTTACTTCATAAGGTTATGGTGGAGACTATCAGATGACCTTCATAATATGAAGAGAACAGTATATACATTAAGCACTCAACAAATGTAGCTGTTGCTTTTGTTCTTTTCACTGCTGCATATATGGAGGGCGACCTTACCTTGGACTTACTTTACTTTGTCTCTGCCAAGAAATATGCTCTGAAGATCAAGAGGACCTTCTTGTCATGCTACAACCCCTTCAGCTGCAGCACAGATGTGTTGGTCTCACCGTGGAAAGTCAAGATGGTCCTCAACCAAACGAAAGTGAATTTGTGATCACTCTGCCTTGACCTTGAGAACATTTCTTAAGCTTCAGCTATACGCCTTGGGGTAGCTTTCATCTACACTGGAATTTTTCCAAGGTGGTTAAATGAAACATTAAGAGGGTAACATGCATGTTAGCACTAGCCCATGTTTAGTATTTGGTGGATATTCTGTGTGTGGAACTCAGGAGAGCACAGCTATAAACATGTGTTGGGAAATCAATTCAGTCTGAGTTTGCTAGAGCAAATGAGCTACTGCCCCCAAACTACCAGCTTGCTGTGATAGCTGACTGCTCTTTTGAGGTCATCATCCATTGTCTCAGTGGTGAGGATGAAAAAACAAGGTCAGGACCTACTCTGAAGTGTCTTCAGAGAAAAAGGGATACTGGGTTATCAGATAAAGATTTGTTTGTTTTTGTTGTTATTGTTGATTGCACTTCATTTCTACTCCTATTTGTTATCTCTACTGAGATGTGTTTTGTGGCTGGAGTTAAGGCTTATCGTATATGCATTTGGTATATTTTAACTAAAGACTCAGAAATCCTCTCTCTGTATACTCTCCAATTTTCCAGCAATCACCATGCGCTGTAGACTTGAGTCAGGTTAGAACACTATACAGAGAGACAGAGATGTCTAAGAGAAAGGGCATTCCAACTTTGCTGGATAGACAGCCCTTCAATCAGGTCCTATGGGTGAAAGTGCTTTGAACTATTAAGCAGGGAGCAACAATTATGCGTGAAGTACTTACACTGCTTCTGGAATGTTCTTGGACAGTACTGTCCAGTAGAACTTTCCATAATAATGGAAATGTTATATAACTGTGCTGCTCAATACAGTAGCCACAAGCCCCATGTAGCTACTGAGCAGTTGAAATGTAGCTAGTGTGACTAAGGAACTAAAGTTTAATTGTATTTAGTTTAATTCGTTTAAATTTAATTGGCCACACTGCAGTTATAAGGCATATTGCATGCGTTAAAACAAAACAACCTGTAAGGCAAGTCGTATGTGCCTGCCCCCCTTTATAAAAGAGGGGGAAATCTCAGAGAAGTTAAGGAACTTTCCAAGAGTCACAGAGCTAGCAACTGGCATGTGGTCAGACAGGATTTATACCCCCCACTTTTCTCTGATGTCATGCCCAGGGGTTCTTCTTCCACATCAAACTATATAGCACTGTGCTATACTGTACTATATTATATTATATTCTATATTACTATTATTCCTTTGAAATCTATCATTACAACTAAATATTGTAATATGCAGATAGAATAAACTTTAACCCATTCTCTCCAACAGAACAAGATTAGCTAACTTGACTTGTACCGAAGGAGAGAATTCACAATTGTCTATGGATAACTCAATATCCCCTTTGCTCTGAAGACACTTCAGAGTAGGTCTCGACCTTGTTTATTCATCCTCATCACTGAGACAATGGACGATGACCTCAAAAGAGCAGTCAGCTATCACAGCAAGCTGGTAGTTTGGGGGCAGTAGCTCATTTCTTCCAGCAAGCTTAGACTGAACTGATTTCCCAACACATGTTTATAGCTGTGCTCTCCTGAGTTCCACACACAGAGAGCCATTTCCTTTTTGAACAGCTTGTCTGGTTACATCTTGTAGTAATTTATCTGCGTGCTCCCTGCCAACTGGTTTGTAGGGAAAACATGTTTGATGCATAACAATAGATCATTTGGGGATAAATCAAACTCTTAATGAAGTCCTGCTTCTCTTCAGCCAGGCATTTTGCTCAGAAGTCTCTCTTGGGCTCTGGTGACTTGAGGAAAGGGAATGTGGGTGCCCCAACCTTCGAGACAAGTAGGCGCACAGAAAGTGATTTTCTCCAAGACAAGACTAACGACACAGCATCCCTGGGGTCCCTTCTCATGGAGTCCAGCTGAAACCACTGAAGTTGGATTGGAGACTAGAGCCTGGAGACAGTTCAGATTAGACCTATGTTTGGAAGAAATGAGAGATCTATTTTGCCCAAAGCCTCACACTTTCCTTGGAGGGACTCCATGGCCGCCCACACACCCTTGTCTTTCCCAGTTCCTGTGAGGAAAAAGAAAGTTACAAGGAGATAGAAAGTAGAAAGAAAAAGGGAAAAGTGGGGAAAGAGAGAAGAATGAACTGAACAGAAAATCGAACAGGAAAAAGAAGAAAGAGAAAGGAAGAAATAGTAGGAAGACACTGAGCAGGAAGGATGAGAGAAAGAAGAAAATAAATATCTCGAAAGTATCCATTAAAAACCAAATGTATCATAAACATTGTTACTAGTTATTTCTAGCTGAGTCCCTGCCATGTGCCAGACTAGGTGCTCCTAAACACTGCTAAGGACTCAGAGAGACTTAGAAAGCTTGAGAAAGCAGTAGTTACTATCTCCAAAGCCCTTATCCTTAGCATCTACACTACAGATGCCACTAAGAAGCCATACGATCTGTCTTACAGCTATTTTGCTCTGGCTATCCAGAAGTGGAGGAATCAGAGGCTGAACTGTGGAGGGAAAAGGCACGACGGGAGAGGCAGAGTAGCTGATCTAAAATGTTTAATCATATCATTCTGTCCTCGTCTGAGGACATGCATCACCCATAGACATGCTGCAATGCCAAGTAAAACACGTCTTGCGTTTTGAGTCTGAACTCATGAACTCCCCCCGGGAGCCCTGCAGGGCCTGGTATATGCTTTTCATGGAGTTGGGGGTGCATTTAAAGCTAAACTCTGTGATTGTTTTCTAAGGAGAAAAATGATCTGCATTGGTGCTTTTCTTTAGTGAATGAGGAACTCTTTCATCAAGTCAACCCCTTTCCCCAGTCTTCTCTGGCCCCCTCTGCCTCCAGGATCAAGTCCAAACCCTTTGTCCAGAAATCCAAGGCCTTCCACAGGCTGGCTCCAGACAGACTTATCAACAGTGTTTTTCCACCACTCTCCACTCTTAACTATCAACTCCAGTAAAGCTGGTCTGCTCCCTCTTTCCTCCTCCCAGACACACACACACACTGGCCCTGAGAGGACAAAGGACGGCTTCTTCAGCTTCCTATGCCTTTGCTCCCGTGATTTCTTCCACCTGGAGTGCTCCTTGCTGCCTCTCACTCTCTTCGAAACCCTATGTCAACTTCAAAGCCCCACTGAAGTCTCTTTAGGAAGGGTTCTCTGACCATCCACATCCACAATGATCTCTTCCTCCTCCGCCCCTCATGACATTCAGTTTGGGTGCCACTATGATGGCAGCTACAGGTTGTCATTCAATGATGCCTCAAGTCCCTGGGAAGGAGATTATTCCCTCTGTCCTACTATGCTCCCAGTTCTCTTGTATTCCTTTTCTTTCCTTGTATTCATGTCCATCAACATGGTCCTGCTGTCCGTGCCTCCTTGTAAACTGGTCTGTATCTGCCATCTCTCCTTCTCATTTGCTAGGAAGCCAGATTACCAAACTGCCCCCAACCCCAGTTAGAGAGAATCGCTTCCTCCCCTCTCTTCCCTCCCTTCTCCTCCCTATGAGGATCGGCATGTATTTACTATAGTGTTTATTTCATTCAGTTTTGCTATAGACATTCATGTACGTTTTCTTTCTTCTCCACTGGATCATGAGCTCCTTGACTGTAGGGATTCGGTCATGTTTGTTTCCCTCTCAGTGCCTACCACAGTGGGCAATGTACAAATGACACTCTATAAATGCTTATGAAATGTATTTTTATCATTATTATATTTCTCAAGTGTACCTTAAATATAGGCATATATGCTGAATGAAGGCTTAGAGAGCCTTTTATTTTGAGCACAACCATTTCTGCAGAAACAAGAAAGATCTGAAATATTTAGGGTAGGGGTCTTCTCTCCTCTGTGCATAGGCTTCATTTTCACATGGGCTATTCTCTCACGGTGGAATGGTTCCCATAAGGAAATTCATGGTATTATTTTCCTAAGAAGGGTGGATATAAGACAAGTGGGGTAAATTTCTCCTAACTCATGGACATCTGAGGAGTAGAAACCAAAGACATCAGCTCTCACCAGAACTAGACCTGAGCATGGCACCAAGGGGCAAATCTGTGCTCTCAAGGCCACCTGGTGTCTTATCACTGCCTCTTTTGGTGCACAATTTATTCTCCTCTCTCAATGGGTTTTCTCCACCATGAAGCTCAGCTCACACAGGGCTTTGTCTTGCTGCGATGCTAAATGCATTTGGTAAGCTCTTCAGTTTTCTCCCCCACTAGCTGGCAACAGTTGTTCAGTTTTCTAATTCCAGCATTCTGAGTGAAGAATGCAATTACCCTTGCTTACTTTTCCTTGCCAGAAGTCCTGGCAAGCTTCAGGACGGGCCAACTTTGATTCAGGTGCCATCCCTGGTGAAGTCAGCCACAGGTGAGGTGTGGAGGGCCAGAGGGAGAGGTAACATCAGAGAAAATATGGCTGCCTAAGCCCGTCCTGTCAACAGCCCTGTGGGCAGGTACAAACCCCCTTTCATTGGACTTGTCTCTGAAGACAGACACTGTCATAGCAGGGTAGAAAACATAAATTCCTACAGACAAGCAATATAAATGAGCAAAGCAGTCTGGTGTAGAGCAATGGGAGATGGTGGCTCCAGCAATTGTTAACATGTGGAAATGGTGCCAGAGTTTTCTGTTTTTAAAGAGAAGCCATAAGTATGGATTTTAGTGTGAAGTTCCTGAGTTTTAAAGCTCATCCAAACTTGTCTGTTCAAGCCAAACCAAACTTATCTGTGAGTGATATTAGCCCTGCCAGCCGTCAGTTTTCAGGTCCTACTTTAAAAACTGGTGTCCAAGGGCAGATATTCTGAAAGGAAGGTAAATGACTTATGAGCAACTGGCTCGTTATTGTAATTCATTTCCTCTCACTCTAGTTATTTGCATATTAACCCCCCATTATGTGTCTACTGACCGACTTATTAAAATAAGTCACTTGCTTTGTATTGTTTTGAGATTAACTCTTGCTTTTGCATCATTTCAGAACACTTCCAACTTCTTGCCCAAGTTCCCATGATACTACCTTCAACTTGGAGAAGACAAGGCTCCAGGAGGATTTAAGTTTGAGGTTTCATAAAACGTCAGTTTGGGGATATGATCCCTTGTTAATGACCTTCTCCTCAGGTTTCTCAAAGACCACCCAGACCTCTATCTTGAAGATAAAGCCAGGACTAAGGGCCAGCTGGGTAATCAGAAAAAGCAAGCCTCATGCCTTGGGAGCTGGAGAAGGTAGATTTTGCAAGGTTGGTCACAGAAGCCAGAACAATGGGCATGTCTGTGTGCTTGGGGAGGTGTGGCGAGATGGAAACTGGAAACATGTGATTACTGAGTTGACAAAGTTGTTTGCAGGATTATCATGCTTTACTGAAAATTCTCTGGGATGCCCAATGGTTATGGCAAATTTCCAGAGGCAATGAGTCTTGGCTGTTCTTTCCAATCAAGAACAAAACTAGTCCACAGGGTGATTGATGCTTAAATATCTCTCCAAGAGAAAGATGGATGTGGTCCATATGATATTTTCTTCAGAAATACCTGGTTTGGGAAGAATCAATGTCAAACATTATTTTTATACCATAAGATTGGGGAAAACAAAGTCCCTGAGGGCCAGTTCAATGTTATATCCCAGAGATGAGCCTTGAGAAATATAGTCAATGCAAACATTGCCTAGAGCATAACTGTGCTGTGGTCTCCTCCTTCTTTTTAAAACCTTTGTGTGTGTGTGTGTGTGTGTGTGTGTGTGTGTGTGCCCCTGTGTGTTTTCTTAAAACACAGTATTTTATAGAAAAGAACACATATTTGTTAAGTGTACCTCTGAACAAATTATCACAAAATGAACATATCCATATAACCACTACCCAGACTAAGAGATAGAATACTATCAGCACTTCAGAAGCTCCCTTACTAAGCCCCCTCCCAGACATTAGCCCCCTCCAACTCACCATAGATGGTCACGTCTTGATTTCTAACGCCATAGATTAGTTTTGCCTGTTTTTAACTTCAAATAACAGGAACCATATTGTACATATTTTTCCGTGTGTATTTATTGCAATGGTTGATTCATTTCCTTGCTTTATAACATTCAATCATATGACTATAATGCAATCTTTCCATTTTACTATTGATTAAAATCTGATTTATTTCCAGCTTGGGACCATTAAAAATAATGCTGCTATGAAATTCTCAGTCAGACTTTAGGTACCCATATGGATGAATTTCTGTTTGGTCTATATCTAGAAGTGAAATTTTTGACTCATAGGATAGATGTATTTCAACGTGGGTAGATACGATTAAATAATTGTCTAAAATGGTTATACCAATTTACACCAATGTGTAAGAATTCCTTTTGTTTTTCCCTCTCATTCTTTAAAGACAAACTCCATCTCCTACCTCCCCTTCAAGCTTTTCTTGATAACACCACCCCTCATTTATTGCCTGCTTCTGCAACTTCTCTAGCACTTAACAGCATTTTCCAAAATTTTCTAATATTGAATCACTGGGAATACTTGTTAAAATTAAAAATTCCTGGACCCCACCTTGGTAAAGGGCCTGGGGAAGCTGCATGCTTCCTAATTACCCCAGCTGATCATCCGGGGAATTTGAGGAACAGCGAATATCATAGAATTTAAGAGAAATAGATAAAAGTGGTCCCAAGTTATGTTCACTCTAGGTAGGAATAATACCGAAATATGACCCATCGCTTATTCAACTTCACTAAATATTCTCTTCCTGCCATCCCCTCACCCAGTTCTAGCCCCAAGAATTTCAGAAGATGTAGATCCTAGAGCCTTCACCTGTTAAACAACCAACTGGACAGCTATGTGACCTTGCTACTCAAAGTGTGGTCCCTGGACCAGCCGCAGCAGCATCACTGGGAACCTGTTAGAAATGCAGAGCTTCAGGCCCACCACAGACTTACAGAACCAGTATCTGAAGTTTATTAAGACCCCCAAGTGATTTGTATCCACATAAAAATTTGAGAAGCAGTGCTTTGTTATGTGTGTGAGGGGAATTGTACCAGATGGTCTGGGGGACCCCAGGACTTAAGCAATATAGAAAGGGCACGAGCTTTGGAACCAGACAGTCTTCCATGAGTCCCAGCTAATAGGGAAGTTACCTAATTTCCACCTCATCTAAGGTCTTCTGTAAAGTGGATCTAATAATCCCTACCACACTGAGATGTTATGGGGATTAATGAAGTAATCTAAGTAAAGTACCTGCTTCAAAGTTAGGGCTCCCCCATTGATGGCAATTTGCTTTGTACAGTGCCTGGTACAATAAAAAGTACTCAAAATGCTATCACTACTGTTGGTCTTGGTGGAGGTGGTCCAGATATTATTATTATTATTATATTATTATTATATTATTATTATTATTAACCTCAAGGAACTTACAATCTAGGAGAAGGAAACATAGTAAATCCATAAAAAGTTTAAGGAAGATGAAAGATTATAACTGCAAAGGGATCTTTCTCCAAGTCAGAGGCCATGCAAGAAGGATTGTAAGCATGTAAGTATTAAATATATTTCAGGGCAGAGCAACTAACATATCTAAGCATTTAGCTTATGCCAGGCATAGATTTAACATTATCTCATTCCATACACCCAACTACAAATGAGATAGATACTATTCAAATGGCTCCCATTTTATAAAGGAAAACAATTGTGCCCCACAAGGTTAGCTAACTTGCCCAAAGTCACCTAAATATTAAGTGGTGGAGCCAAAACTTGCTCCACTGACTCCAGAGCACATACTCTTTTTTTTTTTTTTTTTGATAGGTAAGAAGTGGATTTATTTAGAGAGAAACACACTCCATAGACAGAGTGTGGGCCACCTCAGAAGGCAAGAGCGGCCCCAGGGTATGGGGTTGTCAGTTTTTATAAGGGTGGGTAATTTCATAGGCTAATGAGTGGGAGGAGTATTCCAGCTATTTCGAGAAGGGGCAGGGATTTCCAGGAATTGGGCCACCGGCCACTTTTTGATCCTTAAGGTTGGCCTTGAAACTGTCATGGCGCCTGTGGGTGTGTCATTTAGCTTGCCGATGTGTATACTGAGACTCAAGGTCTAATGGAAGTGTCCACCACCTTGGACCCATTTAGTTCTAGTCGGTTTATGTCATGTCCTTGGGCTATGTCATTCTTTCAAAGTTGTGTCCTGCCCCCTTCCCTTCTGTTTCATTCCCCCCTCAGAGATTTTATCCCATATTCTCATGGGAAGCAGAAGGGCGATGGTCTGTCTTCTGTAACTGCTTCAAGGCTGAGTAGGGGTGTCGACCCTGCCTGTCAGGGAGTAAAAATCTCTGGATGCAGAGCACATACTCTTAATGGTGGTGATGCTGAACAATTTTCTTCAAGTGACTTAAGAGTCTATGAAAGCAAGGGAAACAACTGTGGCTGGAGTGAGTTGAGGGGCTTCACAGAAGAGACTATGATTCACCTGGAGCTATACAGACTCATTAGAATTGGACAGAGAGGTATTTGAGAAAAAGATATGCTTATAATACTGGCAACACTTCGGACGCAAAATTATGTCTCAGTTCACAAAGTGTGTTCACAAACACTCATTCAGGGCTACTAAGATGGAATATAAATTGTCCCTGCCTTGATAATCTTAAAGGCTATAGCTTCTAATTTAATCCTGCAACTACCATATAAAGTTATCTCTGTTTTGCAGGAGAAGGAAAAGAGAGTGGCTTGCATAAGACAAGGGGAATGGAAGGTGCTGATGCTGGAACTTGAATTCAGATCTTCAGAATCTAAGTTTAAGGCAATGATCATTTGTTCCTTTAGGAAGATCTAGAGGCTAGAGTGACCAATATTTATGGTTTGCTTGGAATAGAAGAGTTTCCCAGGATGCAGGACATACAGGAAATTCCCAGGTAGACCGGGATGAGCTGGCCACCTCAATAGAGACCTAAACACAAAATCCATGCTTGTTGTAAGATGCACCTATGCTTGTTGTAAGATGCACCTTTGGTTGAACCAAAGGGTTTTTTGTGCTAAGGTAGGGTGTGCTGTTCTCACCAATCAGAGATCCAATACCGCACACTTCACCTGCTCTCTGCTTAGTCCCCAGCAACATAATGGCCAAAGGGACAGGCTTTCTCTGAGCACTGACTGTAGTTCAAAATTTTCTCTCTACTTGCTTCTTCCCTCCGAATTTGCTATGGTGTGTGTCTAGGGCATGTGATGTGCCAACATAGTGATGAACAGAACAGGTAAGATTCTTGCTTTCACAGGACTTACTTTCTTAGCAGGGCTTTAAAAATTGCTGGGGGCAATGGTGTGGGGGCGGTTGGGTGGAAGAGATTCTGGAAGAGCAAGGGATCATTCAAATCACATCAGAAAGACTTTCTGACAACCAGAAATTAATCCTGGTTCTAATATTGGGGGTGACCTTGCATAAAAAGACATCGTCTTTGTATTGCTTCATGGTCTGACTACTGACTGTTCCAATAGAGAAAGTAGCCAGCAGACCGACCTTTGCTTTCACAACAGATCATAGTAAATGTGAGGTGAATGTAGTATCTTAACAATGTTGAAAAGGGGCCACTTCTAGAGGATGTTTCTTGGGAGTAAATTCTTTTCCCAGTAGCCTGCACTGTACAACCCATGCATATGGGCATGCCAGCTCTTGTTGGATATATTTCCATGAGGGAAATGGTAGGCAAAACGAGTCTAAATGCTAGAAGGGGTAGGTAGGTGGTGGTCCAGACAGGGGACAGTGATGAGAACTTCTCTGCAGGGACGTCATGCTGCCTTGGTTCCTCTGGCTCTCCCAGGAGTTTTGGGGCTTAAAAATATGAGCCCTCCAATGTCTTAATGGACAAGAATTGAATGATCAAATTCACACATCACTGGCAGCAGCATAAGCGAACATCCAGAGGACTTATCCCAGAAAACAGGGAGGATCCATTTCAAGTTCTAAGACCAACTGAAGCTTGGCATTCCCTGACAAATGTATTCCAGCTGGTTTCAATCCACACGAGACACCAGCATGTGTGTGCACGCATGTTTATGTGTCTACTTATTAAAGAAAATGCACTTGGTAAGCAAGAGTCCTCCATTCATCTTCCTTTTGCTTGAATGGCTATCTCCTGGAGAGGAAGATCCATTAAATGTCAAGAGTAGATTATAACTCTGGGCAGTCCAAGGAGATGAGGTAGGTAGCTGGCTTTTGCACAAGGGAATTTAGAAGATTATCAGGACACCTAATTAGAAGATATTTTGTTAAGCTCTCCCTGCCCACTTTCCTATAGATAATGATCAAGCTGTGGGGCCATGCGTGCTCTGTTCCTTGAGGGAAGCAGGCAGCATCCTTGGCCTGATGCACCCTTCAAGTTAGCGACTCGAAGTAAACAACTGATTTCACTGATCTCGGAGGCCTTTCTCTGGTGTCTAATAAGTATAGACTTCCTCTCAGCATTTGCCTCTTCTCCGTGGCTCCCTTATGAAATGTGATGCTAGCTGTAGAGTTGGAAGGACAAAGGAACTGAGTAAGTGTAATTTATTATCCAGGATTGTTTTCAACCTTTTTCCAATTATACACATTTTTCTTTTGGCTTTGGCAGACCTGGGTTTATGAGGCTGTTCTTCTGGTCACTAATGGGCTGAAAAAATGGGCCCCAAGTATTCCTTAAGGGATGTGTTACTGGCCTTTAGTAACTTGTCTATGGCATTAGCTCTGTTGAATACAGTTAATTAAATGAGAAAACTAATACTGACTCCTGCTTCTCCCCCACTGTCTGCCCTCCCACCCTCCACGTACACCAAGGCTTAATATGGGATCATTTCATTTAGGGACCAGAAAGCTGTCAGAACAACAGAGATGGAAGCCCAGACTGGGTTGGGTGCACTCATTGGAATTCGTTTATTTTTTCTCACCCACTGGGGAGAAATGATGGGCTTAGGAAAGACAGAAGGCCTGCAGTTTAAAATCATGGGGGCAGAAAACAATGGGCTGGGTGACAGGGGCTCTGGTTTATGGTCCTGGGTTGGAGGCTGATTTGATGTGTGACCTTGAATAAATCATTCATCTCACTGTATTTCAAGTTCCTGATCTGTAACAGGGGGAGTAATGAGACACCACCCCCCGACTTTGTCTAATGGATTGGTTGTGAATCTGAGGCTCATTTCTTTATCCTGCTCACTTACCTGTGGGCATTCTCCAGGATTCAGGATTTCTGCCCCATTGTTTTCATGTCATCCCTCAGTGATCTTACCCTGTCTCAGAGCGTTAGGTCTGGCATTTTTGCAGGTGACCACAAAATCTGTATCACCAACTTCAACTTCTCTCCCAAGATGCGATCTTATTTAGCCAAAATATTGACTGGAAATTTTTAGGTGGATGATTTGCTTTATGAGATTTACTTCTCTATCAAAACTCACCCAGGCCACACTTCAATCTTTATATAGGAACCACAGGCATGGCCTAAACAGCATGTGGGCTTCGAGTGCTAATTCAGTACTTCTAACTCTGTGACTTGGGTAAGTCACTCATACACACCAAGCGTGAAATGGAGATGGTCAGTTTCCTGTAAATGGAAAAGACTTAGCAGACTACCTGTTACATCACAGACACTCAATAAATAATATCATTAGTCCTATCCTTGAGCTTATTTGGAATTTATATAATGCCTTCAACTCAGATTATCCTTTATGTCTATTACACAAAGTTTTCAAATACAGAGCAAAATATACAAACAGCTGACTGTCCAGTAACATTCTGGACACTGAGCCTTGTTTTACCATTGAATTCCATTATTAATTTGGAGATAAGTCCTGTTGGAGACAAGAATAACTTTTGAGTTATCCCAAATTGGTCAGGATATATATGCATATATATGCAATATATATGTAAGAATGCAGCAGTTTCTGAAGCACAAGAAGAACCATGAAATGTTTGTGATAAAATGTTAGTATTAACGTTCAAAAATTCATCATTCACAGAAAAATATATGGAAACTGAAAATACCATGTCTAAATTGTGGAAAACAATGCAATACATAAGTTTCTTTCTTATCAGATTTGGAAATTTTTCTTACTGATTTTAAGGTACTTTAATACTGGTGGTCTCCTAGCTAATCAAGGCACAGTCTATTTTACCTTTCTTTTTAAAGCTTCCTCAGACCTTTTAAAGTAATGGCCTCCCTTCAGAGACTACATTTATACATTTGGCCACAAAGTATAGTAAAAACAAACAAACAAACTACCCCCCCACCCCGCCCCAAGGAGGGAGGTCAAAAAAATAAAAATGCAGAGACAAGTGGAATTGATCTGGAAGGCCTGGAACTCAAGTATGTTAAGTAAAATTTCTAATTCTCACCTGTCCTTCCTACAGCCAGTGCTGAGAACAGGTCCCTGCCCTGTCTGTCTTTGTTACTGTTGTTATCATCGTTGTTGTCATTTTGTTGTGGTTTCAGAACTTTTCTATTTGTGGAAACTCAGTGCTTCAACATTGACAGTAAAGTGAAGGTGAACATATTTCTTTTGAAATAGACTCTGCTCTCTATTGCAAAGTTGTAATAGAAATATAAATACCGAGATTAGTGAGATTAATCAGGGGTAGTGGTATCATAATCTTTGCAATCTCTATGGGAGATAGAGAAGACATAAATTATTTCTTTTTATACAACTAGGAAAACAATGAAAGACCAGTTACATTATTTGCTCACAACAAAAATGAACATTATGGGGCTTCCCTGGTGACACAGTGGTTGAGAGTCCGCCTGCCGATGCAGGGGACTGGGGTTCGTGCCCCAGTCCTGGAAGATCCCAGATGCCGCGGAGCAGCTGGGCCCGTGAGCCATGGCCGCTGAGCGTGCGCGTCCGGAGTCTGTGCTCCGCAACGGGAGAGGCCACAACGGTGACAGGCCCGCATACCGCAAAAAAAAAAAAAAAAAAAAAAAAAAAAATGAACATTATGATGCCTTCTTAAGTGGTGATTTACCACTAGGCTCAACCTAAAAGTCATGATTTTCCTATGAGTAAGAAAAACACATGGAACACACACACACACAAACACACACACACTTGCACATATATCCCTAACTTAGATATGATGCTTAAAGGAAGAATTAATGGAATGAAACACCTTCAGCTTATGGTAGATGTCTTGCTTCCCTACGAGATGAAAGAACTGTTAACACTGGAATGTTCTAACTTTAGATCTTTTAAGCTCCAGTGGGCATGAGAGCCATTCGGCATACCATAAATAGACTACAACCTCTACATCAGGAAAAAGAGACTGATATTTACAGAATCTTCTGTAAAGATTCTCTAGCGCCTAGCTTAATTTTGATCATCTCTCTCTATTAACAAAAAAATGTATCCATGGAAATTTATGGTAGAAATCTAGTCCTCTGTCTTTTATGTGGTTACCATTGCCAGTACTTTCTTACATTATGGAAAAGGATGTTCAAAGAATGGCTTGATATTGTACAAGTGATGCAAGCATTAGAAAAGTGATTGGGTTTGATGAACATGAAGATTCTTATCTACCCTAAGATGCTGGGATTCTGTGTTTTCTTCTTTATTCAGCTGTGATGACACTATTCCTGTTTCCACGTTCTAGAATGTCATTCTTTTAGTACATGGGAAGTGGGAAATGAGTGTGTTTGTGTATGAGTTAGTGTATGTGTATGTGCAAAAAATCATTCAGGAGAAAAATAACCAATTTTTACATTCATTAGAAAATAACTGATTAATAAACCAATTTATTTTGGTTTAAAACATTCCACTCCACAGGACACTGTGCAAGCCTAACCCTTCAACACCACCCAGAAACCTAGGTGTGCCATACGAGGTGACCAGAGTCATTTTACAATTGGAAAAAATGAAAACTAGAAGCCAGAGTCAAAATGTTACACAAGGACTCAGATCTCTGGCATTTGTGTTCTACAATTTTCTCAGTAAACTCCCATTTTTTCATGTTGTACTACACCTGATTTTGTTGACAGAGATCACTTAAGACCAAAGTTCCAAACTGCATGGGACAGTCATCATGATGGCATGGGGGAACCGAGGACAAGATAGCTGTTCACTGTAATACCGAGAAAGGTAAGTAGTCTTGAGTAGATTTCAGTGTTATTTATATTTTGTCCACAAGATGGTAGCGTACACTTTCCATTTAATGTAAAGCTGGCCCGTGATCCTAATTTCCCGTAAAGTAGAGAGTGGTTTGTGTTGAACTGAGGTCAGCCACTCTGGATATCCTTCAGTATATTTTTTTTTTTATTGTGATGAATTGTTGATTTGGAGTATATTTAGCTCTGCTATAGCAAGGTGGAGATTCACCCGAAATAAAGAAAACCCCGAAATGTATCGCATTCCAGCTTCTTAGAGGAAATTTGAGAAGTGGGAATACTTTAGACATCTAAAAACCACACACCAAGGATCAGATACTGACATTTTCAAAAATACTACCTTAGTACATCATGCAAAAGACATTCAGGATGTCAAGTTCAATTAATCTTGGGTGAAATTTTGCACAGTATCGAAGTTCCTTCCATGAAACTAGTTCAAGAGGGCTATAGGTGGTTTCCCCTCAAATCCAGGGGGAAAGATAGACCTTAGATGCTATGAAGTTTCCATGAGCTGAATAAGAGGGCAGCATCAGCAAGTTGGCCAGCTCTTCTGCTATGTACCTCCCTCCCTCATCCAGCCTCCATGCCAGAGGGACAAGACACGGATGGGAAAAACGTTTGGCCCCGTCTGCTTCCATTGACCAGAAGGCCTCCTTTGAGGTTCATGTCTTGGGCTCACATCATCTTTTTGTTTTTGGACTCTTTTTAAAATGAGGAGCTCAAGTTGGATTTCCTTTCATCTTACTGTATTATTTTCAAATTAAATTAGGTCTAATGCTCTGTATCAGAACCGCAAAAGCAAGACTCCAGGGCATCTAAGCGGCTTCCCATTCTGTTGTCCAGAACAGCTGAGTACCCTATCTAAGAAGGAAAGAGGGAAATAAGCCAGGAACAGAATTTGGGACAAGATAATAGCAGAGGGGCAGGGGGGAACCCCTGCTGCCCCAACTTGGCAGTTGTCTTTCCAGTGGGCTCCAGAACCAAGTTAAGATTTCAGCCCTCCACAGTCTAGCCTCATCCTAGGTACCCATTCCCTACTCTCTACTCTCCAGCAGGCATCCTCTGACTAACCTAGAGAGCTCACCTCACTATCCCTTTGGTTTCTTTCATATTCGTTTTGTCTTCAGTAACTTTGACTTGAATCAGAAAATTCATAGCTCCAGCTTGCAAAGAAGAATGTTCTCTAAGAAGCAATGCAAATAGTGGGTGTGGTGAAATTTTTTTTCAGGAGATAAAAGAGTATGGAGAAATGATTAAGAGAGAGAGAGAGAGAGAGAGAGGAGAGTCCTTTAAGATATAGAAAACGCAGCTTTCAAGACTAACCATGATTATGATTGGGTAACTCATCTGCTCTCCAAAAAAACTGTAGTATTTTCCCTTCTAGGCTAACACATTTTATCATGACATCTGCCTAATTATATGGCAAAGTCAATGTAACCTAATGAGGTTTTCTGTTCCCCATAATCTTGATAAGGTTTATTTTTTATTGTAAATAATACCTTAAATTTTATGTGATGGACTGAATATTAGCAAGAGGAGTTCATCTCGACAATGTCACACCCTGAAACTTCTAGAAGCCCTAAGCCTGCTCCTGTGGAGGATTGTAAGGATCTGTTAATGCCAGGGTGGGGCTGGGATGCCGCAGAAATGTGTGAGAGGATGGAAAAACCATGGCGAGAGAGAGGAGAGACAAAGGGCTGGCTTCCAGTGACCATCACTGACTCAATGAATGGACTGGAAGGGAACACCATCCCCTGAATTCTCTGCATTTTTGTGTTTGAGTAGTCATAAGATTGTTTTCCTCTAGAAATGTCTACTAGTCTTTCTAGATGGTGTAAGGCAAATGGAAGGTAATAGTAACACAGCCCTCAGGGTAGAGTTAAGTGTTTTGAAACACTCATCATCCCTTATGTCCACTTACTCACCCACTCTATCATCTATTTATCATTTATCATCTATCTATCCATCTATCTATCTGGATCATACTTTACATATTGTCCTATAACCTGCTCTTTTTATGTCATAATATATCATAAACTTTTTTCCAGGTGATTCAATAATTTTTCCTAAAATATGATCTTTAATAGATGCATTACATCCTATCACATGGAAGCACCAGTTTTTCATTTGTTTAGTTTTTTAGCCATTCGTTCTAGTTGGGCATCTAGGGTGTTTAGCAGCAAATTCATTTGACTGAAGTGGTCTGAAGATAGAGTGAATGATAGATCTCAAAGACATTGCCACCTCCTTGCCCAAGGAGAAGGGAAAACAGAGGCTGGACTGCACACATTGAGGAGGAACCTTAGCCCTGGATGGGTGAATAGGCCACAACTTCCAATCTGAGAGTCTCAGAATCCGGCTGCCTGAATGAGCGTCCAGTCAACCAAACTGGAGCACTGTGGGAGGAAAAAGCAGACAAGCAAGAGGGCCGTGAGCTATTGTTCAAACCTCCTAAAACTGTGGACTGTTTTCCATTGGAAAGGGGGTTTGGTTTTCTGCTCCAAAGGACAACGTGTGCTTGGCCTCACAGTCACCTATAAAGGCAAGTATCAGTGGACCTGAGTTCACAGGAAGATTTATGTGTGGGAAACTGGTACAGCATGAGGCCCACACTTAAGATTTGCAGATGTTCTGCACATAATATCATTCCTCTGTGTGGTGAAAATGAAGAAAATGTTCCGTTCTTAGTTGAGAATCTAGGTGGAGTCACCCAGCAAAAGGCCCGGCCCAAAAAAGAGCCCATGGATGTAGGAGGTGGGCCAGTGCCTGGACAGAATCAGTAGTGTGAGGGAATGGAAGCACACTTCAGAAGGCTCTTTGTGCTACGTGTAAGACGGGACAGATTCTAAATCTTATTACTATTATTATTAGATACCCTAGTTTCCTCTTTCACTTCAAATTTTGTATTTTTCAATAAAATATAAATTTTCTTCCATAGTTCTTGAGGGGAGGCATGCAAACAGGAAATCGGTAGGTTCCCATCTGTCTCTAATTCTCCCCCCTTCCCTCCACCATGCACCCCGCTGCTGTGGGAAAGAGAAGGAACAGAGAAAAGTTCAGGTGCACTTCAGTGGCTGTTTGCACTCACTCAGGAACAAGGAGGGCTGGGGTAAAGTACCAAGAAGAATGAACCAGAATGTGCCTCCTGCCACCACCCCATTTTTTAAATCTGAGCTTCAATTTAAATCAGTATTTACTAGGTACCAATTCTATGTCAGGGACTGCTATGGAGTTAACCCTAACACAAGGAAGCCCTGTCCCCTCCCCCACCCACCAGGGGAGGGGCCACTCCTAAGCTTGGTCCCTCTGCCCCTAACCCCCACCCAACAGGGGTCAGTGGCCCAACAAAGGAAATACTTGAGAGGCTCTGAATTTTATAAACTCAAGCCCGGAGATAGAGGGATTGGGTAAAAAAGAGGAGAAGAGAGAAGGACCACACTTCAATTCCACTCCAATATTTAAAGAAAGGCAAAGGATAGGTAACAATCCTTTAATTAGTTAACCTCTTGGCCATTTCTCCCCAAGCAATTAATATGATACAATTCTTAATTTATTTTATAGTTTTTAGAATTTCAGATAATATCTATAGAATGAAAACTGGATTCCTAATTACAGAATAGAAGTTTAACTAAATAAGTTTACATTCAATCCATTTCCTATGTTCTGTGGTTAGTATAGTCTTAACTTTGATTTGGGGATTCTCTACGAACTGCTTTCCTAGAGCCCCACAGATGAGGTGTATTGGGAATTGGCTATAGTTCTGATTCTTGGAACAGACTTTCTTTTTTTTTTTTTTTTTCTGTGGTACGCGGGCCTCTCACTGTTGTGGCCTCTCCCATTGCGGAGCACAGGCTCCAGACGCGCAGGCTCAGCAGCCATGGCTCACGGGCCCAGCCTCTCCACAGCATGTGGGATCTTCCTGGACCGGGGCTCGAACCCGTGTCCCCTGCATCGGCAGGCAGACTCTCAACCACTGCACCACTAGGGAAGCCCCAGACTTTCTTTTTTTTTGTAGCTTTGTAGACATGGCAGATACTGCTAGTTGTTGACTCAATGTTGATCCATTCTCCTATCTTACTGAGTCTTGATTTAGTTGGGTGTACACAGCTAAAACTACATTTCCCAACCTACCTTGCAGAGGGGGTTGCCGTGTAATAGGGTTCTGGTCAATGAATTAATTATAGGCAGAAGTCACCAGTGGGGCTTCTCAGAAAGGTCCCTAAATGGGAAAGAATCAACTAGCAAGTGTTCCTTTTGCCTTTTGTCATCTTCCTGCCTCCACACAATGGCTGGAGTCCTGGCAGCCATCTTGAGAGAGTCACTTTAAGGATTGCAGAGGGGAAAGCTGGAAGGAACCTGTGTCCTTGAGTGACATCACGGGCTGCCTTTCCAGCTCTGAACTGCCCATCTCTGAACTTCTTTTACATGTGAGAAAAATAAACCTTATCTTATTTAGGCCATCACTAACTATTTGGATTTTCTGTTTTAGATAGTCAAACAAGTTCCTAACTAATCAGTGGGTAATTGTTTTTATTGTCAATCCTTGCTGGATTTTTTATTTATACTTTTTTTTAAATGTTTGCACTCTTTGGAGTTTATTTTCGTATTTGCTTACTTGGAGCTTAGTAGGCTTTTTGGAAGGATGGGCTAAAGACTTTTTCTAGGCAAAGAAAGTTTTAATTAATTTTAGTTTGACTGCTGTTCTCTGCCTTCCATATCCATCACCTTCACTTTAAAGCATAACTGGAATACAGTAATTTGCAGAGCTTCTGGCCAATGTCTAGCAGGAATTCACCTAGGACAGCTCTCCTGGCCCACATTGGAATGTGGCCTACCTCTAGGTAGGTTCTCTGAATGTGGTGGTTCTCTGAAACTCTGAACTGCACAGCTCGAGTTGTCACCCGACCTGATGGTTACCTGTTGCCATCTCGTCTAAAGTGCTTTGCTCAAGGGAACTCTACTTCCAGAATGCAAAAGTGCAGTGGTGACCAGATGACTACCACCACTATCACCACCATCCCACAGGTTCCTACCCTGCTTTCTGGAAAGAACACTTTGCAAAATGGTATTGAAATATAGATCAGAGGCGGGATGGCATCTTGGACAGCTTGAGCTGCCATAGGAAATACTGTAGACTGGGTGGCTTAAATAGCAAAAGTTCATTCCTCATGGTTTTAGAGGCTGGGAAGTCTAAAATCAAGGTCCCAGCAATGTCTGGTGAGGGACCATGCCTGGCTTATACATGGCCATCTTTTCAGTATATCCTCACATGGTGGAGAGAAGAGAGAAGAAACTCTCTCATGTCCCTTCTTATAAGGGCATTAATTCCATCATAAGGTCTCCATCCTCATGACCTAATTACCATCCAAAGGCCAACCTCCAAATACCATCATATTATGGTTTTAACATACGAATTTGGGGGGAAACACAAATATTCAGTCCAAAGCAGATAGGGAAGAAGACAACAATTGCCTCCTCAAAACATAGGACCTATCTGATTTAAACATGGCTACCTTGTTTTCTGATAAGTAAAGGTCTTGAATCACTGAACCAGAGGGCAGACAGTGGGGAAGAGATGAAATATTATCCCACCTTGTCCCATTTTAGTCCAGGATTTCTTTGTCTTAATTGGATGATGCATTGGTAGGCCACTGATTGATTTTTCTCAGTCCAACCCCACTGACCAGAAAATTGTCAAAGATTCTGGCACTAGGTTGTGTGTCAGTAGGAATGTTCAATGTTGTGATTTTTTTTCCTCCAGGCACAATCCCATAAATTTTTATATTTTTTTCTTGGAAAAAACCATATCACATACTAATGCTGTGATTTTTAGATACATTGTATAAATTGCCATTGTGTTTTTAAAGACAAGTTGAAAGAGACTCCACCAGGGGTTACAGAATCATAAACCCATATAAATAACCCCATAATAATCCACAAAGTGGCAGCTTATTTTATTAACCATTAGTTAAACATTCATTATAAAAATTATTTACAATTTTTGCTATCACAAAATAATCCTAAATATTATATTATTTTCTTAAGAAAGATTTCCAAGAGGAAGATTACTGGGTAGGAGTTAGGATTATGTTTAAGACTCTTGAAACATAGTAAAAACAAGTGATTAAGCATCTTTAAAACTCGTCATCTGACTGACCCTAAAGTCTTCTGGATCTTTAACAAACTGTAGAGGAAGATGAAGTCTTTCTTGACTAGTTTATAATTCTCCTTTACTTTTTAATCTTTTTAGTAGCTTCATAAGATTTCTATGTATTATTCTTATTGTTTTACAGATTAGGAAACTGTTGTTCAGAAGGGCCTTTTGTCCAAGAACACAGAATAAATAAGTAGCAAATTAGAGGCAACTGAGTTAGAGCTGTCTTGGGAAGTCCTGTATCCCAGCCTCAAACCCAATGCACTTCCACCCCTCCATGACAACTTCTCTAGCATGCTTATTTTGCACTTGGAGAGACTAGTACTCAGAAAGACACAAGAACATGTCAAAGGCCACACAGCTAGGTAATGAAGCAGATCCAGTTCTGCAACTCTTCATTAAGAAATTGATATTGTATCCAGGATCAATTTGTAACAGCAAACATAAATAATCTGAAGAACTAGTCAAATGCAGTTTAAATACAGCATGCTGAAACTTTGTGTATTATTATGGCACAATTATGCTTATGATGCTATGGTCCCTAATAAAGTTTCTCCCAAATCCTCCCAGTGCACTTACTTTCCACTTAACCTTTCTTCTTCCAACAGAACCTGGTGGAGTTTGAGTTTATCCAGAATTCAAGGAAGGGGCAATCAAGAAGGCAGATTTCAATGACAAAAGAATGATGAAAAGGAGAGCATCTTCCCTCTGCACCAGTGAGGGGCTATTGGCATAGCTTGCTCAGTGAAAAATCTGTTCTTGGAAACTGCCTTTCTACAAAAAGAATTTTCTTTCCCATCTTCTATCCAAAATTCATGTACTTGTCATTTTTAAATGACTATGGCAGGGAGTGGGGCAGTTTCTCAAGACATTTCTCCCCTTATCTTTGCACTCTCTTTCTTGTGTTGTCCACACTGTGCTTTGAAAAATGGGATTCCTTTTACAATGAATAGTTAGCAATTCCAGAAGAGTTTTCATAGTTTCCCAATTATAAAATTTAACTTTGTCCTGAAAACATCTTTACAAAGACATAAATTAGGAAGTTAATGTCACAATGACCGGATCCACCCTTGCTACTCTCTCCCCATCTTTACGTGGTTTAAGATAACAGTATCAGTTGAAAAAAGTGACTCATCCAGAAAGCTGCAGCTCTGATGAAGACTGCAACAAGATAGGAAGGGGATTCTCACATCATAGTTCAGAGTTTAGGAGGGTTTTTTTTTCCCTTTCTTTCTCTAGGACCTACCCACACACACCAGATGCTACAGTCGCTTGGGCAACTTAATGAGTGATTCCTATACTTTCTGTTTACTTTCCCCGCCTCCTTCTATCACACTGAATCTTCATCTGAAATGCATTTTTCCTACCCACTGAGCAAATGCTTACACAGTGTGATGTGCATCTTAAATTTCATCTCCTCTTCAAAGCCTTTTAAAAAACTTTTCATAGAAAGAACTAATCATTTCCTTCTTTATAATCTCATTCTCATGGTTCACACAATTAGAGAAATGTCTTCACTGTACTGGGTGGTTTTCTTTCCCAACACTCACCCTAGTTTGTAAACTCTTTGAGAGCAGACAAAATGACGTAACTTTGTAGCCTAAGCATCTAGCACAGGGATCAGCAAACTTTTTCTGTAAAGGTCCAGATGGTAAATATTTTAGGTTCTGTGGGCCATATGATCTCTGTTGCAACTACTCAGCTCTGCTGTTATAATGCAAAAGTAGCTAACACATAAACAAATGTGTGTGTGGTACATAATATTTTGTGGCAGCCTGGAAAATTGAACTAACCTATGTCCGTACTTCTTTGGATTTGAAAGTTGTAAATCAGACTATCTTATCCAAAACAGAGTTGATTAAAAAACTAATTTGAAAATGATATTCTGTCAGTATTATAATTCTTGTTTTAGGGTACTTATAATAGTTTCCTAATGATGCTGTAATGACTAATGCAAACTTACTGGTTTACAGAAACAAAAACCTTTTTGTTGTATACTTTTGTAAGAAGTCGAAAATCAGTCTCACTGGGCTAATGCCAAGGTGTAGACAGGACTGGTTCTTACTGGAGCCTTTAGGGGAGAATCTATTTCCTTGCCTTCTCCAGCTTCTAGAAGCCCTCTGCATTCTTTGGATCATGGCCCCTTCCTCCATCTTCAAAGCCAGAAACATAGCATCTCCAAATCTCTCTCTGATGCTCTGATCTCTGCTTTTGTCATCACGTCTTTCTCTGATTCTGACTCTCTTGCCTCTTTTTTATAAGACTTATATCATGATTACATTGGGCCCACCAGAATAATCCAAAATAATCTCAACATCTTTAACTAGATCTCATCCCCAGAGTCCCCCAAAGTAAGGTAATGTATTTATAGGTTCTGAAGATTAGGACGTGCACATTTTTTTTTATGTGTGTGTGTGTGTGTGTTGGGTCTTCCTCACTGCACACGGGCTTTCTCTACTTGTGGTGAGCGGGGGCTACTTTTTGTTGTGGTGTGCGGGCTTCTCATTGTGGTGGCTTCTCTTGTTGTGGAGCACGGGGTCTAGAGCACGGGGGCTTCAGTAGATGTGGCACGTGGGCTCAGTAGTTGTGGTTCAAGGGCTCTAGAGTGCAGGCTCAGTAGTTGTGGTGTATGGGTTTAGTTGCTACGTGGCATGTGGGATCTTCCTGGACCAGGGCTCGAACCCATGTCCCCTGCATTGGCAGGCAGATTCTTAACCACTGCACCACCAGGGAAGTCCACATGCACATCTTTAAGAGAATATTATTTAGCCAACCACAGCAATACTAATTACTAAGAAGAGTGCATCTTTGCTTATGTATCACTTCAAGTACCATTTCTGCTGTCGATTGATTCCTACAGAAGATGTTGCTCTTCTCTCCAAAAGCTGACTGCCAGCTTTAGCTATTAAGGAGAGGGACTGTGTGATGCTCCAGTTCTGTCTCACCCAGGTACACCCTGAATCTGGGTCCTCTTTGATGACCGTGTTTACTTTCAGGACCTGATATTTTCCATGGGGATGCTGGGCTGGGATGTGCATTTTAGACCTTATCTGGCAGAAACAGTACCTTTCTCTTTGGAGTTGGAGCCAGAAACAGATTCCGTTTTGTGCGAAATATAAATACCATCATACTTTACATGAAAACACAATTAAATACCTCCTTTCCCCCATTAACAATGTTGTTAAAGTTACATGGACCCAATAAGGAGGATACTTCTTCCTCTGCCTAAATTCTGAGCCAATTAAGAAATTAGACTAGTAAGCAAGGAAGAAGAGAAATCAAAATATCACCTTTATCATTATACTTGAGAATTTAGTCTGAAACACTAAGCAAATAGGCCTCCTAAAACTAAACTACAGAATTAGACTGATTTACCCACCCTGTACAAGCAGTATGGATATTACAGGTCTCTCCATGTGGGGCTTGCCCAGGGAAAACTTAGGGCAGGGGGGCACAGAGCAAAACAATGGTTCCTGCAGGCAGCTCACACCCAAGAGGGCGTGGCTGAACTATACATACCCAGTTCCTCTCCCAAACTCACCAATCAGATTAGTTACTCCACTTCCATGGGGAGAAGAAAGAAATGGGACAAGATCCAGGAGTGTCCCACTAGTGGAGCTCCATCCAAGGGCAAGAAAACTTCAGCAAGGTTGGAAGAAACTTCCACCACCATCAATTCTCTACTCAGCTCAAACAGGTGGCCATAGCTAAGAGGAAGTCTAAGACTGTTACCCTTGAATCAAGTGGCTGGTAACAGCATTGCTAGGAATTCCTCAAACACAGAATTCTATTTATTTTCTAAAAAGCTAGGACAGGATAAGGAATGTCAGTTATTTATAAATTCACTCATAGGATTGAACCAAATTACAAAAACATGCTCCTGCTTTAACTTGTACATAAAATTCGTTAAGAGTAAGCATGGCTCACTTAGAACAGTTTGCTTTAAAAGGAATCAGTGTTATGTAAAAATACACAAAATTGAGAATTGGAATAAAACATAAAGAGCAGTCAAGTCACACAATTTTACCCAGTCTCCCTGACCCCAGTCTCTTTCTTTAGTGATGTTCTTACCAGATTAATTTACCTGAAACATACTCTGATCACATCACGCACTCACGCGACTTTCTACAGAGTGAAATGCGAATTGCAATTCAAGGTCTCACGATCTCCAACCTTATTCCTTACTACTTTTCTTTACATACCCTTTGCGTCAATACACAGTCAGCCAGTTCATGTCCCTTTACAACTTGTCACACTGTTCTTTCGAAGGCCGCCCCCTGCACCCACGTCCCATGTGTCCCAACCTTACGTCCACCCTAATACCCAATTCAAATATAACAGCCCCCCAGCTGAAAAGAATCTTTCACTCCTCCCAGCTGTCATTTAAGTCTTCTCTAGGCCCTGGACTCTAAGTCTCCTGAGGGCAGGAACTGCACCTTGTTGATACCTTTGTCCTTCACAGGATGAACTCTGGGGTCTAGACTCCCTCTAAAAGAGAGTCTAATTAGAGTGCACCACCATCACCACAACAACACACACACACACAAATACACACGGCATACAATTCCTCCCTAGCCGTGCAGATCCTTCCCTGTCAGGACCACTGTGTACAGTCATGACAGCTGAGTGTTGTCTGTGGCAGGCGTGTGCTGGCCCTGCAGTTATAATGTTCCCTACTCTTTCCCATTCTCACAGCCCTGCCAGGATCCCTTTAGTGTGAGTGTATCTTACCACTCGGCTCCTGTAGCCAGTACCAGAAGAACTGCTACTGGAAATGACATCCAGTGCCAACACCATGATTTCTTTTCAAGGGAACTTACCTGGCTTTGTGAAGAAAGGGTCAGCAGGGGCTTCCCTGGTGGCGCAGTGGTTGAGAGTCCACCTGCCGACGCAGGGGACATGGGTTCGTGCCCCGGTCCGGGAAGATCCCACGTACCGCGGACCGGCTGGGCCCGTGAGCCATGGCCGCTGACCCTGTGCGTCCGGAGCCTGTGCTCCACAACGGGAGAGGCCACAACAGTGAGAGGCCCACGTACTGCAAAAAAAAAAAAAAAAAAAGAAAGGGTCAGCATATATCGTAATAACAATAATGCTGGGAACCCCCATTGCCAACAGATCAGATTATGAACATGTGGCCTGTTTTTGAGCTGGATGGTTCTCTTGAAACACAGCTTTCTTATTCAACAGAACTTTGTTCCCTGAATAGGTCTGATGCTCAGCCCAGGCTCTCCAGATGAAACCAGGCCCCTGAGCACTTTCGTTACCACTTGCGTAGTCAACTGAGAAGAGTAAACAAAATGAGGCATCCTGACGGGGTACGGGTGTCAGTTCACATCCAGACGGCCTCACCAGTTAGTGCCCCATCTGACCTCTGTGCCGGAATTTGGAACACATCCACCCATGCAGACAAGCTACACAGAACCTAGGACGGCAATGTTACTCAGCATCACAGACTCCAGGGGTGGCAGCTTACAGACTTGGGTTTGAATTATGATCCACTGCTCAAAGGGGAAGTAACTTTCACTCACTCACCTCCACCGTTTGGGGAAGTGCAATCATGTTATGGTGCGGACTGAGGCAACTTTCCTTTGTACCCACCTAAGAGAACCACGGTTACAAACGCTAATTCTGGAGCTGGACTGGCCCCAGTCCAATCCCAGTTCTGCCACTTAACTACTTCTCTAGATTTTCTCATCAGTTTTCTCATCTATAAAATGAGACCACTTATGATAGCACTGAATTCAAAGGGTTTTTTTTGGTGAGGGTTAAATGTGATCATGTTGGTAAAGTATTTTACACAGAGTAAATCCTCAGTAATAGCTACTGTTAAGCAGGAAGAAATGACATTCAATTAAATAAACTGCCTTTCCTAAATGCAACAAATTAGGACCTACACTGATTTTCTATTTCACCCTTTTCAACGAGCTATTTTTATCTTAAAATGTAAACAGTCCCTGTCTTTTCTACGATTCCTTTTCAGCTCATATGGTTTGAGGATCTACTATGGGCCTGGCCAGGTAACACTTTTTTTTTTTTTTTTTTTTTTTTTTGCCGTACGTGGGCCTCTCACTGTTGTGGCCTCTCCCGTTGCGAGCACAGGCTCCGGACGTGCAGGCTCAGCGGCCATGGCTCACGGGCCCAGACGCTCTGCGGCATGTGGGATCTTCCTGGACTGGGGCACGAACCTGTGTCCCCTGCATCAGCAGGCGGGCTCTCAACCACTGTGCCACCAGGGAAGCCCAACACTTTTTTTTTTTTTTTTTTTTTTTTTTTTTTTTTTTTTTTTTTGCGGTATGCGGGCCTCTCACTGTTGTGGCCTCCCCCGTTGCGGAGCACAGGCTCCGGACGCGCAGGCTCCGGACGCGCAGGCTCAGCGGCCATGGCTCACGGGCCCAGCCGCTCCGCGGCATATGGGATCCTCCCAGACCGGGGCACGAACCCGTATCCCCTGCATCGGCAGGCGGACTCTCAACCACTTGCGCCACCAGGGAGGCCCCCCAACACTTTTAACACACAGAGTATCTTTCAGTCCTTACTGAGGTTCTGTGTCTATGAGGAAGATAGTATTATCCCCACCTCATAGTTGGGGAAACAGGCTCAGGGAGGCTAGGTGATTTCCCCCAGACCTCTGTGCTGTACACATGGAGATAGGAAACAAGGGTCAGAGGCTGCAAGTGGTTGCTGCAGCAGCAATAAGAAACAGAGCATGTTTAAGAACCTTTGAGGGTGACTCCACCCATCAGTAAAAACAAAATGGCCTAGGTTCTTATCAACCAGATTTCCCATTCCTCCCCAAAAGATGAGACACATGAATAAGTAAGTGCAGAAAGCAACTGATCAGTTCAGCCAAGATTCATTATTTGTGTAGAAACCCATTGGAGGGGTAAGGGGATGTGGATAAGGGAATCATCCTAATGATTCATGTTCCAAAGCTGATTTCATGCCTTCATATCTGCCTATTCTAGGAATATATCCTCAACAGATATACCACTTCATTACTGCAATTTATACAGCTGTCAGTGTAGCTGTCAAAAAAAATAAAGCCTCCTCTTGATAAATCCACCCCATGGGAATGCCATCAGATCCTTGAAGAAACCTCGAAAGAGAAAGAAGGGGAAAATGACTTAGAAAAACACACACACGATGGTGTTTTCATCCCCTTGGATTCACCAGATGGGAACCCTGTTATCTTAAAAATGTGGGATCTCGATTCCTGACTACAAATTATGAGACTTTCAGTATGGTGTTTGAAAGTATGGACTATTTGTTGGAGAGATCTGGTTTTGAATTCTGACTCTGCTGCTTAGATGTGCACAATCATTCTTTTTGGCTGGCTGATATTTGAATTCCCTTCCAAAGTTTTGGAAAAGCCCTTCCATATATGAGTCTTCATGGGAGGTAATGTCCACTTCCCAGTATAGAAAACAGATTCCATCTCTCCAACCTCCCTTAAAACTGCACTGTGAGCAGGAGGTCTAGGATTTGTGTTTTCTTCAGTTTCTTTCATCAATGTCTTATAGTTTTCAGTGTATAGATCTTTCACCTCTTTGGTTAAATTTATTCCTAAGTGTTTTATTGTTTTTGCTGTTATTGTAGGTGGATCGTTTTCTTTATTTCTTTTTCAGATAATTTTGTTGTTAGTGTACAAAAACACAACTGATTTTTGTATTTTGATTTTGAATCCCAAAACTGTACTGAATTACTTTATTCTAATAGTTTTTAGTAGCGTCTGTAGGATTTTCTATGTATAAGATCATGTCATCTGCCAACAAAGACAATTATATTTCTTCCTTTCCCGTTGGGAGGGTTTTTATTTCTTTTTCTTGCCTGATTGTTTTGGCTAGGACTACCAGTACTATGTTATATAGGTGTGGTGAGAGTGGGCACCCTTGTCTTGCTCTTGATCTTAGAAGAAAAGCTTTCAACCATTCACCATTGAGAAGGATGTTAGCCGTGGGCTTGTCACATTTGATCTTTATTATGTTGAGGTATGTTCCTTCTATACCCAAATTGCTGAGAGTTTTTAATCATAAAAGGATGTTGAATTTTATAGAATGTTTTTTATTCCTCTATTGAGATGCTCATATGACTTTTGTCTTTCATTCTATTAATGTGGTGTATCGCACTTATTGATCTGTGTATGTTGAACCATGCTTGCATCCCAGGGATGAATCCCATTTGATCATGGTGTATGAGCTTTTTAATATGCTGTTGAATTCTGTTTATTGTATTTTTTGAGAATTTTTGCATCTATATTCATCAGAGATATTGGCCTATAGTTTTCTTTTCTTATATTTTTCTTATCTGGCTTTGGGATGAAGGTAATGCTGGCCTTGTAAAATCATATTAGAGTTACCCTCTTCTATTCATTTTTTGGGAAGATTTTGAGAAGGATTGCATTAATTCTTCTTTAAATGTTTGACAGAATTCACCAGTGAAACCATTTGGCCCTGGGTTTCTTTTGGGGAGGTTTGTGATCACTGATTCAACCTCCTTACTTGTTATGGTCTGCTCAGATTTTCTATTTCTTCATGATTCAGTCTTTGTAGGTTGTATATTTGTAGGAATTTATCCATTTCTTCTAGATTTTCCAATTTGTTGGCATATCATCAGGGGAATGAACATCAATGAGATATCACTTCACACCTGTTAGAATGGCTACTAACAAAAAGACAGGAGATGAAAAAGGCTGGTGAAGATGTGGAGAAAAGGGAACACTTGTACAGTGTTGGTGAGAATGTAAATTGGTACAGCCACTATGGGAAACAGTACAAAGGTTCTTCCAAAAATTAAAAATAGAACCACCTTCCTTAAAAAACTACAAATAGAACTACCATATGACCCAGCAATCCCACTACTGGTCATATACCCTGAGAAAACCATAATTCAAAAAGACTCATGTACCAAAATGTTCATTGCAGCTCTATTTACAATAGCCAGGACATGGAAACAACCTAAGTGTCCATTATCAGATGAATGGATGAAGAAGATGTGGCACAATGGAATATTACTCAGCCATAAAAAGAAACGAAATTGAGCTATTTGTAATGAGGTGGATGGACCTAGAGTCTGTCATACAGAGTGAAGTAAGTCAGAAAGAGAAAGACAAATACCGTATGTTAACACATATATATGGAATTTAAGGGAAAAAATGTCATGAAGAACCTAGGGATAAGACAGGAATAAAGACACAGACCTACTAGAGAATGGACTTGAGGATATGGGGAGGGGGAAGGGTAAGCTGTGACAAAGCGAGAGTGGCATGGACATATATACACTACCAAACATAAAATAGATAGCTAGTGGGAAGCAGCCGCATAGCACAGGGAGATCAGCTCGGTGCTTTGTGACCACCTAGAGGGGTGGGATAGGGAGGGTGGGAGGGAGGGAGACACAAGAGGGAAGAGATATGGGAACATATGTATATGTATAACTGATTCACTTTGTTATAAAGCAGAAACTAACACACCATTGTAAAGCAATTATACTCCAACAAAGATTAAAAAAAAAAAATAGAACCACCATATGATCCAGCAATTCCACTTCTGACTATGCATCTGAAGGAAATGAAATCACTATCTCAAAGAGATATCTGCACCCCCATGTTTACTGCAGCACTATTTACAATAGCCAACACATGGAAACAACCTAAGTTCCCATCAGCAGATGAATGGATAAAGAATATATGGTATGTATACACAATGGGATATTATTCAACCATAAAAAAGAAGAAAATCCTGCCATTTGCAACAAGATGAATGGACCTTGAGGGCACTATTCTAAGTGAAATAAATCAGACAGAGAAAGACAAATACTGTATACTCTCACTTATATTTGGAATCTAAAAAAACCCAAACTTATAGAAACAAAAAAGATTGGTGGTTGCCAGGGCGGGGGTGGGATTAGGGGAGGGAAATGGATGAAGGCAGTCATTGGGTACACTCTTCCAGTTTTAAGCTGAATAATTTTTAGGGATGTAATGTATAGTATGGTGACTATAATTAACAATTACTTTATTATATATTTGAAAGCTGCTAAGAGCGTAGATCTTAAAAGTTCTCACCACCCACCCCCCAACCACACACACACAAAAACTGTAACTATGTGTGTTGATGGATGTGTTAACTAACATTATTGTGGTAATCATTTCGCAATATACAGTCAGCCCTCTGTATCTGTAGGTTCCACACCCACGGATTCAACCAACCCCAGATTGGGGATTGGGAACATGGAGGGCTTGACTGCACTACACTATTTTATATAAGGACATAAGCACTGATGAATTTTGCTATCGGTGGGAGCTCCCAGAACCAATACCCTGTGGATAATGAGGCATGACTGTATACATATATATCAAATCATTCCCTTGTACATCTTAAACTTATACAATGTTATATGTCAATTATATCTCAGCCATGTTGTAAAAAAATAAAATTAAATAAACAATATTTAAAAAATAATAATATGGGGGCTCCCCTGGTGGCACAGTGGTTGAGAGTCTGCCTGCCGATGCAGGGGACAGGGGTTCGTGCCCCGGTCCGGGAGGATCCCACATGCCACGGAGCAGCTGGGCCCGTGAGCCATGGCCGCTGAGCCTGCATGTCTGGAGCCTGTGCTCCACAACGGGAGAGGCCACAGCAGTGAGAGGCCCGCGTACCGCAAAAAATAATAATAAAAAATTAAAAATTAAAAAAATAAAAATTAAAAAAAAATAATATGGACAAGTTGTTATTTGCCTAGTGTCATATGGAGTGACCCTTGTATTTTATAATTTTGGGGTAAAGAAATTCAAAAACTTATTTTACCCCTACTATGTTCCAGTAATATGCCTCTTACCAGTAATTTATAAATGTATACATTTTTTTCATTTTCCATTCATTTTTATAAAGTGTCCATATTTACACAAACATTTTCAAATAGGTAAAAATAGTGTCTCAACTTAAAATGCCTTCTTTCTGCTGCAAGCAACAGAAAACAGTGGCTTCAACACATAAGCATGTGCTTTTTTCACATACTGAGAAGCAGGAGGAATTTTGTCTAGGGTAATGTAGTTGCCCAACAATGCTATCATAGATTTAACTTCTTTCTATCCTTCTGCTGCACTACCCTTAAAGTAACAGTATCATTATTGTTGCCTGATGGTCACAAGGTGGCTGCTGCACCAACAGGAATAAAGTCCATCTGCATTTCAGCTGGTAAGTAGAAGCTTTCTGGGTACAGTTCTTTGAAATAGCTTTCCCTGAAGTCCCACTCAGTGACTTCCATTAGAGCTCATTGAGTCACACACGCATACCTAATCAAATCTCTGGAGCTAGGAGAAAGAGAGTTACAGAAAGAGAGAGAAAATTTATACCAAAGAAGGCTGAGGACCATGTATGAGGATTGATAATAATAATAATGTAATATAGCTAGCAGTAACAAATATTTATCTGGGACTTGCTATACACCAGGCACTGTTCAAGACACATATATATGGTAATTACTTTATTTAATATTTGCAACAACCTTATGAGGTAGGTACTATTATTTTTCCTATTTACCTATGAGGAAACCACAGCACAAAGAAATTATTCAATTTGAAGAAGATCCCATGGTGTATAAGTGCTCAAGTTGCAACTGAAATAGGTGGAACAAAAATTCCAACCCAGTTTTCGTAAGAAATAAGAAAGGGACATTTTGCTTCTTTTATCTTCTCTTTATAATAAGGTTTTCCACTGAAAGTCAACAAATGTTTAACTAGTCAATGTGAGTCTGAGACTTAAATTTCCATAGTCACATGTCCAAAAATATCAGAACAAGAATACCAGTCAGTCCATTATTTAGCAAAGAGCCCATCTGATTTGGCATCTGGTTATCCTAAATGGTGGTCCTGAGCGGTGAAATTTGCCTTGACTATGAAATTACTACTGTTACTAATAGTAGTAATATCCTCTCTATAGGCCTTTTATACCAACAGGTATGAGGACATTTTAGAGGACAGCAGATACAGTGAAAGAAAGGACCACTTTAATGAACGTGGCCTAGAATGGAGGCATCATCTCTTCATTACCAGAAGAAACAAACCACAAATCTTAGGGAGCCATAACTCCCATGAAATACCACCAGCAACAAGATGTCCAGATACAAGCTCACATCATATAGGTTTAAAGCAATGTTTTAGCCTTTTTTTCATTATTTATCCCTATGGAGCTTGTATAAACATTTTTCCTAATTGCCACTACTATGACATTTAAATACCACCATATACTATATATCTGTCTATGTAGTGTGAACCTTAGAAAAGCTAAAAGTTGTAAATTTTTTCACCCTCCAAGGACAAATTTTCACATCTCTGGGTAATATTGCCCTTGTTTAAAGTAATTGACTTATGACTTTAAAAGTCACTCTGAGAAATGAAACTGCCTCATGGCCCCACCAAAATTCTAATAAGGGATAAGATTCCCCAAAACACTTCAGTTAAAACCTCACCACTCTCAGTGTAGTAGTCATTACTGCTACCAATACTTTTGGAGCACACAGTAAGACTGCCAGCATACCCCCATGTGGTTTGGGAAGTGCTGTGTCTAGTTCTACCCACTGAGTTGTAAGTGAAAGGATCACATATCTCTTCCAGGTCAGAATATTCTACTGCAATTTAGAAACACAGAACTCTCTTTTCCTCTACATTCAAGATGAAAGCTGCTTTGTCAGCCTGGGTTCCATAGAAAGGAGACGTGGAGTGGAGCAAAGCCCCCAGCTGACCTGCAACGTACGAGAAATAAACCATTAAGATTTGAAGGTTGCTTGTTATTGCAGCACAACCCAGCCCACCCTGACTGATACACTGGGTCATTCATTTACTCATTTAAATGAATGAGAACCCACTCTGTGCCAGACACTGTCCTAGGCATTCTTAATATAGCAATAAAATAGACAAGTACTTGCCTTCCTGGAACTTATATTCTAATGGAAGAATCTAGTGAGATCTAATTCAGCCACTCTTTAGCCCAGAAAAGAAGGGATATACTGTAGAAGAAAATTACCCCCTCTCCTTGAAGACAAGGCTAAAACTAGAAAATTCCATCCTGTAATATACGCTTAACCATATTCTCTCAAATGAAGCCAAGTCCAGAGGGCATTGGTCCCCTGCTCCTCCCCAGGATACCAAAGGGACGTTAAAATCATATTTTAATTTTGCATTTTTAAGTTAAATGATTTGGAAAGGTTACAGATGGAAATGCCTGGAGAAAGGGCAGGATTTAGGAAAGTGTGAAGGTGTGGGGGGGTCTTCTAGACTGCAGAAGATAAAAGGCACCGAGATGTGAAAGTGTGGATTCTTCTCCCTCAAACCAAATGGACCGCAGAAGCACCAAGTTATAGGATGAACTAATTCGCCAAAACATTAACTTGAGCTCCCGAAAAAGGTATTTCATTCCGCCTAAGACCCTATATTACTCACAGAGAGATGTTCATTTCCCACAGGCTGAAGCCCATTCTTCCTTGAGAGGAATCCTGAGCAGATACACAAATAATTAAACTGAAATAGACCGTTTTAACCCCCACTGCAGTTCAAACACCCCAGCCATCAAAGCGGGCCAGCCAAAACCAGCTGCTTAAGATCATCCTTTGAGGTTCAGTGAACTAGGGCTTTGTTAGACCAGGAGTGAGAACGGATTTCAAAGACAAGGGCCCTCCTTGGGAAATGATTTCCTGATGACCTCTTCGAATTACATGCTTTTTCTCATAATACAGTTAGCCTCCTAATCCTTATTCCCTCCACTGTGAATCTCTCCTAAGCCCCTCAGCCAGGCTAGAAGAGAAAGACGGGAGGAATGGCCATATCTCCCCAACCCATGACAAAATTTCTCAAATTAACCTTGTACTCCATAACATAAAATGAGCAAGAGACAAGTTTTCCTGCTTCTGACTCTGTGAGCTGTAGGTAACTTGAGTCTGTGTCTTTATATAATGGTTTAATTTCAAAAACAAAAAGATGCTAAATTTTAAGCCTTGCAATTATATCACTTTCAGATGCCAGCATCACTGTCACTTTAATAGCTCCATCTACAACAATTTCTGAAGATTTTTAAAACTTCAGTAATTCTGTTTGGATTTTTTAGCTAAAAGCAAACACATGTTTGAGTTTTAACATCAGGTGTTGCTTTTTTCTTTTCTGTAAAGTTAAAATAATTATAATTTTTAAAAGGATACATACCATGGATTCAGCTGCCCAGCTTTGACCTAAGACTATTATTATTGCTCAGAAATTTATCAAAGGACTTTCTATCTAAGGAGTTAATATTACAATACTGGAAGAAAAGGGAATCAGAGGAAATGAATATGAATTCAGTTCCTAGAAGCAACACAAACCCTGGAACTCAATATCAGTTATGTTGAGAGTGTTCACAATAATCTGTTGTTTAAAAAAAAAAAAAAACAGCTTGCCTGGAAAACAGGACTGGGGGTGAGAATTCTGTTTTCGGACATTAGCTTGTTGGATGACCCCAGGAAAGTAACTCTGTGCACTGACTGTCTGCCAGGCATCGTAGGAAGCATTTCTCATGAATTAACTCACCTACTCCTCATGTCATCACCTATGTGGCAAGTATTATTATCATCCCCATTCATGAGATAAGGGAATCTGATGCACAGAGAGGTTAAATAAGTTCACAAGTTTCAGAGAAGGTTCTTGCCTGTAACTTTTTCACCATTGGATGTTCTTGAAAGTCTCATATATGTTCACTGTCATAAGCTTCCAAAATCTTTAGTTCTGAAGCCACACCCTACTGCTTTGTTTTCTAAAATTATGTATAATTCTACCAGTGACAGTGTTTTATGATTTTTTTCTTTTAAAAATATTTTCTTTTGAAGACTGCAATCAAAACCTTAAATGAAATCTTTGGCTTGGGTTAAAATTTTAAAGGAGAACATGAAAGATGAGGAAGAGAGAAAACTCCACCAATTATTTCTTTGTATTTTTAATTTTCTTGTTTTTTTTTTTTTTTTTTTGGCTTGATCATCTCAAGGGAGCCACTTTTAGCTCTATGTGAGGTCTTACTGATTTATCTCAAGGGGACTGGGGCATCATCAGTTCACTGAAAAAAAGCCTGAAGCGATAGAAACCAACAATACTCATATAAGCATCTATTCATTCCTTTGTATTCTTGTTTTTGTTTTGAAATAGCCCCATTAAACCATGAATGATCTAGGCCCTAACACATCTCACTTTCATTTTAAATCTTGCAAACCAAAAAGGCATTACAGCATGGTGGCTCAGCTCAAGGATTCTGGAAGCAAATGCCTGGTTTAAAAAAACCTGTCTCTGCTACTTGTTCAGAGTGTGGGAATGTTATTTCACCTCTCTATGCCTCAGTGAACTCATGAGTAAAATGACGACATCAGTACTGTTCTTCCAACGTTGTTTCGAGGTTAGCACGCCATGGGATGCTTATTAAGCACACAATAAATATGTGATGGCTATTATTCTAATTATTTTATAATTATGAGAACCCAATTACGGGCTCTAATCATAAACTTCTACCTTTTTTTTTTTTACGCGGGCCTCTCCCTGCTGTGGCCTCTCCCGTTGCGGAGCACAGGCTCCGGACGCGCAGGCTCAGCGGACATGGCTCACGGGTCCAGCCGCTCCGCGGCATGTGGGATCCTCCCGGACCGGGGCACGAACCCGTGTCCCCTGCATCGGCAGGCGGACTCTCAACCACTGCGCCACCAGGGAAGTCCAACTTCTACCTTTTCTGAAGCAAAACTTTTCTTTCCTTAACTCTAAACAAAGGAAAATTAGTTACCCAAGAACTATTTTTAAGCATTTTCTATAAACCAGGCACTGTTCTAAGTGCTTTACAAGTATTAACTCAGGTAATCTTCCTTCCAAGCCCACCAAGTAGGTACTGTTATCACACTCATTTTACAGCAGAGGAAGCTGAGGCACAGGGAGGTTAAGAAATCTACCCAAGGCCACTAAGGTAGTAAGTGATAGAGCTCGGGCTCAAATCCAGGCCACTGGTCCCACGGCCCCCAGTCCTACCCCACTCTGCTCTGCTGGGCTCTGAACTCTCACCGGCTGCTTTGCTCCTTCCCTCCCACCCCGCCCCCACTCAGGACCTTTGCATAAGCTGCTCCGTAGGCCTGGAACACAACTGCACGGACCTGGAATACCTATTCACTTGGATAATTTTACCCCTCCCCTCCCCGAGGACCGGGCTGGCTCTTCTGTCACCTCCTCCTTTACCACCAGGTGCTCAGCATGCCATTCATGCCTCCCCTAAGGCTCATCGCTGGAGTCCAGCAATCACTCTTCATTGTCATTATCGCTGCTGTGTTCTTTGCGAGAGTCCCCTGCAGGGCCCTGATCTCCGTAAGCGCAAGAGCTGAGCTTCAGTTTTCTTGGTGCCTACAACCATAATACCTGGGAACACCTTAGCTTATACATAATATTATATAATATACTGCATCATAGTATATATAATATTGTTTTTATATATTGTATAATATTTATACATAATATATAATTATAAATATTATAATATATAATATTTTTACATATAATGCACATATATGCAACTCTTACAGGGTTGCTCTGAGAATTAAAAGTTCTTTCACGGAAAGTGCTTAGATCAGTCTTGCCCCATAGTGAGTGCTCAGAATTCCAACTCTTATTATGGTTAACTGTTATGGACCTTATATTCTGAAGGCGGGGTGGGGAGGGGACAGATAGATCCTGTCCCCAACTACAATGCGATGGCATAAGGAGATATTTGGTCAAACAATTCGAAGTCAGTTTTGTAGGTCAAAAATGTTTAGAAAAAAGAAATGGTTAAAAAGAGGAAATTTTGTTTGACACAAATTAAAATGTTCAGAGAACATAGAGAAGGGAGTAATTAATTTGCTTGGAGAAGTAAAGAAAAGCTTTACGAAGAAGCTAGACCTTGATGGAGCCCTGCAGGCTGAGTAGACAGTCACTGAACAGAAAAAGGGAGAGATGAGAAAGTGTGACTGATAGACTCTTATGGTCAGAGCTCAGAATCCACTGGGGGGATGCCCAAATAAAGGCCAGAAGAAACCAAGTTACAGCTCTTATTTGAAGCTCATTCACAATATAATAAGAGATATTAGTGGTTTTTGAAGAGTTAAGAAGACATTATGACATAAGGAAAAGAGTACTCATGAATCTTGGTGCCAGATAGACCTGGTTTGAATCCCAACTTCACTATTTACTAAGTGAACTTGGTCAGGTGACAACTTCCATGAGCCTCATTTTTCCTTATCTGTAAAATGGGTTCAATAGGACTTCACCTTTCAGGAGTGTTGTAAAGATTAGAGATGCTGTAGATATAATCATCCCTTGGTATCTGGGGTTCTAGGAGCACCCTCACCCCACCCACAGACACCAAAATCCACTGGATGCTCAAGTCTATTATACTCCACCCTCCATATCCACAGTTCTGCATCAGCAGATACACAGGGCTGACTTTATATAAAGCACTTCATGGATTACCTGACACATTAATGGTTTTCAATTAAGAGTGACTCATATTATTATTAATGTCTTGGAGGACTCAGTGCTTCATAGGAACAAATTCACTGGCAACCTGCAAGGATTAGTAGCACAAATTATAGTATGTCCAGGCAACTAAAGGTTAAATACTATGATTTCCCAACCAGAAGACTTTAAAAGGCCAAGGGCTTCCCTGGTGGCGCAGTGGTTGAGAGTCTGCCTGCCGATGCAGGGGACACGGGTTTGTGCCCCAGTCCACGAAGATCCCACATGCCACGGAGCGGCTGGGCCCGTGAGCCATAGCCGCTGAGCCTGCGCGTCCGGAGCCTGTGCTCCGTTAGAGGAGAGGCCACAACAGTGAGAGGCCCGCGTACCGCAAAAAAAAAAAAAAAAAAAAAAAAAAGCCAAGAACTAATGTATTGAGAAGATGCATAATCCAAAAAAATCAACTAATATTTGAGTAGCAATTTTCTATATGTGAAGCACTTTCCTATGGATTAATTCATCTGCTCATCTCAATAGCCTTATGAGAGAAATTTCTATTATTATCTCCATTTGAGGGGAAATAAACTTCAGAAAATACCCCAAGATAGCAAGTGGCAGAGTTGGAAGGCTCAATATAATTGAAAATGTAGCCCGTGTCTCTGTCTATTCCTTACAAGACTGAACACAGAGTTTGTTTGAAGGTTTAGGAAGTTGTACCCTGATGGTCTCAGTTAAGAATGATAATGCAGGAGATTACACAATCATAAAATTTTGTGTGGGGTCCATCAACAATCATCTCTCTTAGTCTTCTCACTTTACAAAAAAGAAATTGGAGAAAAGAGCAATTAAATGACTCTCCTGTACTCACTTCGAAAATTCATAGCTGTGCTTCTAGTTAGAGATGGCAGATTTAACATATGCTTTACATTACACTCCATCTCCAAAACCCACTAAAAAGACAATAAAGGGATTGATTTTAAAGACATTAACCCATAAGGACAAAAAGAATGAGAAGGAAAACAACAGTAACAACATTTTGGAAGATAGAAAGCAGATGGTTGAGTGGTAACTGGCTTAGCAGACCCATGAAGCTGAAATTTAAGTTTACAGTGGGGAAAGCCCAGAAGCAACCTGATTTGCACTGCAAAATCCAAGAAAGGCTCAGAAAGTGGCAGCAAGTAGTACCTCTGAAAGTGGGCGCGCAGCTGAAGCTGATGTAGGATTTGCTAATAGTGTGTTTTAGAAGTGGTCTGTTCACCCTCCTGGGAGAAGACTGAAGACAGACTCTCTAGTGAGGCTGTATCAGAAAGATCCTAGACAGAGGGATGGCAGGCATTACTGAAAGAAGAGATATCCTACTGAGAACAAGGAGATTCACTAAAGTACACATTCTGAATGGTGAGAATCTCAACTTCTTGTCTCAATTTAGCTCCCAGAAAACTCTGACAGCCATGCTTTTATCCCCTAGACCGAAGGTTGAATGATTCTGGTCTGGGGACTCTGACCAGCTCAACATTAAGACTTAAAGATACTGATGGCCAGGTATCCTCTAATGAAATGGCCCAGCTAGATCAGTTTAGTGACACCTAGGAGTCAGCAAGTCTTATCCATGTACACAGATCTTTCTTCAGCTGCTTTATGCTCCTCTCTAAAGCTGGCCAGATTTAGCAAATAAAAAAATGTGATATTTGGCACATGCTTACACTAAAAATGTATTCATTGTTTATCAAAAATTCAAATTAAACTGAGAGTTCTGTATCTTATCTGGCAACCTTATCCTCTCTGAGATAAGAATGGACAGCCAAGAATCACCCAACATTTGAGGAAAGCCTCAACACAGAGACAATGACTAAAACATACAAATGGGGGAAAAGGAACATAAAGACCAAAAAATGCAAAGAAAAGAAAAATTTCAAGAATTGTGCCATTTGTTTTCTCAGCAAGTTAAGAAAGGATGTTGTACCTTTGAAACCAGATTAGTTTGTTTTAAAAAGAAATAGTAAAAAACATCAAAGAGCTGTTGTTAATGAAAACTATGATAGCAGATATGAAAAATTCAATAGAAGAGTTTGAAGGGAAAGCAGAGTTACAGAAAAAAGAAAACATGGGATGAATGGATAAAGAAGATGTGGCACATATATACAATGGAATATTACTCAGCCATAAAAAGAAATGAAATTGAGCTATTTGTAATGAGGTGGATAGACCTAGAGTCTGTCATACAGAGTGAAGTAAGTCAGAAAGAGAAAGACAAATACCGTATGCTAACACATATATATGGAATTAAAAAAAAAATGTCATGAAGAACCTAGGGGTAAAACAGGAATAAAGACACAGACCTACTTGAGAATGGACTTGAGGATATGGGGAGGGGGAAGGGTAAGCTGTGACAAAGCGAAAGAGAGGCATGGACATATATACACTACCAAACGTAAGGTAGATAGCTAGTGGGAAGCAGCCGCATAGCACAGGGAGATCAGCTCGGTGCTTTGTGACCGCCTGGAGGGGTGGGATGGAGAGGGTGGGAGGGAGGGAGATGCAGGAGGGAAGGGATGTGGGAACAGATGTATATGTATGACTGATTCACTTTGTTATAAAGCAGAAACTAATAAAAAAAATTAACCTAGAAAAAAATAAAAAATTAAAAAAAAAGAAAACATGGGGAATGGAGGAAAAGAAGTGATGAAAGAAATAATTCAAGAAAATTCCCCAGAACGGAAGAGTATGAGTTTTCAGGCAGAAAAGACCCTCTGAGCAAAAAGGATGACAAAATGCCCCCAGTAATGGAAAAGTATAAGAAAGAAAAGGAAGCAAGGAAGGAAGAGAGGGGTTGAGCCAAGAGATATGTTTATTTTAGTACCAGGAGGTCAGAATGAAAGGTAAAATGCTTGATAAATATTAAACAACTTGTTTACAGCTGCTCTAGTCTAGAATTAATACAAGAGTTTAATAAACCTATCAAGCTTTAAGAAATGAGGTTTCATAATAACAATGAGATACATGAATAAGCACAATGTAGTGAAAAGAACTCTAGATCAGGGGTCAGAGATACACATTCTAGCCCTGTGTCTGCCCCTGTGTGACTTTAGACCCATCACTTCATGAGGGTTTTATCATAACCCTTTTATCATGAGGGTTTAGAATTTTTAGAATTCTATTTAATTAAGCAGTCATCAAATATATGATATTAACATAATTGAGTATACAATGAAAAGAATTTTAAAAATCCATATCCCAATAGTACTTCTTAAATATACAACCTCCTCTTTCTCAAACTGCATTTCCAATCCTCTTTTTCTTAGAGAGTACATATTATTTTATTTTTATATGATGACAAATTCACATTTCCATAATACTCCACAGGTTTCATTCATTCATTCCCCAAATTCCAATTGATGTGAGGTATATAGTAATGAATTCTACAGGCATGGTACCTGCCCTCTTAGAGCTTTCATTCTAGTGGGGAAGATAGTAATAAAAAAATTTTTTTGAACAAACAAATAAATACCTTTCTATGTGGGATAAATGCTATGAAGGAAAATAAGATTCTATAAAAGAAAATAGTAAAGGGAACCACTTTTAGAGTTAGTGGTTAGCAAAGGAATTTTGGAAAAACTGGCTTTTAAAATAAGAATAAATAAGAAAATAAGAGTTTAGGCAGGCGAAGGGCACGAGAAAGAGCCTGTCAGGTAGAGGAGAAAATATATGAAGGCCTTGAGGGGGAAATCACACTTTCAAGGAAATGATGGTTGGCCAGCACAGAGGTGTGAGATTCTCCAGAGGAAGAATGGTGTGGGATGAGGCTGACAAGGAGGCAGAGACTAGATTATTCAGGGTCTTTGAATCCATGAAAAGAGGTTGGATTTTATTTTAAGGGCAACGGGAAGGCACTAAATTATTTTAAGCATTGGAGTGACCTAACCTAATTTACAACTTATGATCACTCTTGCTGTTATTTTATCTTTTTGGATCTTTGATACTATGCTTTGAGATAAACAGTGCAGATATTTACTGCATTGAGAAAATGAAGCACAAAGAGGTTGAGTGGCTGCCTTGTGGACAGATCCAATGGTTAGTTGATATGGGGTAGACCCAGAGCAAGACCTTGGGTTTTCCAACACTACTTACTTAGTATATTGCCTGACACACAGTAAGAACTCAATAAATATTTGTTAAGTGAATGTACATCACACCAGGACATTCTAGCTACTGAGACCCATGGGTCTTTTCTAAAGAAAAATGTGTTAAGTCAGCCGCCAGGGGGAGTGTATACTTCCCCCATGTAACAGAAACATTGACCTTGGCAAAGACAACTGGCAGGAAAAAAAAATCTTCAACTGAACAAAGTGCTTTCTCCAGTTTATACCAAAAAAGATTTCATGGAATAGAATTGGCAACATCACAACAGACCCTTTGTTATGTGTTTGAGCCGGCCATCTGTCCATGAGAATCAGCTATGGACAGCCTCCTGACTTAGAGTTCTCCTGATTTTGTTTAAAAGAAAAAAATGGTTCTTCCAAAGTAAAGTGTAATGAAATGGAAGTAGCAATATTTCCTGACACGATCCGAACTGTACATGCTGAACAAAAGACTTCTTATTTTTTTACCCAACCCTGCTGTTTTGAATTTCCTTGAACTTGCTTCAAAATAAAGTTTGGGAAGAAGAAAACTTTCCCTGTGGCAGAGAAGTGGTCCAAGATGGCTAGAGGAGTCTACCTGTTGAAGAGGGCTCCAATCGCCCCAAGTGAGATAGAACTACTTGTTTCCATTCTGCAGCCAGGGGAATTTGTAGTACATACAAATGCATCTGGAAACAAAACACACACACACGCTCACACACATGCACACAAATACATCGTTTAAAATTGGCTTTAAAAGACTTGGATCCCGAGACTTCCCTGGTGGCACAGTGGTTAAGAATCCACCTGCCAATGCAGGGGACATGGGATCGAGCTCTGGTCTGGGAATATCCCACATGCCGCCCGTGAGCCACAACTACTGAGGCCACATGCCTAGAGCCCGTGCTCCGCAACAAGAGAAGCCACCGCAATGAGAAGCCCGCGCACCACAACGAAGAGTAGTCCCCACTCGCTACAGCTACAGAAAGCCTGCACCCAGCAAAGAAGACCCAACGCAGCCAAAAATAAATAAATACATAAATAAAAAGATTTGCATTCCACCTGCCAACCACATTTCCCCCCATTTAACAAAGATGTAATTTTGTCAACAACATTTTTTTTTTTTTTTTTTTTTTTTTGCGGTACGCGGGCCTCTCACTGTTGTGGCCTCTCCCGTTGCAGAGCACAGGCTCCGGATGCGCAGGCTCAGCGGCCGTGGCTCACGGGCCCAGCCGCTCCGCGGCACATGGGATCTTCCCGGACCGGGGCATGAACCCGTGTACCCTGCATCGGCAGGCGGACTCTCAACCACTGCGCCACCAGGGAAGCCCAACAACCAATTTTTTGACAAAATTTTCTTGTGGCTCTCAGCCAATACATGAACCTGGATACAGATACACATGTTGTCAGCTTTCACCTGAGTTGAAGGATTTAGGAAAGTTTCCAAAAGAGTCCCTTAAAAGTAAATCTGCCATCTATAATCCATCGATGAGAACTGATTCGTCATTCACTATGTGTTAAGATCAGGATTTAATCCTGTGGGAGAAACAAGCAAGGGATTGATATGCACTCAATAGCCAACTCTTTTTTTGTTAGTTATTAAGGATATTTTCCCAATATTTCTTTTTTTTTTTAAACATAGAGAACCAATATCCAGGTAGATGACTGAGTTTTATTTTTTTCTTCTGGAGGTACAGGGTCATGAAAAAACATACAAAGACCAGTAAGGGATCTCCTTAAGGTTTTGTCATGAGGTATAGACCCTTCTGTTATTTGTCTTTCCTTAAATCCTCTTACAGGCAGAACGAAGGGGATAAGAATGGGTGTTGGGAAAGAGTCTAGGGAACTTTATGCTCAGTACCTTGGATGTCGCATTATTACAAAGCTTTGGGCATTTTTTTTTTTAAATAAGAAGTACCAATTCCATAACATCATAGCCTAGAAGCTTCTGGGTACATTACAATTGGATTTTTATATTTTCTTTTTCCACTAACTTATTTAAATAGGAATTCATGATCACTCTAAAAATGTTAGTGAGAGTAGAAGAGAAGAGCATAAATGAGTTTGTGGTGAGAATGTTTATGTGTGGTGACTAGTTTCTAGTGCTTTCCAGTTATTAATTAGAATAAAAAATAAATGGAAGAAACAAAAACTTTTCAAAGCAGAAGAAATGGATTTTAAAGTTTCCTAAAATTATAGTGATTTTTAAAAAATTCAACATCTCACAAATATATATCAGAGATGACTATGTAGAAGACACTGGCCCAGATGCTGTGCAAGCTTCTAAAAAGCTCTATGATATACTATTTGCCCCCAAAGCTCTTAGGAACTGGAGAAGAGAGAAGCAGAGAGGTCAAGCTCTCAAAATAGGCAATATTAAGCTGACAGTGGTCCAGAACACAAGGAAGCTCAGACTAAGTTTTGTAGGTCTTCAGAGAAGAGACACTCCCACTGCATTGAGTGAACGTGTTCTTGAGGGTTTTGGGCAAAAGAAAGAATATAAACAAAGGGACAGAGATTAGAAATCACTCTGGGCATAACTAGGAAATCCTGTCATCTCACTTGACTAGAAAATACGTTAATTACAGGACAATACTATTAAGCTTGGAAACATCTTTAGGACCCAACATATGGAAAGCTGTGAATGGCATTTAGAAGACTCCCAATTTAATTGAGCAGAGAGGTGAAACCATGAAAGACTTTCCTCAGAAGTAGGCTTCAAGAAGATTGATTTGGCTGAGGTGCATGAGACAAATACACAAGAAGGACACAAAATCTAGGAGATAACCACCTAACAGGTTATTGCAGTAGTCCAGACAGGAAGAGAACATGTGCAAGGAAAAGGAGGGGGCGGAGCTAAGAGAAAATTCAGAAAACAGCCAAACATAAAAAGTGAATTAAATAAATGGGGTGAGACACAGCAAAGGAGTCAAATAGTTTCGGTTTGCATGACTAATGTAATATTTGTAGCACTTACAAGAATAAAGAAGCCAGAAGGCTGACTAGGTTTCGAGGAGAAAAGAGTGATTTTGGTACTGAAAATTCTGTGCGGAGATGCCAGCAGTGCATATACAAGGAGAAGTCCAGCAGATTGTTGGAATTATGGGTCTGGAATCCAGGAGGCAAGGGAGTTCTGGAGGAAAGTTCTGTAGAGGGAAAGAGTGGTCACTGAGTCCATGGTAATGGATGACACTATTGAGAGAGAGAAGAGGAGGGGAGGGAAGAGGACAGGAGAAGGAAAGGGAGCAGAGGGAAAGAATCTTGAGAATGCCTTTTTTTTTTTTTTTTTTTTTCCTCAGCCAAGGAGGAGCCATTTAGGAAACTTGAGAAAAACTATTCTTTGTTGCAGGAGGAGACCTATTACTATCACAGTGTACAGGAACGATTTCAAGAAGAAGGGAATGCCCACAGGGTCATATGCCCTGGAGTGGGGAAAGGTGAGGGTAAGATTGAAAAAGGAAGAAAAAGCTGGCTTGATGATTTGAGTCGAAGTTGAAATAGGTATTTCGCCAACTATTAAGATTGTTTCAATGATGTCATTTGGGCAGAAGTCAGATCACAAGGGTGTATGGAAGAGAGGGGAAGAGAAAGAGGAGCCAGCCAGTGGAGATACTAACTCAACAGTTCCAGTGAGCAAGGAAAGGAGAGGATTGGTGTGCTAGTGCATGAGCGTTAAGAGGGTATTTGTGTTGATTTTACATGCTGGGAAGGACTGCGGGTCCTTCTTACAAAATGGGGAAAGGAGGTTTTGGAAAGCATGAGCCTGCCCGAGAGAGGAGAAACGACCCAAGATAGAAGACCATGGGGTGATATTTGATGATGAGCCCAGGTGGGTGCGTTCCATTTGGCAAAGAGGGCAAAGGTTTCCTCAGCCAAAGGGAAGGATGAGAATGGGTAAGAACAGAGACAGAAGGACACATCTTTGAGACAGAGAGGAGTGGTGTGTGAGGGAGATGGATCTTCTCAATGAAGTGGCTGAGAGTCAGGTGCCATGGTGGGTCTGATGGTTTGAGAATCGCAAAGAAGCATTAACGCAACCCCTTGGGTGGGGGTCAGGGGACGCAGGATTGTTTCTCTCTGGGCTCCTAGACCCTTGGGCCCCTCTGAGTCCTCACTTTCAGGCCTGAGACTGCTCCCCACCAGGCTTCAAAGCCACAGGGTTGGAGCTCTTAGCTTGGTAATTCCAAGCATTAAGACCATGCCACCCGAGACTGCAGTGAGAGGCTTTTCCAAGCCCCTCCTGCAGGAAAAGGGACGCCAAGGAGCAAGGCAAAGAAGTATCACTAAAAAAAAACAGGATTGGACCCCAGCCACCTTTCTACCACTGTCTGCGCTAACATGTCAGAATCAGGGAAATGCCTGACCTCGTTTCTTGGGAAGAGTGAGGTGTGTATCAAAATACATAAATCCTAAAAAGCTCATTGTGAGGGGCAGAGCCCTCATCATTTGTATTTTGATCACTTTTAAATATTTTTAAAGTGAGCGCTTCCAGGGGTAAGGTAAATAGTCCCATTTTGTGGGACGCTTGATTAAATTCCAAACATATCAATGTTCCGGGGTATGCCTGGTGATTCTGATACCTTTGGGCAGGTTTGCCAAGAAAGTGCAAATGTGAGAGGAGCCACAGTGAAACAAGGAAACTATTCTCCCAGTGGCAGGTTTCAGGGCTGTGCAAGCGAGAGCCGTCAGACTTTTGTCTCCCCAGTGAAGAGGAGATTAGAATGGAATAAATTAGCGATGTGGGCAAGGGTTGTTACTACATAACAATAACACTTTGTGCTCCATTCAAGGAATGCCAAGCCCTTTGACAAGACTCTTGCTTTCTCTTTGGACTTCAAGGAGGCACTGCCTAAGCGCCTCCCAGGTCCAGAGACAAGTGTGTCTCCCCACCCACCTACAATATCCTCACTCTCTGCTCCTTCTCAACCAACTTCTTGCCTTCCTTTCCTTTATGCCCACCTCTGCCCACTCTTCATCACTAAGAAACCTGCCCAGAAGAAAACAAAACGGTACTGAGCATCCACTTTATAGTAGCAACCCAGGCATTCACTTATTGAGCTGATTACGTGATCATCACAAAAACTGTATAAACAAGGAATAGTCAAGCGATGGTCAAAAATATTTGACCATTGGTTTGGCACAGCTACCTACTAACCAGAAATGATATGGAGCTTGCACTGGAGTGTGGAACTTTCATCAACTGGAACAGAAGTATTTCAGTGTTTAGACAACCAGTACTGTTGAATCTTAGCCCTGACTTATCTCCATATTACAGATAAAAATGGGACCACAGAGGTTTTAAATACTTCACCCAAAGCCATGCATTGATTATAGGATTGGGACCCAGTGACTCAACTGCAAGCTTTTTTCCACCCACCTGGCTGGCTCTCTGCCTTCTGTCCTTTGTCATTTTGCACTTAGAGAGGACATACAAGGGCACTAGAAGATTCTCTCCCACGAAACCTCTAAAGCTGCATTTATTAACTCTCTGCTGGTGCCATGGAAACTCTTCTCAGTAGTGGCAAAGTGGGAGGGGAGGGAGTGAGGAAAAATTGACTGAAAAGAAAGCCTATATTTCCTCTTTTCCCCACAAAGAGGCAAGAACCCTGTTTATTTTGTTCCTCACAATACCCTCAGAGCCCAGCATGTGGTTGATGCCCAATACAATTTAGCTGAATGAATGAATGAATAATAATTTCTTCCATTTCTGTAACACTTTATATCCTTGTAAAGAGTCGTTACACTGGCTCTCATTGGACCCTCAAGGAGTTCAGCAGGATTATAGGGCAAACATTGTTATTTCTGTTTACAGGTGAAGAAGGTAAGACACAGAGAGCTAAGGTGGTTTGCCTGCATCACAAAACCAACCATGGTGGAGCCAGGATTGGGCCCTGCCAACTCCTGGTCTGGGGCTCTTTCTCCCACATTGCAGTGTCTCCTAAATATGAATAAAAGTTAACATAATCGAAAACAAAACAACATAATTTGCGACCTACCACATACTTGGTGATACAGTGAAAGAGCATTGGGCAAACAGGAGACCTGGGTCTCCCTTGTTCTCTTGCTTTTCCCACCCTCACCTCAATTCACTAGATCATCAGATCCAAGGAAGTTCCTCGCTCTTTCCAGGCCTTAGCCACACCATCTGCATATAGCACCTAGCTTTATATTTTTTCATTTTTAAGTGAATTACCCTGGGGAATTCTTTTTGTGGCCTATACCAACTGGCACAGGTCTCCCTTCCTTACTAAGTTCAAATATGACATTTCATAGACAGAAAAGAATGTCAGTCAATCTAACTATGGACAATGCCTACTCACCAACTCCCTCTCCAAGGCCTCCAGAAGGCAAGGGAACTAGATGACTTCGGACAATGGCCATATCTTTTACCTCTTTTTACCTATTACAAGTTCCCCAGTGTGGTTTCTGGACCAGCAGCATCAGTATCACCTGGAACCTTTTATAAATGACAAAATCTTTAGTTCTAGACTTACTAGAATCAGAGTCTCTAGGGGAGGGGTCTAGTGATCTGTGTTTTAAAAGACCTCCAGGTGATTCTGATGCATGTAAAAATGTGATGGCTAACATCCTATTATATCTTATTATTTTCCTACCTGAGCCAGGGAGTCACTTTGTGTTCCTGTTGGGTCCTCTGGGACCTTCTGCTCACTCAATTCTCTAATTCTTCTTCTCTCCACATGAAAGCCTATAGTACAGTCTTGTTAAGGACAATGTTAATTTACTTCCCTGGAGTAAGGGCTGGACTAGATAATCTACTGAGATTTTTTCAAGTCAAGAAGCTCTGATTCTTCAGGGGAGTCACAACTAAGCAGAGGGCCTTAAAGGAGAGGAGTATGATGTTAGTTGTGGGTTTGTCATACATGGCCTTTATTATGTTGAGTTACTTTCCTTCTGTACTTACTTTATTGAGAGTTTTTATCATAAATGGGTGTTGAATCTTGTCAAATAGTTTTTCTGCATCTACTGAGATAATCATATGGTTTTTAAACTTTATCTTGATAATGTGGTGTATCACATTGATTTGCCGATGTTGAACAATCCTTGCACCATTGCAGCCTTATTTATAATAGCCAAGATATGGAAACAACCTAAGTGCCCATCAATGGATGAATGGATAAAGAATATGTGGTATAGATATATACAATGGAATACTACTCAGACATAATAAAAGATGAAATCTTGCCATTGTGACAACATGGATGAACCTTGAGGGTATTATGCTAAATAAGTCAGGTGGAGAAAAACAAATGCCATATGATTTCACTCATATGTAGAATATTGAAAAACAAGCAAACATAAAGTAAATGAACAAACCAAACCAAATGAAATCAAACATGCAGATACAGAGAACAGAGTAATGGTTTTCAGAGGGGAGGGGACCAGAGGGAGGGCAAAATGAATAAAGGGGATCAACTGTATGGCAATGGATGGAAACTAAAGTTTTAGTGGCGAGCAAGCTGTAGTATATACATAAGTAGAAATATAATGTTGTACACATGAAACATGTAATATTTTAAACCAGTAATATCTCAATAAAAAATTAAATTAAAAAAAGAAGAAGACAGAAAAGGACTTCTGCCTAGTGAGCTTCCTTTGCTGCAAGCTCCAAGGCTGGAGTGAAGTGAGGACATAGGCCAGTTGCCAACTCTTAGTTACGGCCCCAGGAGATCTTTGATGTTCTCCCCTTGCAGTCTGGGGTCCCTGTTTTCAAGAATTTATCAGAATGACCCAGACTTAGCAAACTTGCTCTATGTACCTTGGACAAAATATCCGCTGAGTCAATTCTGTGAGGAGCCTTGGATTGTCAGCCTAAAAACCTGTTTATAGTTGACTTCCTCTGGCAAAGTGCTGTCAGATGCAAAAAAAATAGCGTCACCCATTTGGCATATGCTGGATTATTCTCAGAATTTGCATTAGGTATGTAGTCAAGCAAGAGCAGGTAGCAAATATAAAAAGAAAGAATCTAGTCCCTGCCCACACGTCCCTCACCATCCCCCTCCCTTCAGTCCCAAATTCCCATCCCTGAAAAGGCAAACTGAGAACTCAACAGGAGGATGATTTCTCTGCATCTGCATATTCTAACAGTTAAGAGAGAACCTAATCTCTGTTCAGTTGCTGGGTTCTGATATGCTTTCCCTATTTAAGCTTCTGCAATCTACCGCTCATGAATCCATTTTGCCAACCACAAACTTTAGTTAGCTCCTAAGCTTTTGGGCTTTACTTTCCTCCCTCTTCTAAGTTCTTTGAGTTATGAAAGCACAATGAGTGAATGGAGAGAGGGTTGAGTAGGATAAAACAAAAATGTTACAATCTCCATTGAAGACAGCAAGCGAAGGTCCTGGAATTGGAGTCATAAGACTTGGGTCTACAGCCAGGGCTTTGCCACTGGTGAGCTGGGAGATTGAGGCAGGTTACTGCCCCAATGTGGGTCACTGCAAAACAAGGGGCTTGAACAAAATAAATCTCTAGGCTGTTTTCCAACTGTTTGATACTGTGAGTAGAAAGACAGGACATAGTTATATCTTATTTGGGAGTTTTATTGCCCTTGTCTGAAAACCCAGGTTTGGGGACAGCAAGTAGACTTCACCTTGTTCACCAATCTGATCTATTGGTATTGACTGCCTGGAATGTGGGAAAGGGTGTCATCATTAACTATAGGCTCTTCCATGGGCATGACAGGGAGACATGGGAGGGTCAGGTCGTTACATTCCCAGTGCCTTGTTTGTTTCTTTCCTGCCTCTTTCACAGCTAGCAAGCATTTTATGTATATGTCTGTTTAGTTGTATCTTGGCTGCCTAAAATACAAATACCATCAGATCATAGAGCCCAGTGTCTAGTACAGAGCCTGTTACCTGACAGGTGCTCACTAATATTTTTTGAATAAATCAATGGGTCTAAATAGTGTAAGGGCATATCTAGAGCAATAGTATAACAGCAGGAGAGGACTACATTAGCACTGGACTCATGTAGAGAAAACAGTCCCATTCTATGTGTTCTCTAAGGGTCCTTGCTAACTCTGATTTTTATTTTCTCTGAGACTGAATGTCTGCCTTCAACTTGAGAGAGAAGAGGATAGTAATGATGGGAGGAGGAATTTTCCTGGGATTCAGTGAACACTTCTTTTGGATATTGCTCCATTTTTGAATGTTTTCACTGAGTTTGAATAGGAGGCAATCAGCTTGAGAAAAGATTCAAAATGGAGTCTAACTACCCCTTATTGCTCTGATTTTCCAACCACAGGTGAACTTTCCTTGCATCTTAAAGACCTCATTCTGTTCCCCTTTACTCTTCGTTTGTGTTGGAGGGTGCACATTATTATAGTTGGGTATTAGGCTTTTCAGAAGGCTGAGAGAGAAGGAGGCTTTCTTGGTAAGCTTGGCTCTGTGGCTTGGCAGTCGCACAATAAAATAACTTTATCCCCAAACCAGATGTTCAAGTTGTTTTAATAATATCTTATGATCCCTCCTCTAAATAAAACAAAAACTCAGTCTATCAGAATGTCCTCTGGGATTAGAAGGTGGATCTCTGCTATCTGGTTTTACCCATCAGAGGGTAGCACCAAGACGAATTTGGAATAAATCCCTGGCAAAACTCGAAATTGGTTTGGGGTGATGCACTCTGGATTCTGTGTAAAATACCTGATAACATCAAGAGAAGTCCCTAATTGCCTCATAAAGTTTCTAGGTAGACACTGGTCTTTATTTATTACCAGGAATAGTGTTGGGACATTGAGTAAATCTCATGAAGTGGGACTGATTTGCATTTTTCTTACACAATCAGTTCACCTGGAATCTAAATGTGAGCTTTTCCAGTGTACGTAAAGTTGGATTCCTTGATTGTTGTAGTCTCTCTAACTCAACCACTCTAAAACTTTTTTAGGAATAACTTATCGACTTGTCCAGACTTTCCAAATTTGCATTCAATTGTAGTGGCTACTGACTCAGAGGCATAGAGAGTCAAAGGATGACCTACTTGACCCTTTGGTAGGATTATGGGTTTTCTCTGAGACCCAGAGACCTTTACCTTTTTTTTTTTTTTTAATATTTATTTATTTGGTTGCGCTGGTTGTGGCAGGTGGGCTCCTTTAATTGCAGCTCGAGGGCTCCTTAGTTGTGGCATGAGTCTTACTTGTGGCATGCATGTGGGACCTAGTTCCCTGGGCAGGGATCAAACCTGGGCCCCCTGCATTGGGAGTGTGGAGTCTTAACCACTGTGCCAGCAGGGAAGTCCCAGGGACCTTTAACTTTAGTTTTATTTTTTCACATAGCATTCTGTGCGTTTATCACATAGCAATATCCTGATTTTGTAATTAGACACTTCTGATTAACGTCTCGACCTCCCACAGTAGCCTTTTATGAACAGGAACCATGTATGTTTTACCACTTCAGCCCCTAGAAGAATGCTTAACACAGATAGATTCTCCCTCAATAAATATCTATTGAAAAATGAATAAATCAGTGGATGAAATAATGAATGAATAAATATAGCTAGCAATAAACATTCTTTTGGTAAGGCTCTTGAGAAGTTGGAATTAAATTGCAATTTTTTTCTTAAACAAATATTTGTTGAATAACAGATGCTAGGCACGGAGAGATATGTTTCTGTCTTTAAGAAACTCACAGACTCTAGGGGAAACAGACAAGAATTAGACTATTACAATTGATGCCACATGAAAAATAAGAGCAAAGGGTTTTGTGGAAATACCGAAAGCAACATCTGGCTAAGTCTGGAAGAGATCAAGGATGACTTTCCAGAGGGGGTGATGCCAAGTCTTTAAGAGTAGGTGAGGGAAAATCAGTTCAAGAAATGTCTCTAACAACAGATCTTCAACACAAGAGGTGAGGTGTTTTGATCCCTTCTTGTGCATAAACCTCCTGGGGTCAATAGCCAAATAAGGGACACAATTAGCAGAGAAGTTAAGAGCAGAATCTCTAGAGGCAGATTATCTGGGCAGGAATCCTGCTTCTACCCCACTCCTATGTTGTATGACCTTGAGCAAGTTACTTAAACTCTTTGTGTCTCAGTTTCTTCATTTTAGAATGAGAATAATAGCAGTATCAGCCTCATAGGATTGCATGAGGAATAAATGAAATGAAACATGCAAAGCACTTAGAATAAACCTTGACACATGGAGAAACCAAATAAATATTGGTTGTCATGGTGGTTGTCACCACTGTTGAGTACTTCCTGGATGTGGCACATGTTGAGGGCATGGCTTAGGAACAATGAAAGAGAGAGCAATGAATCAGGGAAGGACCACACTGATTTTAAAAAAAAAGACAAAAACTGTATCAACTGTGTCTAAATAATGATCACTAATTTTCAACCACCCACCAATACTCCATGGGATCATTCTGACATCACTGATTGTCTGGAGAACAAAACAGAAAATCTATGGATCTCAACATGTCACTTTCAAACCTGCCTCCTCAGTGCCTGGAACAGATTGGGAAATTAAATCATCATCATCATATTTATAAATAGGTGAAGACTCATCCACCTTTCCAAATTAAACATTGTTTGTCAAATCCATTTAATCAGCCTTCATTGAGAAACTTCCATATGCAGGAGAGTGAAAGATGACTATGACATGACCCCTGTCTGCAGAACTCAGAGTCTTATGAGGCAGATGGATGTCTGCACAGAAAACTAAAGCATAATAAATGTGCTGAGTGCCAGAGGAGAAGTCTGCATGAAGGGTTACTGAAGCATCGAGGAGAGGGTAAGATGTCCACCTGGGAGTCAAGAAAGTCTCCACTGAAGATAAGCAGGGATATGATGAGCAAACACGGGAAAGGCAAGGCCTCTCAGATTCACTCTGCTGTACCCAGTAGGCTTAGCAAAGCACCTTGTCACAAGGATTCTCAATAAATAGCTATATTATTGGGCTTCCCTGGTGGCGCAGTGGTTGAGAGTCTGCCTGCCGATGCACGGGACATGGGTTCGTGCCCCGGTCCGGGAGGATCCCACATGCCGCGGAGCAGCTGGGCCCGCGAGCCATGGCCACCGAGCCTGTGCATCCGGAGCCTGTGCTCCGCAACGGGAGAGGCCACAACAGTGAGAGGCCCGCGTACCACAAAACAAACAAACAAACAACAACAACAACAACAACAACAAAGCTATATTATTGAATGGATGACTAGAGAGGACTGCCCATCCTTCTCTCCCCCCTCTTCCCAGTGACAGCTTCCCACACGCTCTCTTCAACCCCAGGGGCACCCTCCATTTCATTATCATCTCTTTCACTGCTTGGTTCTTTGCAAACCTCTCAAAAGCCTCCTCTAATATCGGTCAACAAACGCAGGTGTCTTGGGAGAAGCAAAGAGCATTTAAATCATGAAGAAAACCTGACACAAATGAGCATCTCCCACTAATTTTTCACTGGAGAATGTGAAGTGTCTAATCAGGGGAGGACAGTGTGTGCTGTGTGGTCACTGTGATAACCATGCCACGTCTCACCTGGCCTTTCCCCTGAACCTCCCCTGCAGAGAATAGTGTCAGGTCTGCTGAGTTTCACGACTATGCACACAGACACAAAACACACACTCCCCCCGGTGCCAAGAGGGCTGAACCCAGCATGCCCTGTGTCTCCTTACCACCTCATCAGAAAGAAAGGAGACCCTGAAGGAATCTAGGAAAATGGGACCTCCAAACCATCCCACAGCTGCAAGCAATGTAATGCTTCACTCAGGGCCAGATGCTGCATCCTGGCCAATCCATCCTTCCACTCTGCATCAGCCCCACCCCCTCTCCATCCTTTCTGCACCCAGATTTCATTCTCAGTGCTAGACAGCCAACAGTCTAAAAGGTCTTCCAAGCAAAATCACATTTCCTTCTCTTTTCATCCCCGCAGCATGGTGTATCCAAACCACGCGGCAACTTCACTCCTCATAAATCAATTGTTTAATTGACAGAAGAGGGGATTTGTTTAGAGGCTCCCAAAACTCAAAATTTCATATGACCCATCTTTCCCAAATGCCCAGAAGACCTTGATAGTCTATTGTTTTCCAGGGACTTTGCAACTTCCAAGGTCTGGAGAAGGGTCAAGTGCCTGCACTCCAATTTTCTCCCCATTTCTCTGGTCTGAGAAGAGTATCATCTGGGATTTGTGGCCAAGGATAATCTGTGTGGCCTCTTTGCATGAGGATGAGATGGAATGTTTGGATGAATAGTTTTTTTTCTTATCCATAGATTGCCCACAATGTTATGCAGAGAACTTTCCAAGTTTTGGAGTAAAACAAAACAAAACACAAAAAAACTTTCAAATATTTGAGGAGAGTGCTGGGGAAATAGCAAATGGTAAGATTACAGAGAAAAAGAAATGGAGAAAAGAAAAGAGTTGAAGCAGAAGGAAAAAAAGGAGGACAGGACAATAATGAGAGGAGGCTTATATCCAGAAGCTTCTGCCTTTGAGCAGATCTTCCATTTAAATGCAATTCTAAGTTCAGAGAGGAGGTAGTCAAAATTTGTGCACTGATTTCGGTAGAATCTTTTAGAATATTGTGGAGTGATTGGTCACTGAAGAAGTGAAAGATGTCATGTTTCAGGGAGAGCTGTGTTATTTTATAATCAGAAAATGTGGGTTGTTGTTTCAGTTCTGCTGGTAAAGCCAGTGATCTCAGGCACATGCTTACCGGGCTGGCCTCAGATGTACCTCTTGTATCCAGCTCAAGTTCAACCAAATCTCACCACCTCCTCTGTAATCACTGTGGTCCTCATCACCATAATCTTCCTCCTGGGGGATTGCAACAGCATCAGAAAGGACTGAAAAGATCATCGGCCCAGGATCCCCAATCTTGAACACATATTAGAATCACCTGGGCAGCTTTTAAAACTACCAAGCCCTGGATGTCACCCCAGATCTGATGCATGGTTAAATGGGCATCTCTGGAGGGTGGCCCTGGGCACTGTATTTTAAAAAAGCCCTCCAGATGATTCTAATGAGCTTGCCAGGGTTGAGAATCACTATTCTAGCCCAGTCTCTGGGAAACCACTTATTCATGTATTCAAAAGATATTCCTGAGTGCCTACAGGGTATCAGGACCTGTACTGGGTATTTAACAGTGAACACGACAATGTCCTAAGCCCTTTCACACTCAGCTGGAGAGGGGGAAGACAATATATCAACAAATAAATATACCACATAGTTTCAGATAGTGATATATGCTGTACAGAATATAAGACAAGGTGATATAATAGAAAGTAACTGGAAGGGTACCTGAGTGGTCAGGTAAGACTGCTCTAGACTGTACTGTGGACTGAATGAGAAAAGAATCCTCCCAGATGATCTAGGGAAAGAGCATTCCCAGGCAGAGGAGAGCAAGTGCAAAGGCCCTGAGGTACATGGCCAAGAGACTAAAAGACCAGTACTGTTGGACTAAAGTACCTCAATGAAACAGGGAAGGTGACACCTGCCCCAGAACTATCACACTGTTATGTTGCAAAGATGTGTGAGGTGTCAGGAAGCATTTGGAAAAGAAAAGCCCCACAAAAATACGAGGGGTGTGCTGTTTCATTGCTGTTACACCATTCTAATGTAACTCAGTGGTCCAGATACCAGATGACAACCCCATGACATCCTACTGACTTAGCTGCGGAACCCAATCACTACACCATGATACAATTGCAGAATCCAGGCCTGGGCTTCCCTGATAAGTACTGGATAGATTTTGCATGGATGCAGCTATAGTCTAGAAATCTGAGATCAAATGCTGAGGCAGATTTCCATTTATTGGATGCTACTCTCCTGACTCAAGAGACATAGTTCAAAGTAAAAGTTGAAAGTCCTTCAAATGAACCGAAGGAAGATGAGTTACCATGCTGCCTAACTGGGAGATGGCCTCCTCTCAGGGAAAACTGACAGCTTGTCTTTTGCAACATGCCACACCTTCACCCAGTGATGGGGATAGAGAAATTCCTATCATATGATCACTTTCTACTATCCCCGAGAAAGGTACTTTGGAAAAGGGAGGTTAATTTTTTGGCTAAAATTTGTTTCATTAATGTTTTTAATCATCTTTAATTACACAAGTAATACATGCTTGCATTTTCCTTATTACCAAACTATAATATTATAGAGAAATAAAAAGTGTCTTTGAACACTACCCTGGTCCCCAAAAGTAACTACTACTGATGGTTTCTATGCATTTGTGTACCTATGTATGTGCCATGCCATGGAAAATGTGCAGAATTTCTTTTCTTTTTATATAAATGTCATCACAGTGAATGTCTCCAAGGGGGCCTGCACAAGGATGCTAACTGCAAACATTGTAAAGTAAAGCTGCCTGTATGGCTACCTGCAGGGGAATAGTTTAATACAAGGTGGTACGTTCAAATTACGGGATTCTATGCAGCTTTTTAGAAGAATGATGCAGCTCTAAATGCACAATTAAAGCTTCAAGAGGTGTTGCTGAATTTCCTTCACTTTTTTGGGACTTGCTTTGACAGTCATGTCTTGGGACTCAGGGGGGTATGGTCAGTTGAGGCAGCTGGGGGAAGGAATAGGAATAGGCTCTAAAAGAGGTGAAGTGGTGAGACACAGTGAGACAGAGGGTTCAGTTTGGCAAGCCAAGTGTGGCATCCAAGGGTATCTTGTCATGGTTCAGGCATATCAGTAGCAATCAGGGGATAGCAAGGGAAGATACGTTCCAGGAGGTGGATGAAGCCCAGAAATACAGAAGTCAAAGTAGATGCTACTCTGACATGCTCAGCAATGGGCAGCCCTGTTAGTGGTAGCTGGGTTCCAAGGTTAGGCTGGAATTCAAGGTCAGGACTGCCAGTCCTCAGAGGGAGGGAAGGAAGAGCAAGACAGGGCCACTATCTGTTGTTCCATTTATGAATGTATGTGTATATGTATTTATCATCAAACATCTCCTATGTGTTAAGTGCTGTTCTAGGTGCTACAGATACAGCTATTATTAAGACAGGCACAGTTCCTGTCACATTATAAATGCGTAAAAAATATATTTTCAGAGAGTGATAAATAAATAAGGACTTAGAGAGAGTCAAGTGCGGACTACATGAGATAGGAGTCAGAACAGGCCTTTCTGAGGAAGAGACATTGTGACAGAGACGGGGATGAAGTGAGGGATAGAGCCAGATAAACAAATCTAAGAAGAAATAGAGAATGCTTAAAAATAGGGTTACTCCAATGCAATTGGAAGGAGATGGTTTACTTCAATCCACCTTGTTTTATTTATTCATTCATCTGTCAAGTATTTGTCAAAGGCCCACCGTGCAAAACACTCTGCCAGGACTCGGGGATACAATCATAGACTAGGCAGATATGGCCCTGCCCTCATGGAGGTTATAGTCTATGGAAGAGAAAGAAGCTAACAGGCATAAGAAACACCGTGTGCAAAAGCCAGAAGTATGAAAGAACTTGAGTATTTGAGGAACTGAAAGAAGACCGCTATGGTTGGGGTCTGGTGGTATGGGGGGCGTCTGGGAGAGCGACGCTGGAGATCGGAGAGGTTGGTGGGAGTAACGTCTTGCAAGATCTTATAAGTTAGGACAAGGAGTTTGCATACATTCCAAACATAATGAAAAGACATTGAAGGCGTCAAGCAGGAGATGGGGAGAGGGGATGACATGACACAGTTTCTATTTTAAGACTACCTCTCCTGTTAAATACAGAGAGTGGATTGCAGAGAAGCAATATGGCAGCAGGGATATGAGCTGTTGGAATAGTCTCAACCACAGTGATGGTGGTGGAGAAAAAAGAAGATGGCATATTTCAGAGATACCTCAGAGATGGAATCCAAAGCCTTGATGGCAGGTTGGACTAAAGGATGAAAGAGAGAGAAGACAGGTTGACTCTGAGAAGAGTGCCTGACAGAGGATGGGTGGATGCTTGTTCCATATCTGAGATGGACATGACTGGGGGACTCCACTGACTTACACACATCTCTTCTGTTTCTCTGAATTACACCTACACCCCTTTAAATAGTGCCTTTTGCAATAGCTACCCATTAGCATCCTACGATCACTTCAGATACTTCTAAAATTAATTTTATTCTTATGTACATTTACATGGTTCAAAAAATTTTAATGATATGTCTCATAGAATAAGGTATACATTGAGAAGTCTAGCTCCTACCCTGTCTCCAGCTACTGTTATCCACCCATCTCATCATTTTTAGATATCCACTTATATCAGCTTTTGCTGTGCAACAAGCTTAGTGGCTTAAAATAACAATTTAGCTTGTGATTCTATTGTGAGCTGAGTAGTTCTTCTGGTCTGGGTGATCTTGGTGGAACTCTTCTGAGTACACTCCATGTTTCTGGAGTCAGTTGGCTGGAAGGTGGTGATCTAGACTGGCGTGGTGGTTTTGCTGTATTCATTTAGCTGAATTGCTAGCACATGTCTTAGGATTCCCTTCCCTGTATAATTCTGGATTCGAGTAGAAAACACAGGATACCTGCATGATATTTGGGGGGTAGAAGTGAGGCAGCGGCCATTATGCTTGGAATATTGGTGCAGGGCCTGAGGCACCAACGTAGCCCATGATTTTTTATGGTTTTTTGGGGTTTTTTTTTTTGTTTTTTGTTTTTGTTTTTTGCAGTACGTGGGCCTCTCACTGTTGTGGCCTCTTCCGTTGTGGAGCACAGGCTCCAGACGCGCAGGCTCAGTGGCCATGGCTCACGGGCCCAGCCGCTCCGCGGCATGTGGGATCCTCCCGGACCGGGGCACGAACCCGTGACCCCTGCATCGGCAGGCGGACTCTCAACCACTGCGCCACCAGGGAAGCCCTAGCCCATGTGTTTTGTCATTGACCCACAGGCTCCCCCTTTCGCCATGGGGCAGCAGCAAGACCCACAACTCCTACCGCTCCCATGGATCCCCTCCTGCTTCTTTGCGTCCTGGGCCAGGCACAACTACAGCTCCATAAGAAAGGGATTAGATGGAATGAAAGACAGACAGAGTTTCCAGCTCGGCCTCCATCTCCCTTGCTTTGTGTTCACTTGTTCTTTTTAATAATCTACCCTGCTGACCTTGGGTGACTTTCAGGAATAGCATAAAATACAAAAGTATCAGTCTTCTATAGACTTCTTTACCAGCTCTTCCTTGTGGTCTCTGGCTAATGATTTTCAGTTATGCAAGGTCTAATCCCTACAGTAAGTCCCTTATTCCATACCGCTCTGCAGTTGATATGCTGCTGGCTAGGTTAGGGGTTGGGAAGTGAGGTAGGCAGCTGGTCATGTGTCCCTCATCATCCATCAGGCTAGCCTGGGCTTCTTCACATGGCTCTCACAGGATTGCATGAGCAGCCAGAGAAGGCAGCTCCCAAATTCTGCTTGCTTCATATTGGTGAAAGCAAATTATGTGGCCATGCCCGGAGACAGTGTGGAAGGCACTACCCAAAGAGAGTGGATAAAGAGAAGTGTGAGTAGATTGGGCTGTTACTGCAAACAATATGTCACACCACTTTTGTTGATTTCTTCTGTATCCCTCCAGCATTTCTTCATGGGAACACAGCAAATATGAACACATATTTTACTTTCCCCCTTTTCTCATGCAAACGACAGTATACCATATATATGCTATATATAAGCTCAGAACTTTGCCTTTTTAACTTAACAACATATCTTAGCAGTATCTAGTTTTCTATTCTTTTATAAAACTGCATAGTATTTCTTTGCCTGACTCTGTTGTAGTTTGCTTAATCAGTACATCATATGTGGACACTTCTGCTATTCCAACAATGCTGTAAGAATCAACTTATACCTGTGCCAGTTTATTCATGCTGTTGCCTTTTTAATTTAGCATATTTTATAGTTTCCTCCATGGATTGTTTTATAGAGCTGAGATTTCTCCTTTGTCCTATAGTTGTCGTGTTGGTGTCATACAGTCTGGGTATCTGATTTCTCTCTTGATGCTGGACATTGGGAAGGACATCTATGCACTACCCTTAGTGCAGTCACTCTCAAACTTTGATCTACAAAACAGTCACCTGAAAGGCTAAATAAATAGCTAGTGGGAAGCAGCTGCATAGCACAGGGAGATCAGCTCTGTGCTTTGTGACCACCTAGAGGGGTGGGATAGGGAGAGTGGGAGGGAGATGCAAAAGGGAGGGGATATGGGGATATATGTATACGTATAGCTGATTCACTTTGTTGTACAGCAGAAACTAACACAACATTGTAAAGCAATTATACTCCAATAAAGATGTAAAAAAATTCATATTACCAGGTGCCAGTCCCCAGATCCTGTGAGAAGCCATTCTAGAGTGAAGCTTGGTACCTGTATTTTAAACAAACACCTCAGATACTTATGAAGCAGCTGATCTGCCACACACAGAGAAGTGGGTTTTTAAGTATTGGTTAGCTGGAATTATAGAAGGCAAACATACCGAGGGTTCAGAAGAGGAAGATACATTCTCTGGGGAAAAAATCCCACAATTTAAGGCAAATATTCCTTTGTTGATTCATTCATCCTGCCTCTCTTGATAATGCCTATCTCCCGCTGTGTATTATGGGGTGGGAGTTGTTATAGTGATGGGATAAAGGTGCAGAATTAGAAGGTGATTGTGAAAGATTGTTTAATTTGGAAAGAAGCCCAACCTAAGTACAAGAGGGCTCTGAGATGCCAAGAGGTAGCTTGAGTTCAATAGAGTCTTCTTGGGCTTCCCTGGTGGTGCAGTGGTTGAGAGTCTGCCTGCCGATGCAGGCGACGTGGGTTCGTGCCCCGGTCCGGGAAGATCCCACTTGCCGCGGAGCGGCTGGGCCCATGAGTCATGGCCACTTGGCCTGCGCGTCTGGAGCCTGTGCTCCGCAAAGGGAGAGGCCACAACAGTGAGAGGCCCGTGTACCGCAAAAAAAAAAAAAAAAAAAACAAACAAACAAAAAAAAAAACACCCCATAAAGGCAATAGAATCTTCTTATACCCAAGCCAGACTGGGCTGTCTCTTTCCTGTGTTTCCCCACCTCCTCCAGGAAAACAACACTATTGGCTGAGCAGAGTAGATCCCAGTAGTGCCTGAAAGCAAGGTACTAAGCAGAAAGCCCAATACAAAGTGCAGAGGGAGAAACGAGATTCCAGAATAAAGGAAGGGCTCTGTTATTCAATCGAGGGCTTTAAGATAGAGTTGGACAGGCTTCTTGCAACTATCCACATTACCTGGGTCTCTGTTTCATACTTAGTCCATTATCCATTAAATAATAATTATCAAAGAATAATTCCTTCCTTGTGCATTCTTATAGAACCATGCTCCCTGCCTCTGAAACACATCTCCCATCTTTTTAGTGTGGTCAATTGATTCTTCTGTCTCTGCCTGGCAGGCTGAAAGCTCAATGAAGGCAGGAATATGTCTGAATTTTGCTTCTACTGCTTACCAGGTTGACTCAGTGGTGTTCCAACAGTAAGACAAAAACCAGAGGTTTTATCTAGATAGGAATGTGTCACACAGAGCCTGGGTAGGAGAGGGGTAACCAGGTTTGAACCATACAGAACCAGAAACTAGTCTGCTGAAAACTTTTCTAATCATCACACACATAAGACTGTAAGCAGAGGATTTGGTTCTCATAGATTCTTAGAACAAACTTGAAAATGCAGCCATGTGCATTTATAATTTTTCTTTTTTTAAAATGGGGAAACAAAGGAAATAGAATTTATCATTACACCTCTTTCTTGTAGGGCACAAGCCTGTATTGGTACTATAAGTAAAGTTGATCAATACAAACATTTTTCTATTCTCTTTTCAGAAAATAATATTATTGAGACATTGTCATATGAAGAAACTATCAAAGAATATTCAATCAAAATTTAGTTAGAAAAAATATTATATCAATGTGCCAGAGAGCTAACAAAAATTTTATTTTGTGATAAATGTGTTATTTGTCAGCTTTTAAAAATCTTCAGTTTGTTGTAATTTCTTTTCCTATAAGCACAGTTTTATATTTTTCTTAATGATGATCCCCCAAACCAGGATCTGCCTGTGGTCATGACTCATGAACTTGCTGTACACACTTAGGTAATAAACAGTTGTACAATTACTTTAAATTGAGAACATAGTCTCAGTTTAGAAAGGTTAATGAGAATCTAAGATATCACTAAAAAATTCTAAATTGATTTAGAGTTGCTTCTTCTTTCCTTATCTCGGTATATTTCAGAAATATATATTGGGTATATTTGGAAAACTGCAGTCAGAAAGGGGAAGGTTGGTTGATTTCTTCTATATTTTTCTACCTCATGCTTCTCTTCTCCACCCCCTCCCTAGCTGGCCATCAGTGACCCCTCCAAGGTCAGAAAGGACTGGTGAAGAAAAGTCTTAATGGAACCCCATGGGATGGTTTCCTATTCTTTGTGCCTGGCAGATTCTACTTCTATGCAGGTATTTCAATAGGTTCACAAGACGTTCTACACTGGTTTCCTCTCCCTAAAGATCCCTTGATCCTGGGAGATGTGAATATACATTTCTTTTGAGTGGTTGCTGCTGGGATACCTCTGTACCTCAAGGATCAGAAACAACCCATCTCTCTTTCTCTAGGTTGGTCCACATTTGGTCCTTAGGAAATCCTCTTGTAGCCTTTGCTCCAACATGCCCTGAGGAGTACAGGCCAGTCCCATCATGGAGTTCTCTCCTGACTCCAGTGCCAAAACTCTGGACAGCCCTCACCGTCTTACAGATTCCCCAGGAAAGGGTCAGACTCTGCTCCCAGCTACGTAGTGCTTTCCTCAAAGTTTCCTCTCTCTAGAGGTGACGGAATAGTAGATCACCTGCCACCCCTCCCTTTTTGTAGTCTTGACCTGTCTGAGAGGTCAAAAATTCATCAACCAGTTCCTCAGGATCATCATTTCCTTTGTGAACATGCCATTGATGACTTGGTATCTCCTTTTGGAATTTTCCACCGACTGAATTTTGGGACCTGGTCATAATTTCAATTTTAACATCCTGTTACAGTCTTAATTGCCTTTGCTTCCTTTTGTGGTGTGCAGCTCCTTTGTTCCTTGGACCACTAAATTGACTAGTGATAAAGAAGGGCATGATCTTTTAAAAAAGTTAGACGTCATGTGTTCAAATTAGCTCACTCTTCCTCTCACATTTGCTCATTTTTAATTCCTTTGGAAGGAATCAAATTGCACTGAAATACTTTTGGCCAATGCATGAGCCTATTTAAATACACAATTATTTAATTAGTTAATTCCTTTAACATCGAGTATGTATGGAGTGTTTCTTTTGTGCAAAGTACTCTGTTAGACACAAAACAATCAACACACAATAGAGGTTATGTGAAGGGAGTTTGTATAAATTATTCTACAACTATTTCCCATCCCATCAACCATCTCTCTCTCTCTCTCTTTTTTTTTTTTTTTTTTTTTGCTTAAATACTTCCCAAAACCCAGAGAAACTAAAGCCAGACTGGTAGGAATATGTTGCTATTGACACATCAATGCCTCCCTTCAATGTAGGATTAAACCCTGAGTAGACTGGAACTGAGAATCTGTCTCCCTCATATTCCCAAAAGAGAGTTACCCTCTTAGCAGTTCTTGTTCATCTCACAGGTGCTAGGTTCCAATGTGGTACATCCAATGTGAATTTTCATCTCTCCCTGGCACCTGAATCTTTTCCTTGATTTCCCACCTGAGCTCTCATTTTGAAATTGGCTGTTTTTGAAATTAGGGCCCTTACGCTGCATAATTTGATGGAATTCTTCACAGGTCCAAATGCTAATGCAAGTTGGTTACTGATTCCCAAGTCTTAGGAAAAGGACTTTTTCTATCTTGGGGTTGGGTTTGGCAAAGATCCTTTTCAAGAGCCCTGAAAGAAGACAGAATCCTTTTCTTGAAGTGTTAACTTCCTCGATCAAGACAGGCTCTGTTGAGAGTTGGATGTCTCCCCACTGCTCTTTGCTTTAGTTGAGGGGGAAGGGGGAAGGGCGGTAAATTGCTTTCCTGGTACCCGGGAGAATAAGGAGTGACCTTAGATGTCTTTTTCCAGAGACTTCTGGGAAGAAGTTGCAGCTGCCATTTTAGTTTTCTTACAGACAGTATCTTGTGTCTTTTTTTTAAAATGCCTTCAAGGAGTAAAATCAAATATATCTCCTTTGTGACTATGCCAGGTTCTGCATTTTGCTAAGCACTAAAGGTTTTCTTGGGTCTTAAAACAAGTGTCAGGGGTTTTAATTCTATAAAAAAGAAAGAACTGAATGTTCTGAAGGCAGACCACATGGTCACCACTTAAAAGTACAAGTTCATAGCAAATGGTTGAAACTTTCTAGTAATGCTGAAATGATTTTGTATAAGTGTACTGTTTCCAAATATTTTTCAGGATTCATTTGGGAATGATTAAGCTAATGTTACATCTTTTCAGTGTTACGAAAAAGATGACTTTCAATCAGAGAGAGATTTCAGCAAATCAGTAAGGAAATAAAACCGACCTGGTCCTCTTCTTCCCCTGGTATGTGGAGGGAGTGGGCTTTTATTATTAGGGCACCTCAGGACACTCTGGATGTCTGCTCTGTATCCAAAAGAATGAAGAACAGGCACCCTCTGGAACTCTCTGGGGAGTTTAGAACTGACTTTTAGTTAAAGCACAGTATTGCTATCATGCCCATGACAACCTTGGAACTCTCAGAAGGCATGCCACCAATTTGCTCTGCAGTCCCAGCAAGGATATGCTTCACTGCATTATACAAATATACAAATGAAATGAAAAGGACTGGTCAGAACCATCTGGGAATAGCTCAAGAGAGGAATCTGCAAGTCGTCGACAGCCAACAGCTGAATGGGTGTTGTGAGGACAGTGTGCCTATTGGGGGGACCCCTGCATGCATTTGGACAACCCCATGCTGACAGGGAGGTCTCCTGAATGTTTTATGTACTGGCTACATTCCCACGAATGCTAGCCTGAAGTCACTGATACATGATGGAGAGAGACACAGCTCACCCAAGGTAAGATCCAAGAGAGTAAAAAGCAAAGCAGATGCAGATAAAAGATAATTTATAAATCTCTGGGTTGGTGCCCTCATTGGTTCAAGGAAGGAAGAAGGCAGGGTTGGAGAAGAAGGTCTAGGATTTCTAGAAGACATTTAAAGACTAGTCTTATTGCCTATATTAATCCACTTCCACCTTAATACAGTCATATAAATCTTAAGGACATGCTACTTTATGGATTCACATAGTGTGTGTGTGTGTGTGTGTGTGTGTGTGTGTGTGTGAAGAGAGTTATTATAAGAAATTGGCTTACAAAGTTATGGAGGCAGGCAAATCCCAAGCTCTACAGGGTGAGCTGGCAAGCTACAGACCCAAGAGAGCTGATGATTTGGTATAGTTCCTGTATGAAGGCCGGCAGGCTCAAGACCCAGCAAGAGCCAGTGTTTCAGTTTGAATCCAAAGTCAGGAAAAAAGCTAATGCTTTAGTTTGAAGGTAATCAGCTAGAAAGAATTGTCTCTTACTTAAAGGAGAGTCAGCCTCTGGTTCTATTCAAGCCTTCAACTTTTGGATGAGGCCCACCCACGTTAGAGAGGGCAACCTGCTTTACTCAGTCTACCAATTTAAATGTTAATCTCATTCAAAACATCCTCACAGACACACCCAGAAGAATGTTTGACTGAATATCTGGGCACCCTCTGGCCCAGTCAAGGGAACACATAAAATTAACCATCACAACTCCACCCTTTGTCAACTTGGCATCCACATGAATCTCCTTAAACCATACTTAATCTCCAAATGAAAACAATAACAAGATCATAATCTCACCTAATATGATATAACTATCCTGCGTTCAACCTAAAATGCACTAACCCCTTCCCCAGAAAAGGAGATTAAAGTCCTTGAGTGATGTTTATTCTTCCCCTTCATAGCTCATAACTAAAATACTATGATGTAAAATTAACAACACTTAAACACTATGATATAAAGTCAATGCATCTTATACCAATGATAAGGAGCTAAGAGAGGGAAGAAAACACACACACACACACAAAATAAGGAGTAAATACTCATGACAATGACAGCCCTTACTTTTATAACAGGTCATGTGGTTGTAACTGGTATTTATAACTACCTTCATCCATTACCCATTCCATATTCCCTTTGCCATTAGCAAGTATTTCAGCTGGGCATGGTTCTTCATCTAGTGAGGGTGATCTAAACTTTTATTACTGAAAAGTCTGCGGCATTACTAGTCCTACTTGGGTTGGGTTGTAGTTTTCCACTGTCCTTAAACACAGGGCATGGTGATACTAAGAGACAGCCTAAAGGATCTCTTGTATTGCAAACATACTCTTCCTTACCTTCATTGTGGAGTAGTAGTCCAATGTCCCCTTGGTAGTCAGGATCAGTCACCAAATCAGCACCATAACTCCCTTCTTTGCTTGTTGATTCTGAGGCATCAGGCAGCAGTCTTAAATTCCAGTTCAATGAATCTTTGTTGTGTCTCTAGGTGTAAGCACTCCTCTTTTGGGAGCCAAGACCTCTAGGCCAGCAGAGCATAAGGACATAGGAACAGGAAGCAAAAATTTTGCTAGTGAGTCATTAGGGGCACTAGGGAGTTGTGCCACTGCCATTTCCACCCCTGAATTGTTCCACCTGTGGATCCTGGCTCTCAGAGAAACAGCATATATATTGGGTGCTGATTCAGAGCATGTATAGCCTTCTAGAGAACCTTGCCCTGGCCCTGCAAGGTATTGCCACCTACCTGACACTTTAACTGAGTCTTCAAAAGACCATTCCACCATTCTATCAAGCCATTGGCTTTCAGGATGGTGGGGAACGTGTAAGACCAGTCAGCGTGGGTCCATTGCTGCACTTCTTTTGCTGTAAAGTGAGCTCCTTGATCAGAAGGACTGCTCTGTGGAATAGCATGAGGGTGAAGGAGGCATCCTGTAAGTCCACAGATGGTAGTTTTTTCAGAAGCTCTGCACACAGCAAAGGCAAATTTGTATTCAGAGTAAGTGTCTATTCCTGTAAGAACAAAGTGCTGCCCCTTCCATAATAGAAAAAGGTCCAATGTAATCAACCTGCAGCTGATCAGACAGCTGGCTGATCCCCCGGGGGAACGGTGCCATAGCAGGGACTCAGTGTTGGTCTCTGGTGCTGGCAGAGGGGCACTCGGCAGCAGCTGTAACCAGTCTGGCCTTGGGGAGTCCACGTTGCTGAGCCCATGCATACCCTCCATCCCTGTCACCATGGCTGCTTTGTTCCTGAGCTTATTGGGTGATGACAGGGGTGGCTGGATAAAGAGACTGACTGGTATCCACAGAATGGGTAATTCTATCCACCTGATTATTAAAATCCTCCTCTGCTGGGGCCACCCTTTGGTGAGCATTCACCCAGGATACAAATTTCTTCATTTTTTTTTTTTTTTTTTTTTTTTTTGCGGTACGTGGGCCTCTCACTGTTGTGGCCTCTCCCGTTGTGGAGCACAGGCTCCGGACGTGCAGGCTCAGCGGCCATGGCTCACAGGCCCAGCCGCTCCACGGCATGTGGGATCTTCCCGGACTGGGGCATGAACCCGCATCCCCTGCATCGGCAGGCGGACTCTCAACCACTGCGCCACCAGGAAAGCCCCATGTTTTGTTTTTTGCCCATTCAGAGAGGTCTATCCACATACCTCTTCCCCAGATTTCCTTGTCACTAATTTCCCAATCATATTCTTTCCAGTCCTTCACCATCCAGCCAAACCACTGGCCACTGCCCATACATCAGTATATAATTGCCTGTCTGGCCGTTTCTCCTTCCAAGTAGAGTGACCAGCCAGGTGCACTGCTCAGAGTTCTTTCCACCAGTAAGATTCCTCTTCACCACTGTCCTTCAGAGAGATTTCAGAAAGGGACTGTAGCACTGCAGCTGTCCGCTTCTGGGTGGTGACGGCACACCGTGCAGAACCATCTGTAGGCCAGGCCCAAGTCTGTCAACTGCTGATAGAGCCCTCCTCTGAGGCACAGGGGCAGGCTGGGAGAGAAACGATAGGACAGCAGGAGTGGGGACCATGGGTATTTAGGCTGCTTCTTCATGTAACTTACTTGTGCCTTCAGGGCCCGTTGGGCCTGATCATCTATGTACCACTTCCATCTGATGATGAAGTGCTTCTGTGCATGCTCAATTTTATGCCTTGGTGGGTCAGATAACACTTAGTTCATGATGGGCAGCTCAGGTTATATGGTAACTTAGTGGCCCATGGTTGACTGTCCAGTCTCTACTAAGGTAGCAGGCCAAGAGCTGTTCCTCAGAAGGAAAGTAGTTATCTATCCACAGAGGATAGAAGGGCTTTGCTGTGATGCACTTGTAGAGACCTGCAAAGGACACCAAACAGCAGACATAACTGCCACTGACACTTCAAGCACCATTGGATATGCTGGGTCAAATGGCCCAAGTGACAGAGGGTCTTTCCAGCAGCCTGGACCTGTTGCAGAGCCTTCTCTTGTTTTGGGCCCCACTCAAAACTAGTAACTTTTCAGTTCACTCAACAATGGGCTGGAGTAACACACCCAAATGAGGAATATGTTGCCTCCAAAATCTAAAAGGATCTACTAGGTAGGCATTGTGACTCTTTTTTGGTTGTGGGAGGGACCAGATGCAGCAACTTATCTTTCACCTTGACATGCTTCACACAACTGGATCCCTAGAAATTTCCCTGAGATAGAAAGTCCCTGAATTTTAGTCAGATTTATTTGCCATTCTCTGACATATAAATTTCTTACCAATAAGTCTGGAATGGTTGCTACCTGTTGCCCACCAAGTCCAATCAGCGTAACGTCATCAATATAATGATATCTTATGGAAGGAAAAGGCAATCAACATCCCTGCAAAGTAAATAATGCATAGAGCTGGGGAGTTGCTATACCCCTGAGGTAGGATGGTGAAGGTGTACTGCTGGTCTTGCCAGCTGAAAGCAAGATTCTGCTAAGCCTATGGACAGGGGTGAACAAAAAGGCATTCGCAGATCAATAGCCACATACCAGGTACCAGGGGATGTGTCACTTGCTCAAGCAATGATGACACATCTGGCTCAGCAGCTGTCACTGGAATCACCACCTGGTTAAGTTTACAATATTCTCCACATTGACCAAGATCCACCTGTCTTCTGCAGAGACAAAATAGGCAAGTTGAATGGGGATGTGGTGAGGATCACCACCCCTGCATCTTTCAAACTAAATCCCATAATTTTGTTCCATCAAAAAGAATTTTTAGAAAACCTCTCACCTGTATCTTTACTCTTTCTCTATCTCTCCTAATTATTTTCCCTTCCCACAGCTACATTCTACCTTTAAGGAGAGAAAAAAAAAACCAACAAAAAACAAACAAAAACTTCTCAAGCCTGTGTATTTCTCTAAGTCCCATTCTACTTTCTGCTTTCACTGTTGCCTATTTAATATCTAGAACAAGGAGTCTACACCTGCTTTCTTCATTCTATAACCTCCCATTTCCTGTGTAACCCATTGGAAGCTGCCCTGTGCCCCTATGTTACCACCAAAATAATCCTGCTCCTGTTACCTTCAATTTCCTAGTTCTTAATCCAATGGTCTTTATCTTCGCTTGGCACTGATGAGGGCTTCCTCATTCTTGAAACCTCTCCTCTCTTGGTTTATGGCATTCCTCTTTCCTGCTTCTCTCTTGCTTATCCTGGGGTTCTGTTCACAGGCCTCTTCTCTTTCCATTCTTCATGGTAATCCAGGTAATATCACCACCATACTGATCTCTGTCCAGTTAGTATCTCCACCCTAGAACTCTCCTCAGCTCTGGACTTGAGTATTCAAGTGCTTCTTGAACATCTCCAACTAGATGTTCTACGGACATGTAAAAATAACTCCCTCATCTTCTTGCCAACAAACCACTTCTTATCCTGTTGATCCAGATGCTCAAATCAATAACCTAGGAGAAACTCTTCACTCTTACTTTTCTTTTGCACCTAAGTTATATAAATTTTACCTCTTAAAAATATATTAAGAACACCCTTTCACCATTCCACTGCACTGCTCTGCCTTACACACCTCTCCTTTCCCATTCACTAAGCCTCTACAATGACCTATGTCTTCCTGACTCAGTCTTACCCTCTCAAATCTGTCCTCCAGAGAGGCCTCTCTAAAATATATCTTGCCACTTTCCTACTTATATCTCTAGTGGCTCACCTGTTCCCAGAAATCCAGACTCTAGCATGTCATAGAGAGTTATTCATGATCTGATTTCTGACATTTTGCCCAATTATCCCTACACACACCAGCCACCTCCAACTATTTACAATCCCTGGAACACACCACGCTATCTTACCTCTGTGTCTCCTTTATGCACACTAGTTCCTCTGTCTAGAATTCCATCATTTATCCATTTGAAAACTCTTGGGCAGTCCTCAAGCCTCAGCTCAAGAGTCACATCCTTAATGAAATCTTTTGTGACTCCCTCAAGCTAAGGTCTTCCTTCCTTCATGCTTCCATTTTTCTCATAGTTATTTGTACATCTGTAACCCCATGAGGGCTGCACAAGGCTCTCATTTATTGATTCAACAAAAATTCCTTGAGCTGGTCACTGTTCAAGGCACTGGGGACACAGCAACAAGCCAACCATACAAGCCCTGTCCTCGGAGTACTTGCATTCTAGTGGGCTGGGATGGTTTTACATTTCAACAACTTTTTGCTGAATGAATGGTCAGCTATTTCCACAATCTCACTTTTAAAGTCTGCCATTGGGAGATGCTCTTGGATCCCAGTAATTCATCTAAGTATTTCAATCTCCTTCAATCACAAGGAAAAAACCTCACAGAATCCTCAAGGACATTTTTAACTTGGAAGTCTCCTGGCCTAGTCAGGAGTCCAGATATCTAATAATGTCACTGAATGCGATAAAAAGTGATGACCTTGGTGGTGAAATTAACCAAACTGTGAATGCACCAACAAGCACTCAAAGCCACTCTGCCTGAAAGAGACCTGCATGTCTCCAGAAAAGGTGAGATGAGGTGAGAGACAGCAAAGATGACCTAGATGATAAAAATGGCCAGTAGCAAAAAAAGCTAATAAATAAATAATGTGTGGGAAGCAAGGATAAGTGATACAAGGAGGGTCTGTTGGGTTACAAGGCTCATATCTTGGTCCAAATGAACATGGTTAATCAAATGGCCAAAGGAAGACTCTAAAAACTAATCTTGATCAAGTAGCTATTGTATGTCTACTGTGAGGCCGCCCCACTGCAGGTCTGATGCTCTGAGGACAAGGATGAGATGTTCCTGCATTGCACCTGCCCAGCAGAAAGCTGTGGGCCTCAATTAGCAAAAATAAAGATCCCAATACAAAGCAATTGAGAACCACCTGGTGTGGGACACCTCTGCTCTCCCATGTCTTTGGAATATGAGGCAGGTATTATCATACTCATTCTACACATGAGGACACAAGTTCACAGAGATTAGGTGACTATTTTAGGGTCACACCTCTAGCAAGTGGCAGAGCTTCATTTAAACCCAGGTCAGCCTGATTCCTAACACCATCCACATGCACAGCCTGGATAACTTGAAGGGTGAGGCATTTCCAGACTTGAGAGCATGGGGGTCTGTCTTCTCTGAGCAGCCATTTAAGCCTCCTTGCTCAAAAGGGGTCAGGTAACTGAATTTCTGCAGATTAACCCCTGGCCAGTCCCTTGTTTATTTAATTCACCTAATGTGCATTCAATTGTGTTATAAAGCTCTGGAACACGCAAAGGCTTTTGAAAACAATTAGAAGAAAAAAGTTCTCCAGCCCACATTTACACTTGGCAGCCTGAGCTCTGGCCTGAGGCAGGATGTGAGAAAAAATATAATTAGCATCCACTCAGGCATAGAGTCTCAGGCCACAATTTCTTACCCTGGTGTTAATCAATGCACATTTAGCCCTAGCCAATGTCCACAAGCCCAGGGCTCTCAGCTTCTTCCTCTTCTCCATCAACCCCCTGGCTCAGACACACAATGGAGCTAAAAACAGCTTTCAGGTAGAGCCCTGGTCCCATTAGCTCACTCTGTGGCAAGGGCAGGGGAGTGTTTGGGATGGCAGGTTTTCCAACCCCTGGGGAATCCAGATCCAGACAGATACCCAGAAAGCAGCCAAGCATTCTTTGGTGGAGAGGGTTCCAGCAGGCGGCTTCTTAGTTTGGTAATTTTTCGTGTACCACAGGGGCTCCACTGGCTGTGCTGGGACCCCCCAGCTACAGCTGCACCACCATCACCTCCAGTCTAGACGGACGAAGGTGACAGTCCCTCCCTCTGTGTGTTCCGGGAACGCGGTACCAGAGACAGGGAGAGGGCTTTGACTTCTTTGTCCCCTTTTTTAAATGCTTAAAATAAAGCGTATAAGATTACAAAGAAAGCCAGTTGTACTAAAATAATTATCAAATATTTGAAAAATCAAATTTATCATGTAGTCATACATGTGCTTAATAGTGAATTAAATAACTAGATCTCACTCCCCCCCTTTTTTATTTAAATCAGGATTAAATTTCAAGATGAAGAAAATTAATCTCAATAAACATAACTGCACCCAGCAATTAAAGTTTTAAGCATTCCACCACTGTAATCATGTATAATATTGTTCTTTCATACTCATTCTTCACTTATTTGTTTATTCTACTAAAAAACGTGTACTGGGCAAGGTATTATGACCATTCCTGACCAGAGGTCAGAAAATGATATGCCCTTTGGATAAAGCTGGCCATACCTACTCATTTACATTTGGTCAGTAACTGCTTCCACATTATATCCACAGTGTTAAATAATCGTGTCTGAGGCTACATGGCTTTCAAAGTCAAAAATATTTGCTATCTAGCCCTTTACAGAAAAAGTTTGCAGACTTCTGAACCAGACATAGGCCTTACCCTTAAGCATTCTTTCACAGTCCACAGGAGAAGAAAGATAAAAACAAATTTCAGTACAATGTTATAAATGCACCAACAAAAATATGTCTGAGATGTAGAAATTACTAAGAGAGGAATGAAGGGTGAGGAACATGGAAGTTTTCCTAGAAGAGGTAACATTTGAGTTGGTTTTGAAAGTACAGGCATTTGCCATGGGCACTGGCTTCCTGGGCAGAGAATATCACATGAGCAAAAGCAGGATGGCATAAACAGCATTATGTTCTAGAAATGATAGACCCTTCGCTATCATTGAAATATAGAGCTCTAGAAGGGAGTGACAGGAGATGACTGAAGAACAAGGCAGGATCAGATCCTACAAGACTTTATGTGTCATGTTAAGGAACTCAATTCTTCTTCCATAGGTATCAGCAGTGTCGTCCAACAGAACTTTCTGGGATGATGGAAGTGTTCTATAGATGTACAGCCAATGTGATATCCACTTGCCCCAAGTGGTGACTGAACACTTGAAATGTGGCTATTATAACCAAGGTACTGAATTGTTAGTTTTCTATCATTTTAATTAATTTAAATTTAAATAGCCACATGTGGTTAGTGGCTACCGTACTGAACACCTCTAGGTGATGGAAATTGATTTTCATACACTGAGGTGGAGTGAAAGCCATCATGGACCATATGTAAATGATTAGGCGTTGCCAGCCTTAGCCAGTGGCATCATTTTCTGACCTCTGGTCAGAAATGATCAATACCTTGCTCAAATGTTTTTGAGTAGAATGAATGAATAAATGAATGAGTGAGTATGGAAGGACAAAACTAGACATAGTTAGAAGGGTGAAATACTTCAAACTTTACCACCACAAGAAATAATTCTGGATGCCATTATGTGTACTGAAATGACTTTTCATGATCTTGAAACTTAATTTTGGCTTAAATCAAAGAGGAGGAAGGGATTTCCCTGGCGGTCCAGAGAAATTAACAGGGTTAACAGCGGTTAATTCCCTCTTCCACATCTTTCTAAGGGTTGTCTACTGTAGAAGTTCTTAATATATTATAGATACAAGCACTTTATCCAATACATGTGTATTGCTTATCTCTTCTCCCACTCTTTGACTTGCCTTTTCATTCTCTTAGCTATCTTTTAATGATAGAAATTCCTAGTTTTAATGTCCAGTTTATCAATTTATCAGTCTTTTCCTTTGTAATTAGCACTTTTTGTGTCCTATTTTAAAAAATGTTCATCTTCTCCAATGTTGTAAAAATATACTTCTATGCTATCTTTTAGAAATTTCATTACTTTACCCTTACCAATTAGATATGTATTGCATCTAGAATTGATATTTGTGTACAGTGTGAAGTGAAAGAGTGAAGATTTATTTTTTCCATATGAATAGCCAATTGACCTAGTGACAGTTATTGAAAAGATTCTTTTCTGCGCTGTATGCAGTATTACATTTGTCATATGTTGTGGCAGTGTACGTTGCATCTTTTTCTGGAGCCTCCCATTTTGTTCCACTTTGCCTAGTTATCTGTCTGTGAATATAATATATCCCTCTACTTAGGTCTTCTCTAATTTCCCTTAAAATATTTTATAATTTTCTCTATAGAGGTTTTGTACATCTTTTGCTGGATTTATTTCTGAGATTTGATGTCATTTAATGCTATCCAAATGGCATCTTTAAAAAATTTTCATTTTCCAGTTGGTTTGTATCTGCAATATAGAAATATAATTAGTTCTTATATATTGATCTTGTGTTCAATAACTTGCTGAATTCAACTTACTGATTTTAATCCCAGTAATTTTTAAAAGCAGGATTTTATGAATCAACTATACTTCAATAAAAAAAGGAAAAAAATGTAAAAATAAAAGCAGGATTTTATCTTCTCCACAAGTTTTACAGCCACAATATATTGAGAAAGGAAAAAACTTTCTCTGGGTAACTAAAATATGAACAAATTCCTGATTTTAATTTTCTTCCTGTCATCATCAGCACAATGGCATGACATTTGAATGAACCACAACTGGATTTCAAGGACTCGCCCAGCCTTTAGATGTTCTCAATGCCACTTATTTAGTGTCAGTGATTATTACACCTAGTGTAATAATGAAACAGCCCTAATCCAGTCTTACTGTCACATCAAATTATTAATAAATATGGCAATGCCTGCAGGTATACTTATGCAAAGGGAAACCTACTTTGCTTAACCACAAAATTTAATGATCAATAAAGCAAAAAATAATTTTTTGTTGTTTTTATTTTGCTTTGTTTAGTTTCTTAAGGAACTTCCTCAGTGAAGGACATCATCAAGTAAATGGCAACAACTACTGGTGACATTTTGCTGCCTAGCTCTATTAGACACTGTGGTTATAAAAGCAGACAGTTAAGATCAAAGAAGGCTTAGAATTAATCCATTCTAATAGACTCTTTTAAAAATTAGTTTTTAATTTTTTATTGAGGTAACTGAGTTATAACATTGTATATTTCGTGTGTACCTTATATTTCTACTTCTGTAGACCCTACAGTGAGCTCACCACCAAAACTTCATTGTTCAGCCATCACCATCACCCATACACTTTTTTTTTTATAGATGAAGAAATAAACCCAAATAGATAGTGAATTACTCAACATTTCAGAGCTGGTTAACAGTAGAGCCAGAACTATAGCTCAGGTGCCTCGATTTCTAGCCCATTGCCTTTTCATTAAACCACAGTGTCTCCCAGGCTCAAGAAGAAGATGCAAGTGAGGACCCAGGGAATGCCCATGTTTGGGAGGTGTGGACAGATTTCCATGATATGGTGGGAGCAGGGCAAGAAGACTGACTTTCATTAGCTATCTCCCACATGCCAGGCAAGAGTCAAGGCATTTTCCACACATTATTTTATTTAACCCTCTCCGAAATTTATAAGACAGGCATTACTATTCTCACTTCACAGGCGAAGCTATGAATCTCAGCTCTGTGAAGTGGTTTGCACGAGAACCCATGTCCAGGGAACCCCACTCTCATCTAGAACTGCTTAACTCCAACCCCTGAGCTTTTTTTTTTTACTGTTGAGAAGTGGAAATGTGGGAGTTTTACACTATAAAAAGTTTTATTTTTTAAATACTGTCAAGAATGACCAGAATTACAACAAGGCATGCAATAGGCCAGCATCCCTTTTTCTAAAAATGATTCTGTCAGTTGGAGATTTTGAGAATTCTGGCTTTGAGTCTCACCCGCCTCCGACACTGGGCTACCCATTCACCTGAGAATCCATGGCAGCATCACTGGGACGAGTGATAGGATTCGAATCCAAAATGACCAAAGGCAACAGGATAGCAGCTACTTAGATGAGTATGTTCTGCTTTGATTATCTATAACTTTATAGTTACACCGTAAATCAGAGATTTATAATTCAGCTTACAAAATGATCCCCCAGACAAAATGATACCTTTACGAAACATACACACCCATCCACTTGCATTGCCATTTTCTCATTCTGTGTGAATTAAATCATAAGTTAATAAGTTAATAAAAGACTTGCTTCAATAATCTGGGACTATCTAAAAGTATGTGGATTAAAATCAGCTATAGGGGGCTTCCCTGGTGGCGCAGTGGTTGAGAGTCCGCCTGCAGATACAGGGGACACGGGCTCGTGCCCCGGCCTGGGAGGATCCCACATGCCACGGAGCGGCTGGGCCCGTGAGTCATGGGCTGGGCCCGTGAGCCATGGCTACTGAGCCTGCGCGTCCGGAGCCTGTGCTCCGCAACGGGAGAGGCCACAGCAATGAGAGGCCCGCGTACCGCAAAAAAAAAAAGAAAAAAATCAGCTATAGGAAGGATTATATTTGTAGAATACTGAGCACAGTGCCACTTCATTCATACATTCATTCATTCACACATTTATTACTTTAAGATATTTATTGAGCACTTATATAAATCAGGTCCACTACTAAGTGTTAAGGAGACCCAGATGGATAAGACACATCTTTGTTTTGTAATAACTTGTAAATTACATGGAGACATGCAAGTAAACTTATCACTAATCGTGACTGAAGTATAGGTCCCAAGAGTGGAATGTACATAGCACAGTGAGATCAACTCTGTGCTTTGTGACCACCTAGAGGGGTGGGATAGGGAGGGTGGGAGGGAGATGCAAGAGGGAGGAGATATGGGGATATATGTATATGTATAGCTGATTTACTTTGTTATAAAGCAGAAACTAACACACCATTGTAAAGCAATTATACTCCAATAAAGATGTTAAAAAAAAAGTACAATGTGCAGTCTGACAACACATTCTACTTCCTCTCTTTAGTCTTGCAGGTACTTGTCGATAAAAAAAAAGAGAGAGAGGCATGTGCAAAGTGCTTCAGGAACACTGGGAAGGGATTGGTTCTATCTGCTGGTGGGGAGGGAGAGGCAGTGTCAGGAAAAGTTTCACTGAGGAAGTAACCTTTAAATTGGGCCTTGAAGGGAGAGAATGATTTCCGCCCTTAACTCTTACCTGGAGACCTTCACCTGCCTTTTCAATGGCCTCCCTGACCTGCCCTTGTCACTCCAACCCATCCACATGGCAACCAGGTGATCTCTGTAAAACAATTCAGACTGTCTTCTTTGCTCAAGTCCTCCAATGACTTCTAAGTGAAATGAGAGTGAAATCTAAATTCCTAGATAAGACTTTATGATACAGCTTTGGCTGCTTCTCTCCTCATTGCCCTCCAGCCCCTCCTCTCCCATCCCCCATTACTACACTTCAGCTACTCTGGTTTTCTTTTATGTATGAGTCCTTTCTAGATGTCAGATTTATATCCAAGTAAATCTTTAGGCCCTCAAAATATTTATTATTGAAAAAGAATCTAAAATCATAAAATTAAAAGTCTAAGAATGTTTTCCTGCTTCTGGTCTCAGGACCTTTGCACTTGCTGTTGCTTCTACTTGAACTACTCTGCCCCAGAGGTCTGTAAAGCTGTGCCCTGCTCTGCATGAGAATATCCATTACTGAGAGGTTTTCCCTAATCATTTTAGTTACAACACCCTCCCACCACTTGACCCCCCCATACATTCACACAAACTTCCCTTTACTTCATTACCCTCTTTTCTCTTCTTCATTATCTTAGTACCAGAATCGTGGTATTTATGTGTTTTTCTATGCCCACTCATCTTCATAAGCAGAATGTAAGCACCTTCAGGTTAGGGACTATGACTATTTTTCTGTTTTTTTTTTTTCCTCCAGGGTCTAGGATAGTGCTTAGTAAACAATAAATGATCAAGTGGAGAAGGGGGGGAGCTTACAATAAGAGTTCTTAAAGATGCTACTCTTATTATCTAATGACATAATAAATTTGTTTTGTGGGTAGCAAAAGTTTTAGGGAGATAAGCACTAAAAATATGCAAACAGTTATGTAGCAACCTCTTGAGACATTCTTGTTTGAGATGACATCAGTTCACCGGAATGGTTGAGGATACAGGGAACACATTTTCCCCATGTGGATCAGTAAAAATCACAAAGTAAATCTTGGCTTTTTGATTCTGTTTTCACTGAAATTCCTTGCTTTTAACAGCCAATTGCCCAGCTTTCCTGTAAAGCATTTTTGGACAGGGGAATGATGTATTTAGGGAACTGTCAAAATGAAAATTGATGTTGTCATAGGTTTTCAGCAGTCAATCCCTATGAAGCAATAAAAGCCATGTTCATGGCTTGGGTGTCAGAAACTCCAACCAATACTCTGCTGTGTGCCTTGTAAACCTTAAAAGGCCTTTTAATAGCTTTAAATATGAACTTTGTCTTATAATGCTTCTATATGATCCCCAAAGAAATCATAAACATGGTGAGCTGACCCTCCATCTGCTAAAATTATCATGTATCTTTCCCCTAGTACTGGACTTTTTAAGGTTCCCAGAGCCATTTATTATTCCATTATGGCCCTATCCGTGGTAGAAGGGTCTGGTGATCTCCCACAATCTGGGCAGTAGATATCTTCAGACTTGGGGTAAAAGGGAACAGCCTTAACATGGATTTTTGGTTTGAAGAGATCTTCCCAATGTGTATTTCCTGTCCACAGCTTGGAGGTGGAAGGGAATTAATAGATAAAGCAGTTCATGAGGAGATTAAGTGAACTAAGCTATGGAAAGTGATCAGCCAAATCCTGATTATAGTAAGTGCTCGACAAATTATAGCAATTAGCTATAATTGCATCTATATACTACCGCTTAATCCATGGTGTTAAAATCTGATTATGTATCTTTCTCCCATCAGACAAGAGACTAGAGGTCATGGGGTTGATTTCTGCAGCACCAGGAAGTAGCAAAGTGTCTGAAATGCATTAGTCATTCAATTTATGCTTCCTGACCTAGACAGGGCACTGGCTTCTGGATCCCACACTATCACTGAGTAGCTGTGAAACATTGGGTAACTTTGCTTAGCCTTACCAGGTCTCCCTATCCCCATTGGTAAGAGGAAGAGATTGGATTTTATGGTCTCTAAGGCCCTTTCCAATTCTAGCATTCCATGGCTCTACTAAAGCAGTGTTATTAAGCTAAGAAAGATTATTAGGAACTGTTGGAGCCAAATTCCATTTCTCTTTGCCTGTTCTGACAAAGTCCTCTACAATGATGAGCTAATTTCCAAGCAATCCAAGTGATTGTTTTGCTGTTATTAAGATTCCATCCTAGACTTTCAGAGTTTATTCCAACCCAGAAAACATGGTGGAAGGTGGGGATGGATATGAACCAAATGTTACCCTGATCACTTTGCCCACTCAGCTTCCTAACAGCCTATGTATGGTTCATAGAGGCCCATGGTCTCAGTTAGCAAATAGTTATTTAATTGTTTGGTTAAACAATGGTTTCATTTTTTTAAATGGTTTAAGTCAGTGCAGCAAATAACTGTTGCATGTCTACTGTGTGCCAGGTACTGTTTAGATTCTACAGATGCAGATTAAATGAAAAAAAATCAAAATGTATGTTGACTAAAGAATGCTATCTGCAAGACTGATACTTATTCACAGCCAAATTAAACATTTTCTTTTCCAGATAGACAGCTAGATGCAGAAATCCAAAGCCAAACCAGTTAATTCCTAAAATGAGTGAAATATGAGAAACACAGGTCTCTTACTATCGCCTATGATCACATGTGTAAATACTTAGCACAGTGACTAGAATTCAATAAGTGTTATTTTCCTTCTCCACCTTGTTCAAATTGACACCTAGAAGTCATTTTGCATTCCTCTGCCACTCACCCCCAGGTTGTCAAGTCTGCCTTATTAATATTGCTGTATTTTAGCTACTTCCCTACCCTCCAACTTATAACAACCTTCAAGCTTCTACTGTCTCTCTCTTTGCACTAATCTTCTAAATTTTTCCTACGGCCAGTCTTGCTCCCATTAATCTGCTTTTTATTACGTTGAGGCTGTAGTGTTTTTTTTTAAGTTCAGATTTGTACTGCTTCAACCAGAGTAAGTGAGAAAGGGACAGAGTCTATAAATATCTAGAGAAATAGCAATCAACAATTGGCAGTTGAATACATTTAGGATGGAGGGGCGAAATTTATGGAGAAGAAGGAGTCAAGAATGACTTCCACTTTACAACTTCACTAAACAGAAGGATGGTGGTGTCACCAAAAGGAAAGGAATGAAGGAGGAAGAGATTTGGTGGGAATGATGCTATAGGGAGTGCTATGGCTCACTGCACTGGGTTCCCTCAGTTTCTGGAAGTGTGGCTGCGGAGGCCTGCTCCTGAGTAAAGTGTTATTGTGGTATGTAAGAGGCAAATTACATAATAATGCTCCTTTAAATTGCTTAGAATTGCGGTATGACTTCATGGTCCAACCAAGTCCTGCAGTCTACTGTACGTCTCTGGTCAGAGTGCATGGCTTGTGCATGAAATGACTAACACTTTGGAGGGGAAGTATAGTGTAGAAGCAATACATTAATCTTCAGCTTCAGTGCAATTAATATTTTTTTACTCGGTGAAGACTTGTTTTGTATGACCAGGCAGACAGATATTTTTAGATGACACAGAATAGAAAGTGGTAGAAACCAGAGAACTGGTAAAGATGAGATGGAAGAGGACAGTCTACAATGATTGACAGGCTAAAAGAAATTAAAACTGGCCTTCCTAATTTGATGATCATGGGACTTGTTAATTGCACAACACTGATTAGAATTTGACCTTAGTTGGGTAGCAGTTCTCAGAAAATCCTGCAACAAAGTTAATAGTCAATAGTCAAAAGTACAAAGAAGTCACGTGCTGTTGGCTCAGATTACAATTAAAAGTTGACTTGCTGGTTACCTTGGGTTAGCCATGTTGACCTTTGTTACACTGGATCTACATTATAAAAAAAAAAGAATTAACAAAAGAATATAATTTACTTTTTTGTGAATGGCCAGAAAATTAATAACTATAGAGATTACCTGTTATCAATAAATTAATACTAATTTATTAATTCTAAGAGATTAATAACAGGTAGCCTCTGTAACTGGTTTGCTACATGCCAGGCACTGTGCTAAGAGCTTTACATGTGTCTCATTTATTTCTGCCACAATTCTATGAGGTTAGTACTATTATTAGATCCATTTTATTTTAGGTAAGGAATCAGAAGTTTAGAGAATTTTAGGAAATTTTCCACATTCATACTGGCTAATAATAGCAGAACTAGACTTTATACTCAGGTCTGTCTGATCCCAGAGCTGCTTCTTTAAATCACTAGGCCAGAGATTATTGGGATATCTTGGAAATTCCCTAAAACCCTCAATAGAGTTAACATGAACCCAATATTCTATTACCCAAAATTCTAGTGATTGTCACTACTGTGCATCTGTCTTTACAGTTCAGCATTGAGTATCCATCAAGCCTCTTAAGGAATATAAAAGTACATTGTCTGCACCTTTAAAAATCTCATAAATGTATCATGAAGATTAATTGCACAAACAAGTGGAAAACAATACAAAAGAGTTGTGTGATCAAGAATTTAAGTAAGTCATAGTTGGCTTGGTTAGTTCACACATTAACACCCTACTTTATTTCAAACACATAGACATGCTGGGCAAAACATAAGAAGAGAAAATCAGAGAGACGTGGCTAAACTATATATTTAGAAAAGAAAGCATTTCAGCAAACTTGAAATGGAACAATAACACCAAATAATAAACAGACATACTGGACTCTGGGTCTAGAAACAGATAACAGTGACCAGAAGTTTGGCACCTGTGGGCTAATGGGGAGAAAAAGGCTCTGTGTGAGAGAAGGAACTAAAATTAGACTTCCACTCATAATAGTCGTTCCAAAAAATTTGCTGGCAACTGCTGTCTAGTGCACTAGGCTTATAGGATGTTTGGGTCCAAGGGAAGAAGGAGGGCATAGACATAACTTTACTACCAAAAATTTAAATAGCCATCCAAGCTTGGTGACAAGATAAGTGAAGACTGCAATAACACCGTAGCATAAAATCCCTGTCCCATCACTCACAGACCTACTTCTTTAAGTTGGGGGCTGGGGAACTGATTGAGGCCATTGATAAGGAGGGGTGAATACATAGAGAGAGAGAGAGAGAGAGAGAGAAATAAAACACACCCCACTCAAAAGGAACCTACAAATCAATATTTCAAAATACTTAAAGAAATCGCACGATGTACAAGACAGTTGTAGAAAATACTGTAGATTGACTTCCTTAACCTCTATTCCTAACCTCCCTTTAACTTTCCTTCCTCTACTATAGAAGCTAGAAAAAGAAATACTATTCCAGCTTCCCTTGCAGGAATAGAAGGCATGTGACACAGTCCTGGACAATGAGACTAAAGCAGAATTCCCTGGTGAGACATTTTTTTTTCCCCAAGTGAAAAGAAAGCCTCACTGAGAGAAGGCCCTTTTGACTTTCACCTCTCTTCACATCTGGAATGTATTCATGATGCTTGGAAGCACACATCCATCTTGTGAAAATGAGCACAAAAGATTATGGAGCAGAAAGACCTAATAGACCTGGATCATTGGTGACATTTTTGAGTAACTGCACAGCCCTGAACTGCCTACCTTAAAACCTCTTGTTATGTCGAATAAAAATTTCTGCTAACACATACAGACTCATACAGCCTCCCTCCCTATCAACATCCTACACCAAAGTGGTACATTTGTTACAGTCAATGATTCCACATTGACACATCATTATCACCCATAATTTATATTAGAGTTTACTCTTGGTGTTGCACATTCTACGGGCTTTGAAAAATTTATAATGACATCAATCCGCTGTTATAGTATCATACAGAATAGTTTCACTGCCCTAAAAATTCTCTGTGCTTCACCTATTCATTCCCCTTGCCTCCAGCCTCTAGCAATCCTTGAACTTTTTACTGTCTCCCAAGTTTAGGCCTTTCCAGAATGTCATATAATTGGAATCATATTCAGCCTTTTCAGATTGGCTTCTTTCATTTAGTTATATTTCTTTAAGTTTCCTTCATGTCTTTTCCTAGCTTGAGAGAAAAGTTAGGAAAAGGCATTTCTTTTTTAGCACTGAATGATATTCCATTGTCTGTCTGTACCACAGTTTATGTATCCATTCACTTACTGAAGGACATCATGGTTACTTCCAAGTTTGGCAATTATGAATAAAGCTGCTACAAGCATTTGTGTGCAGGTTTTTGTGTGGACATAACATTTCAACTCCTTTGGGTAAGTACAAAGGCCAGATCATAAGGTCAGAGTATTTTTACTTTTGTAAGAGACTGCCACACTGGTTCCCAAAGTGGCAGTACCATTCTGCATTCCCACCAACGAATGAGAATTTGCATTGCCCCCCTTCTTTGCCAACATTTGATGCTGTCAGTGTTCTGGATTTCAGCCATTCTAATGGTTATGCAGTGGTATCTCATCATTGTTTTAATTTGCATTTCCCTGATGATACATAGTGTGAAATGTTTTTATATATTTATTTGCCATCTTTACATCTTCTTTGGTGAGATGTCTGTTCAAGTCTTTTGCCCATTTTTAAATCAAGTTGTTTATCTTCTTATTGTTAAGGTTTAAGAGTTCTTTGTACATTTTGGGTAACAGGTTTTTATCAGATAGCTCTTTTTGAAACATTTTCTCCCAGTCTGTGGCTAGAATTCTCATTCCCTTGAAAAATAGAAAAATTTTAAGTAGAAAATGTCATTGAAATTAAACACACACAGTAGACACAGCTGAACACAGTGCTAGCAAATTGGAAGACAGATCTGAGCAAATCACCTAAAGTTGGAAATCATATAAGTGCTGTTAAAATACATGAAATAAAGAGTGAGAAACTCTAACAAATGTCTAACAAGAGCTCAATAAGGAGAGAACTGAGGAAATGGGCAAGAGGTGATCATCAAAGTAATAATGGCTAAAATTTTTCTAGAATTGAAGAAAGACATAAAATACTTATCTTAACACACTGTGGGAACCTACAGTGTCAAAGACAAAGAAAATATATTAAAAGACACAAAAGCCAAAAGATAGATTTTCTACAGATGAATGTGCTCTATAATTAGACCTAGAGAAAACTTTCCATCGGTACTAAATTTGTCAGAAAACAGTGAAATGTCTTTGAAGTGATGAGGAAAATGATCTGTGAGAGTACAACTCTATATTTAGCTCAATTACCTTTCAAGAGTATGGGTAAAATAAAGATAGTTTTTACATGCAAAGACAGAAAATTTACTAGTCACGTATCTTAATAGAAAGATTTATTGACTCTAAAGGCTGTAATGCAGCAACGAGATATTAAATCTAGGAAGAAAAAGTGGGAAACAAGATACAATGGTAAGCAAAAAAATAAGTATTAACCACAAAACAATGATACGTTGCTTATTTTGGGGTGGGGGAGAGGAAGGTGGGTGAAGAATGTTAAAAATCTAGTGGAAATATTTTTTTCCAAAGAAATGGCTAATTTTTCTAACATTGTTTATTAAATAAATATGTTCTTGATAGAAATGAAATATCATCATATATCAAATTCTTATGTACATGGTTTATGTTGGACTTCTTATTATCTTCCCAATGTTATTTATCTTTTGGCAAACCAGTATCATACTATTTTGATTATAGTAGCTGTATAATACATTTTAAAATCTGTTTGAGGAATTTCACCCTTTTCTATTTTTTTTCCAAAACTGTCTCTTCCACTTTTATTATTTATGCTCTACACCAGGGGTCAGGACACTTTCTCTATAAGAAGGCAGATAGTAAATATTTTAGGCTTTGAGGGCATATAGTTTCTGTCACAACTACTCAACTTTACTGTTGTAGCATAAAAGAAGTTGTAAACAATATGTAAATAAATGGATGTGGCTGTATTCCAATAGTGCTTTATTTACAAAACAGGCAGCAGGTTGGATTTGGCTGGTGGGCAGTAGTTTGCCTTGTTCTCAACTATTTCTTACTTTCAGTTTGTTTTCAATACTAACCTGGCTTTTCCAATATCCCTTCTGAGTTCTGCTTTCAGGGTTGGTTAATCGTCTAAGTATCTGTTTTCCATGTGATCTTGGCTATCTCACCACTGTAGTACCATCGTACTACTTTTGAAGTCTATGTATGGAGCTTACCTAGTTGAAGGCAGGGACAATCTCTCCCTTATCTTTATGACTCCAAGATCTAATAGAGTGTTTCATACAGAGTATTGGGTTGGCCAAAAGGCTTGGTTGTTTTTTTCCATAAGATGGCTCTAGTAGCACTTAGTTGTCTTTAACTTCATTCGAAACAATTTTATTAGATTGTATGTGACAGCTGTCATATCAGCGTGCATACAAAAAAAGTCTTATCAAAATTGGTGAATTTTTGTGTAGCTATTTTAATATTGAAGATGGAAGTAAAAAAGCAACATTTTCAGCATGTTATGCTTTATTATTTCAAGGAAGGTAAAAATGTAACTGAAGTGCAAAAAAAAAGATTTGTGCAGTGTATGGAGAAGGTGCTGTGATGGATCAAACATGTCTAAAGTGGTTTGCAAAGTTTCATGCTGGAGATTTCTCTCTGGACGATGCTCCACTGTCGGGCAGACCAGTTGAAGCTGATGGAGATCAAATAGAGATATTAATTGAGAACAATAAACGTTACACCACGTGGGAGATAGCCGACATACTCAAAATATCCAAATCAAGTGTTGAAAATCATTTGCACCAGCTTGGTTATGTTAATTGCTTTGATGTTTGGGTTCCACATAAGTTAAGCAAAAAAACCCCTTCTTGACCATATTTCCACATGCGATTCTCTACTTAAACGTAATGAAAATGTTCCATTTTTAAAACAAATTGTGATGGGCGATGAAAAGTGGATACTGTACAATAATGTGGAACAGAAGAGATCATGGGGCAAGCGAAATGAACCACCACCAACCACACCAAAGGCCAGTCTTCATCCAAAGAAGGTGATGTTGTGTATATGGTGGGATTGAAAGGGAGTCCTCTATTATGAGCTCCTTCTGGAAAAAGAAATGATTGATTTCAACAAGTACTGCTCGAATTAGACCAACTGAAAGCAGCACACGACAAAAAGCACCCAGAATTAGTCAACAGGAAAAGCATAATCTTCCATCAGGATAACACAAGACCACATGTTTCTTTGATGACCAGGCAAAAATTGTTACAGCTTGGCTGGGAAGTTCTGATTCATCCACCATATTCACCAGACGTTGCACCTTCAGATTTCCATTTATTTAGGTCTTTACAAAATTCACTTAATGGAAAAAAAATCAATTTCCTGGAAGACTGTAAAAGGCACCTGGAACAGTTCTTTGCTCAAAAGGATAAAAAGTTTTAGGAAAATGGAATTATGAAGTTGCCTGAAAAATGGCAGAAGGTAGTGGAACAAAAGGGTGAATACGTTGTTCAATAAAGTTCTTGGTGAAAATGAAAAACATGCCTTTTATTTTTACTTAAAAACAGAAGACACTTTTTGGCCAACACAATAGATGCTCAATGAACACTGTCAGAAGATGGAGAGAGAGGAATCTGGAATCCACTCTAACTCTCTTTTTTTTTTTTTTTTTTGCGGTATGCGGGCCTCTCACTGTTGTGGCCTCCCCCGTTGCGGAGCACAGGCTCCGGACGCGCAGGCTCCGGACGCGCAGGCTCAGCGGCCATGGCTCACGGGCCCAGCCGCTCCGCGGCATATGGGATCCTCCCAGACCGGGGCACGAACCCGTATCCCCTGCATCGGCAGGCGGACTCTCAACCACTTGCGCCACCAGGGAGGCCCTAACTCTCTTGTTTGATGCTATGGAAACATTCTTGCTCAGATTTATAAAAATAAGTTAATGACAAAATGGAGAGACAAGTAAAGAGACAATTGTAGTACAGAGAAGTAAGGGTTAGAATTAACATAAGAGTTCTGTGGAAACTTATGACTGGCAGGTGGAAGTCAAAGAGAATATCATGCGTAAACAAACATCCACAGGATGAACAGAAATTTGCCAGGGAAAAGGGAAAAGAAGAGGGGAGAATGCTCCACAAAGAAGGGAAGGCACGCGTAAAGGCTTAGAAGTGAGAGAGAGTGTGGCCGATCTGTAATAGCTGAATGGGACTGGAGCTTGGGGTGAGAGATGAGACGGAGAGGGAAGCAGAGGGTGGAGAAAAAATAGACTCAAGGGAATCAGAGGATAAGGAGCAACCTGTAACTGAAGTCTAGGCTTAGGAGCAAACTCATTTATCTATCAGGCTGAGCAAGCAAAGCTCTGGATGAAGTAAAGGGGATGGGTGTATCCAAGCAAAGAAAGATACTAGAGTCTTGGGCAAATTGTGATTAGCCTGAAGCAGGGGAATGGGATGAAGCATTGGTGTAAGGGACCAGAGAAAGCATGGCCACTCAGCCAGTTGAGAACATCTGCTCACAACTGAAATGGGAAGAAAGGGAAGAGGAACACACACACACCCAGGAGCTCACCTGCCAAACAGTCGTCAGTGTGGGATTCTCTTGTTCCTGCTCATGCTCTCCTGATCAAACACACAGCAGCCACACCATGTGTTCTCTGGGACAGAGAAAGTTTTCGGCAACTGCAGGGCAGGGGAGGGGGGAGTGATGGGAACACCTGCTCTGTGAAGTCACTTGAAAAGTCATCTTCTAATCACTTGCGGAAAATATCTGGGCTGCCCACCCCCAGACCACCAGTGGTGCAGTAAGCAGAGAAAGATTGGGGGAATCCATGAGGAAGGAGGCAAAATGGATGCAGAGTGAGCTGTGAGCTAGAGGAAGGCCAGGGGCTCAGGGACAGTGGAGTGGCCCCTCTGGAGACATCGGTCACTTGGGGACTCTCTCAGGCAAGGATCAAACGCAGATGAAATTTTCACCCACTGAGGTCACTGAAAAGGGTCACTTGGTCCATGCCACGTGGAAAACCATGCCCAACCCTTCAGACGTCAGAGCTCTAAACACATCAAGTGGTGAACAGCTAACATGAGAAAGAAAGAACAAAGCTTCTAAAGGTCTCACTCACTCTTAGGAAGCTGTGTGTGGACAGGGAAGAAAAGAGCCAGAACAATTTTTGAGATGCATAGACAAGGCTCCTTGAATTCAGCATGTTTCTCACGCTTGAGCCCCCATCTTCAGTCAACTCATTAATTTGGAAAATTCAACTTGAATTACTCAAGGTGCATTAGAACATCATAGGTTTTCTTCAATTCATCCATCAACAAGTATATTACTGAGTTTCTGTCTTTTTCTTTTTCTTGCACTGTGCAAGACTCTGATGCCAATTAAGAGAAATAACTTTTAGTAATTAGGAATTACATAGAGTTTCTCAATTTTCAAAATCTGGGAGTTTAGGCATACGACACACAGGGAAGTAAAACTCCTTTCAAGGATCATGTGACTTGGTAAAAGAGTAGATCCTGGACTGAATTAGGCTTTCTGGCCTCAATTCTGGTATAGATTTCTCCTGCTATCCGAAAGTAGAGCATTCCTATGAAACCTCTTGTAAGCCGAAATTGTATAAAGGAAGAAGCAATTACCTTAGGATACATCTTGCTAACAGATACACAAAATAAATCAGGATAAAGCACAGATGCTCACAGACACAGTTCAAAGCTGTGATGGGTTGATGCTGAGATGCTGAGTGTTTCCCGGGGAAGGAGCTTGGCGGGGCTGCTCTCACTGCTGGGGGTGTGAGTTGCCTCTAAAAGGCTCCCACAAAACAAACATCGAATGCTATTCCTGCTTTTCTCCTTGTTTTTGTAAAAGGAAAAGTCCTCTTCAGATTTCTTTCCATTAGTGCAAACAGGTACTAATGTAGGTAAAAGTGAGGTGGCATAAAGCAAAGTTTGGAAAAGCAGGGGATACCTGTATTCTTTCTAGAAGCCCATGTTTTCTTTCCTAGGTGGAAAGGCAAGAAAAGTCCTTTCTAGCTGGCAAGGTAAGATGGCCAAGCAGGGACTAATTAGAGAGACATGGCAAAGCTCAGCCTGGAACAAAGTGTTTGCCTTGCTGACCATATAATACTAGCAAAAGAGAGAGGCCAGTGGGCAGAATAGAGGGAGAAATGTTCTTCTTGGGGAAAGAAACCTGGATAAGGCAGACAGGGGTGGCCTTTCCCTATATCTGAATAAGCTCTATTTCAGACACATCTTTGTGCTCCAATGTCTCTTTTCTGGATCTTCAAGGTAGAACAACAGGGCACCTCTATATACCTAGGGCCCATTGCTTGTAGGAAGGAAGCGCTGCAAAGGGGCCAGTGAAAGGCATGAACCCAGTTACGTGGTATTGTGCCATCACTGGGTCAAGACACTATGTTAGGTTCCTTACATCTTCATAACAACCTCTAAAGTGGGAGTTACCTCTGTCACTTTATAAAAGAGGAAACTGAGGCTCAGAGAGATCCCACATCTAGTGAGTAGAAAGGGAAAGCTAGAAGCGATCGTCAGCATCCTCACATCACAAACGCTTTAGGGTCCATGACTGGGGTCAGCCATGCTGGAGTTCACTGCATGTGGCTTGTTACAGAAATGCAGGCTTGAGTCACATCACATCACGTTACCCACATGTTACTCCTGTTTCTCTACCCAACATTGTATATTTGACAAATCAGTTTAAAATACACCAACAAAGGGCAGCAGATGCAAACTAATCCTGAAAGGGTAGCCTTGTGTGTGTCTGAACCTGTTTAGGGCTTGCTCTGTTCATTGCAGCTGGTGGTCCAGTTAGCTGGGAATGCAGGGAACTGGAATCAGAACCATCATCTGGGAGGAGTAAGGGTGGGAGAACAGGCCCACATGTAGGATCTGAGAGGGAGTTCAGTTCCACGTGCAGAACCACACCTGGAAGAAATGGCAACAGGCAGCAGGTGGCGGGTCAGGAAAGCAGTGGGCATTCACTGGAGAAGGCCAGGGCCAAGCACAGCATGTTCTGACCCATGGAAGGAACATATTGAAAAGGGATGCTGGGAACAGACAAGCATGCATACTTGAACTTGCTTGACTAATGGATGGGACCTTTGCCTAAGCATGCACAGCTTCAAAGGAAACACATTTGGAACAGGAAAGGAAAAGAATTAGCCGAATACAAGAGCAGCCTATGCCAGGAAACCCAGGCAGACAGGCAGAGGCAGCTAGCACGTGGAGAGCAGAGGCCCACCCACCAGAGACAATGATTCTAGTTCTTGGGAGGTGACTGGCAACAATGCAAGACCTGCAGTGTGGATGGGTTAACAAGGGAGAGACTCACACACAGGAACAAGATAGGCATCCAATTCCCAAAAGGATAGGAGGAGGTGGAGAAGCCTACCTCTTTACGTGAATTCCACCTATCCCTCAAAACCTGTTGGATAACAAATGTTCAGATAGTGGGAGCCTACAGTCCCTTATTTTAAAAGATAATAATAATAATAATAATTTGTATCCCTCTTTAAACCCCAAACAATATCCCAAAACATCACTGAGTAGCCACATTGCAATCTGTTAAGGATTCCTGCACAAGTAAACCAACAGTACTTTAATAATTTTTCTAATTTTCTCATGCATAGAAAAAACTTGGATGCACCATAGATGAGGACAAAATTGTGATACACATCTATTTTTTTTTTACTCAGTCACCTCTCTCAATATACTTTATACCTTCTTATCTTTCTTCCAATGAGTGAACTTTCCAAAGCATCTCAGGCCCATCAACTTTATAAGCTTTTCTGTTTTCTTAGGAGACATCATCACTTAATGTGGTGAACATGAGAGAGATAATGCATAACATGTTGAAATAATGAGATGCAATTATATTAGACCAGCTGAGATTCAGCTGTAACATACTTGTGAGTGTTCTCTCACCTATAATCACATGTGACTTAAGCGATTTTGCTGGCATACATATACTGATGCTTTTTTCAGGGGAGGTAAATATTTGAGTAATGAGAGTTTAGACAATGAGGGATTCCTAATCAAAGGAGAAGCAGGTCTTGGGAGGTAACGGTAGTAAGGTACAGACCCATGATTTACAATGTTCGAGTCCTTTTTACACGCCATGCGTATGAAAAATGGTTAAACTTGCTATATCAGGCTTTAGGTAGAGTCTAATGAATTTGGAAAGCACAGGGTTGCTCTGCTCCAAGGTTAGAAAGGGGCGGTGCAGACAACTGGAACTCCTGTGTCCAGGTATCAATCCCCAAACATCCAAACTTGAGTGGGGTGAGTAATCATGGGTTTTTATCACGAAGTACACACTTTATTGCCTCCATTTTACAGGTAAGAAAAAAAGAGGTAAGACGGCTAATGAACAGCAGAGGCTGGTGGGAAAAGAAGGTGTGTAAGGCCCCAAGACTGTGCACTGAATGCCAGACATCCCCCCTGAGAACTCCGTACATAACTCTAACTCCAATCAGTTCATAAACATTAGATACCTAAGCCAGTGTTACTTAAACTTGAGTGATGGAAAGCATCCTTGAAGGCAGGGGTGGGCTAATTTCTCTGTAAAGGGACAAATAGTAAGGATTTTAGGTTTTGTGGGCTAGACATTCTCTGCTGCACCTACTCTAACTTTGTATTTGAAAAGTAACCACAGACAATATGTAAACAAATGGGCGTGGCTGAGCTCAATAAAACTGAATTTACAGAAGCAGGTGGGGAGCTGATTTAGCCTGTGGGCCATAGTTTGCTGACTTCTGTAAGGGAAAAATATTTTCTCTGATACCCACAGATTTCTTTTAGGATCCTCAGAATCTACGGCATTGAGTTCTAAAAATTTTGACTTGAGACAATTCTTACCTCATGAATCTACTTTTGATTTGCCAATGACAAGATGATATTTTTCCTTACAACCAGTGAAATGGTTTTGTTCAAGGTTATCCTTGAAATGAAGGAAGCAAAAATTCTCTTGTACCTCAAGGATTCCCAGCGTCTCTCTTACTACAGTTGGAGAAGTACTGTCCTGAGTGATTTCCCTCTTCCCACTTTCCTGCAGCTGGATGGGAGAGAGGGGGGTGCGGATACACAGACCAAGCCTGGTTTTTGTTACTATTGGGAGGCACGAGGCTTGAGATCTGTACCACAGAGAACAGTCCACCAAGGGGAGAATCAGAGAATTTTCCATAGTTTTCTGACCTGCGTCACTCCCGGCCCTCATCAGAATTGAGGAGTTCTGATGACTGTCAGGTATTGGATGCTAAGGACGGAGCTTTTAAAAGGAAGAAGAATTACTCTCCTGACAGGGCGAAGGAGTTAAATTAAAAATCAGACAGAAGCAGTACCCCAGCCTCATCCTTTACAATTGCCCCCTAATGCCCCTTGCTGCGCCTCTTGCTGTCCTTGCTAACTCATGCCCTTCCCACTCAACAAGGGCGATACTGATAATCCTGTACCACCCCTTCTGTAAATACCTTTCAGGCTGTGGGTATCACCCTATCTGGTTCCAGGCCTCTGATACCCTCCTTTCCCTATTTCTGCTTCCACTCTTCCAGCTTCATATCTAACTCTGCCCTAGCTTAGAAAAATAAGCGCTCAATAAATGGTTACTGTCATTATGGGAATGCCTCAAAAGCATTCAAGACTCCAAACCCCTTGGGTGGTAAAGCAAGACTTCCTTAATCACATGTTCCATCCCCTTGGACTTTAAATTCCATGGCTCTTTTCCCATCCCTTTTCCCTTCCCCACTCATTTGTCTTAAGACATTATTAATGTCATATCACTCTTTGATCAGGGTAGGACTTTTCACTATTTTGTGCCCTAGGGTAGGCTGCTTCAGGGTAGAATGCCAGTCCCAACCCTCCCGCCATTTTTCACTTGGCCAATCCCTACTCATTCTTTAAGACACATCTCATGTATTGACTCCTCTCTGGAGTCTTCCCTGGCTTCCTGAGCCAAAAGTGTTTACTGCTTCTGGTGTTCCCAATGCACTCTGTTCATACTCTTATCCTAGCACCTTCTACATTATATTGCAAGTCATCAGTTTACTGTGAATTTCAAGAGGGCAGTGATGTGTCTTGTTCATCTTTGTGTTTCCCAGGTCCTAGTGCCTAGTAATACAGAGCAGTCAGTAAGGATTGCTTGATCAAATGAATGGATATCTTGATCGCTGTGACAATGTCGATGTGGAAACTCTGTTAATGACCCAAGACCAAATACTCCAATATTTATCTTGGAACTTATTCCTCAGACCATTATTCAGAAGAATCTTTTTCTGTGGCACTCCAAGACCTTCCTTCATTCATCCATACTTCTTTCAACTCTTTGGAACTCTGACAAGACTAGGGTTGCTCAGGGCATACTATCTCCTCTTCCAAGAGAAACGTTTTCTTGGCCTCTCATAGATTCCTCAGGGATGCCTTCTCAAGAGCTATAAAATGCTCTGATAACAGATACCAGATTCATAATCAGCCAGTTACTCTGCTCAGTATATTTATTTGTGGCAGCCATCATTCAGGCTGTCCTGTTTTCACAGTTTCTTCCCTAGTCCTCACTAGTACTTGTGTGTATGTGTGTGTCTGTGTGTGTGTGTGTTCATTATCATTTGATAGCACTGCTAGATTTCTACCTTGGAAAGTCAAAACACAAAGATGAACTCTATATACTCTAAGTAGTTCAATCACTGCTGAAGAATTATTTACTCCTCCCCACCTCCCCACAAAAACATACAAAATAAATAAGCGAAACATCGCTGCCTGCTTTAGTTTTAAAATATTTCTAACTTTTGGGACTTCCCTGGTGACGCAGTGGTTAAGAATCCACCTACCAGTGCAGGGGAGACAGGTTTGAGCCCTGGTCTGGGAAGATCCCACATGCCGTGGAATAACTAAGCCCTAGCGCCACAACAACTGAGCTTGCGCTCTAGAGCCCGTGAGCTACAACTACTGAAGCCCCCGCACCTAGAGCCCATGCTCCGCAACAAGAGAAGCCACCGCAATGAGAAGCCTGTGCACCACAACGAAGAGTAGCCCCCGCTCGCCACAACTAGAGAAAGCCCCCGTGCAGCAACAAAGACCCAATGCAAGCAAAAATAAATAAATAAATTTATTAAAAATAAATAAATTAATTAAATGTTTCTAACTGGTCTAGCTGACCTCTTATCTAAGTAAGGATTTATGAGGCACCTAGCATTTTGGTACCCCAGGCACACAGAACTATTTATTTCATCTCTTTCTTGCCAAAGAAACTGTATATCTACTACTAGTTTGGCAACACACATCCACAACAATGGGCTTTTTACATACAGGCATAGAGTCAAATACTATTTCTGATCTGCACTTTCAAAGCTACTCCCACGGAAGGGGCCAAAACACATGAGAGGACAAAGAGATGATAATGAAATCAGACAATTAAACTTCTCACCTCCTATCAAACCCCATGATTAGATGTGATTTCAAATTTTGGCATTCCCTATCAAGGAGAAACTCATTAGAATATTAGATTCATCCATTTTTAAAGGCATATTTATTGAGCACCTCCTTTGTGCCAGGCATGCTAGAGGCACTGGAATACAAAATTAAATGAGAACATCAAAATCCTTGAGAAGTCCTCAAGGAAAAACAGTCGGAACAACAGCCCAGGCAAGAGACACTTACAACCTCCTGGGGCAAGTGCTATAGTCAAAGGAGGCTCAGGCTACCACAGAAAGGCGGCCCGTGCCTGCATCCCCAAGTAGGTCAGGAAAAACTGGGAGGGGAGGGTGAGGAAAGAAACTTGATTTTGTACTACAGCAAAATGACCAGAAATGTGGTTGGGATCAGTACAAGGGGGGAGGATATATTTGCTCACAATGACAGGAATAAAGTCACTGCTGGTAGCTTTTCCATCTCCTCAAGACTTTGCTCAAATGTTACTTCTTAAATGAGTCCTCCCATAACCACCATACTTAATTCTAAAATTCTGCCTCACCCACACTCCTGAACTCCTGTTACCCCGCTCCACATTTTTTTTAAATTTTATAAAATACTTTTCACTTTCTGCTGTACAATATAACTTGATTTAATGTTATGTTTAATGCCTCTCCCATGCCTTCCTGTCAATCCACAGCCAGAAGTTCCACAAAGACAGGGGTGTATTTTCATTCCACAATATATTCCAAGTACCTAGAACAGTGCATGGCACAAGAAGGCATTCAATAATGAACTTTAGAGATGCAACTCATTGAAAGAGCATAAGGGTCTGATGCTTCACTTTGAGTGAAACTTTTTAAAATACTAGTGTTGTTCCTTAGACTAGCAACCACCCATTGTCATACAACTGAGGAATTCCAGAAAATAAAAAATTGTCCCATGAAGAGCAACTGTGCACGCCCCTCTTGTCAAAAATAACAATAAAGGCCTTCCTAGATGGGATGTGTGACGTCTCTGTTTTTGTCTTATACCCTACAGAAAATTTGACCCCTCATCAAGTTTACATATTAAAAAATATTTCAAAAGTGTCCACCTTCTCCATCCCAGATGCCACAACCCAGGTTTAGGTCATCACCATTTCTTAGTAACACCAATAAGCAGGTCATAAGTGCTTATTCTGGCTCCAACCTTGCCTACATCCAATCCATTCTCTGGTCTGAAGCAAGAGGGACCATTCTAAGGCACAAATCTGTTTCTGCTTAAAAACTTCAAGCATTCCCATTCTCCTTATGATAAAGACCAAATTCTGAAATATGGGCTATGAAGAGCTGATTCATAGCCACTGGCTTGTGAGAGCTGATTGTGTATACCTCTTCCCAATTCTGTAATTAGTAGAGTCACGTGGGTAGATTGAAATTCGCCATGCTGGGAGTATGTTTGCCACGTGGAAATTGGCAAATGGTAGAAATCAGGGCTTTTTAATCCAAAAAGCAGTTTGTTAAACAGTATACCACTGGACAAACACCAATATCCTTTTTTTAAAATATGGCTAGATTTGATGTGTTAATATTTTTGTTGAGGATTTTTGCACCTATGTTCATAAGGGATGTTGATCTATAATTCTCTTGCTGTCTTTGTCTAATCTTGGTATTAGAGTAATATTGGCCACATGAAATGAGTTGACAAGTGTTGCATTATCTTCAGTTTTCTGGAAAAGTTTGTATAAAATTGGGATTATCTCCTCCTGAGATGTATGGTAAAATTTGCTAGTGAAACCATCTGGCCTGGAATTTTCTTTGCTGGAAGGCTTTTAATTACAAATTCAATTTTTAAAAATAGACTTATTCATATTTTATATTTCTTCTTGTATGAGTTTTGGCAGTTTGTGCTTTTTCAAGAAATTAGTCCATTTTATCTAAGTTGTCAAAATTATTTTTTTGTAGTATCCTATCTATCTATCTATCTATTTATTTATTTATTTATTTATTTAATTTAGCTGCGTTGGGTCTTACTTGCAGCACACACGCTCTTCATTGAGGCACATGGGCTTCTCTCTAATTGTGGTGTGTGGACTCCAGAGTGCATGGGCTCAGTAGCTGCAGTGCATGGGCTTAGTTGCCCTGCAGCATGGGGGATCTTAGTTCCCTGACCAGGGATCGGACCTGCATCCCCTGCATTGGAAGGTGGATTCTTTACCACTGGACCACCAGGGAAGTCCCTAAGTTGTCAAATTTAATGGCATAGCATTCTTATTATCTTTTTAATGCCTGTAGGGTCTGTAGTGATATCCTCCTTTATGCTTGATGTTGGTAATTTGTGTCTCTTCTCTCTTATTTATTTTTTAATTTTCTTGGTTATTCTAGTTAGAGGTTTACCAAATATGTCAACTTTTTTAAGAAAAAAATTTGTTTCATTTATTTTTCTATTTTTCCAATTTTATTAATTTCTGCTCTTTATAATTTCCTTAATTTTTCTTTGAGTTTAATTTGCTCTTCAATTTTAGTTGCTTAATGTACAAGCTTAGATTATTGAATGAAAAGTGGTATTTTCTAACATGCACATTTAATACTATAAATTCCGCTAAAAGCACTATCTTCAGCAGCATTCCACAAATTTTGTTGTGTTTTCATTTTCACTCAGCTCAAAAATATTTTCTAATTTCCTCTGAGGCTTCTACTTCAACCCACAAGTTATTTAGAAGTGTGTCTTGAATTTCAAAATATTTATGAATTTTCTAGGTATCTTTATGTAGTTGGTTTCTAGTTTATTTATGGTCACAGTACACACTCTGGGTGATTACAATTCTTTTAAATGTGTTAATTTGTTGTTTTCCTTCTTATGGCCCAGAATATTTTCTCTTTTGGTGAGTGTTCCATGTGCACTTGAAAACAATGTGTTTTCCACTCTTGTTGGGACTGTTCTATTAATGTCAGTCAAGTCAAGTTGTTTGATAGTGTTGTTCAAACTGATTTTCTTTCCAATTGTTTTATCTATTATTGATAAAAGAATGTGAATTTTTCTATTTCTTCTTTTAGTTCTATCAGTTTTTGCTTCATGTATCTTAAAGCTCTGTTACTTGGTGTATGGACACTTAGTATTGTTATGGCTTTTTGGTGAATTGACCCTTTTCCATTATGTAAGGTTTCTCTTTGCTTCTAGTAATTTTCTTTATTCTAAAGTCTACTTTGTCTACTTAATATAGTCACTCTAGCTTTCTTTTTATCAGTGTTTGCATAGTATATATTCTCTATCCTTTTACTTTTAATCTATCTACTCATTATATTTAAAGTAAATTTTGTATAGGTAGCATAAGTGTGACTTTATTTTTAAATCCAACTCTATTCTTTAATTGATTTAGATTTCATGCAATTATTGATATGGTTGGATTTTTATTATTTGTTTTTGTTAGCCCCCTCTAGTTTTTTTTTTTTTGTTGTTGTTGTTCTGTTCCTTCTTTCCTGCCTTTTTAAAATTTAAATATTTTTTATTGTTTTATTTTAATTTCTCTATTGCCTTCCTGGATATATCTCTTTATTTTATTATTTTTTTAGTGGTTGTTCTAGAGATGACAATATTCATGCATAACCTTTCACAGTATACTTAGAGTTAATATTTTACCACTTCAAATAAAACATATAAGCCTTACAACCAAATAGATCCTGTTAGTCTCCTCTTTCCCATATAGTTGTCATATGTATTATATCTATGTATATTGAAAAATCCCATCAGACAATGTTATAAATTTTCCTTTCAACAGTCATACAAATTTTTCAAGAATTTTAAGGTGAGGGGAAAAAATCTATTATATTTACTCAGCTATTTGCCATTTCTGTTGCTCTTTCTTCATTCTTGAAATTTCAAGTTTCTAGTAAAATTTTTTTCTTCAGCCAGAAGAACTTACTTTACCGTTTATTTTAGAGTAGGTCTGATGGTAACAAATTCTCTCAGTTTTCCTTCATCTGAGAAGGCTTTTATTTTATTTTCATTCCTGAAGGATATTTTTGCTGGATATTGAATCCTGGGTTGATAGTTCTTTTCTTTCAGCACTTTAAAGATACTGTTCCATTCTCTTCAAGTCACTCTGGTTTCTGATGAAAATTTCATGGTTATTTGACCTGTTGTTCTCCTAACCTTTGTATATTAAAGCCATTGAATTTTGGGGTAGTTTGTTACACAGCAATAGAAAGATACTCAAACTCTATAATCCACACTGAACTTCATTTAGTTCTTTGAAAGCCCTTCACTTTCTTCTGGGATTTTGCACATGTGGTTCCTCCTTCATGAGAACTATGCCATCACACATGTTCACATTCCATTGCACACTCCCAAATGAGACATATTACCTCCTCATCTTTCAGTTTTTGGGGTTTCTTCCTCCAAAAGTAGCTTCCTTGACTCTTCCCTGCTTTACAAGTCTAGATTAAGAGGCCCTATTACACATTTCAATAACAAACTGTGCTTTCCATATCATAGATTTTAAAGTAAAATAAAACATGTATTGAGCACTCACTACATACTAGACCTTGTTCTAAATGTTTTGTAAGAGTCTATGAAACAATCCTGTTATTGCCTCTCTTTTCCCAATGAGGAAACTAAAGAACAGAATGGCTAATTTACCTGCCCATAATCACAGAGTGCAGTTAATTAGTGGTTGAGCCAGGATTTGACCCAGACAATCTGGCTTCAGAGCCATGTCCTCAACCACTATTTTAAGCTGCTTTCAAGTTACCTCACTGTATTATAATAACCTTTATACTGTTCTGTATAGCCAACAAGACTTTAAGATTTGTAAAGAAAAGAACTATATCTATCTTGCTCATTTTTAGTATCTTTAATGCTTAGCCTAATCCATGAAACTAGATGGCAATCAATAAATATTTATCAACTGCATAGCATCAAAACACTGTTGTTTTATTTCTCATGTTACGTGTGTGTGTGTTGCCTCTATATTTTGAGATTCTAGAGGTCAAGGATCTTCAATTTTCATGTATTTAGCTCTAGATTCACAAACCTGAAATATGATAGATTCTCAATAAATATTTTGAGCACATGACTGTTCAGTGAAGAGAAAATATATAGGGCAGAGTTAAAATGTCTTATGGAACAAAAAAGGTGCAGAGGCTCTACTTAGAGAAGCCAGGAACTCAACATCAGTAGAACATAAATAATGGTAAGTGCAGAAAAATAAGGACCAAGTCTTCTGGAATCACTTTTCTATCAAAGGTTATAAAACTCACCAGTTATCCAAGTAATGGGTTATAAATTAGAATATACCATTTTTGGCCTACTAAATTATCAAACTGGAATTAATAACATACAATGGTAGTAAGGGTATAGTGAAATAATGTTAGCATTATCATGCTTGTGGAGATTTAAATCAGTATATTTGTTTCAATAGTCATCAAAAATATTTATATAATGGAGACCCTAATTTCTCTTATAGGAATCTATTCCTAAAGAAATAAGGGGAAATATGGGCAAAAATTTAGGTGTCTATGTTAGTAAAAAATGGTTAAAAAAATCAGAATCAACCAAAATAATATAGCCATTAAATTTTTGTTTAGAAAGATATGGAGACATGCTTACCATATATATGCATACAAAAAAAAAGGTCTGAGAGAAAATATTTCAAAATGTCAACAGTGATTAACTCTGGGTGATGGAATTATAAGTGATTTGAATTTTTATTTTTATACTTCCCTGTATTTTTCAATTTTTCAACCATTGGCATGTATTTTTCTTTAATCAGATAAAAACAATAAATGTTACCAAAAAACTGCAAACTAACTTTGCAGCTGACCACAAGGCCCATCATAAATAAACAAGCTGGAGCAAGCCATTTCAAGAAAACAGACGTAATAACTGACAGGGTGGTGGGAAAGCATACAAGCCAAAGGCCCTTCTCCTTCAGCAAAGTAAAAATTATGTTGCTAAAGACACCATGGGAAAGCAGTACAAGCATCAAGGAACACAAGGATCCAAGACTTGTTGGATGGAGAACATATAGGTTTACATCTGCCTATTAAATATTTCTTGGAGGAAACTTTAAAGCAAATAAATCCCAGCACTCCAGTGGTCTAAGTGAACTGCCAATCCACAGCCAGAGCCAATTCAAGCTTTGAACCCTTGATTTGAAGGTTCTTAGTGAGAAGAGAATTGGAGACCTAAAACTTTAATTCATAGCCCACCCCTCTTCATGTGCACTCTGGTTGACTAGCACTCTGCTGAGGGCCTGCTTGGATGATAGTTTCAGGCTGTTGACCTCCTTCCCCTATGCCCTGATTGTGTCTTGTCACCAGACGTTTAGGAAATGATGCAAGCACTCTCTCTAGTTCTCCATCCTTGCCTTTGAATTGTCCTGCAAGAAAATAACATATTTCCATACATCAAAGCCTGGTGCATAAAGAAAAGTCAGGGTTTCATATCTTCTTGAGTCTGTACAGAAAACTGACTATGACAAGGATATGTTTCTTCACAGCTACATTGTAAGAGCAGTGTCTAATATGTTAGTCAATTAGACACTAGACATTTAGACGCCTTTACTTTCTCATGGGGCTGAGCCTGGTTTGGGTCAATACTTTATCCAAGTGATGGAAGATGATCCATAAATACAGAATGATTAATTGATTGATTGATTGACTGACTGATGACTTTCCATTTTCCACAGATAGGATGACATATGCATTCACTGCACTGGAGTTGTCATTCCTCCTCCAATACCATCAGTGGACCTCAAAATTTATTCACAGAACTCTTTCTGAAATGCAAAGCTTCCCAAACAGTGCTCCAAGTAGACACTACCAATGAATTTGCACACAGACCGAAGTCTATTTGCCATCCATTCTACAGGATAAAGTCTAAGCTCCTTAGGCCCCAACAATCTGTTCAAAGTATGTTTCCCATTACACGACCACATGTCTCCTGCTTATATGACCAACCCCAAGCAATCACCACACTGTCTTGCTTCTCAGTCCCCAGTTCAAATCACTATCTTCTTTTCTATACTCAGCAATGTGCTTATAGATCAGTTGTAGTATTTATTTAATTCAATCTTGGAGTCTTAGTCTTACTCATGATAACCTTCACCTTTGAAAATCAGAATTCTTTTCTTTAACATTGAAAACTTTCATGGATTCCCTTATTATAGGAAGACAGGGACTATATCCATTTTAACCACATTTGTAACTCCAGTAACCAACAAAGTGCCTGTCCACATGGTAGATGCTTGGTAAATATCTATTAAATGAGCAAATGAAATACATTAATTGAAAAATTTATAATAACCGAAAGCTACTATGAATTGGTATTTTCTCACAAATTTGCATTTCAGAAATTACGTAAATATCTACATATCTTTTAAATAAAAATAGGCAGATTTGAAATAATAATAAACTTTCTCTTTAGGGGAAGGTTCTGGTTATTAAAATATTTAAGAGTTAAAGGTATCTATGTTATTCAGCAATTACTAACACCTAAAGACTTTGAAGACAATAAAACAGACTTAATACTAAAGTTCGACTGAACATAACTTCAATTTTCTTTGATGATTCAGAAGGTACTTCATGACCAAGCAATACCCTAGGGCCATAATTATGTATCAATTACACTTCCCAGCAATAACGGTTAATAGAAATTTCTGGTAGTTAAATGCCAGATTAACAAGCTGTTCCTGCCTTTAGAGTCCATGTATACACAGACTCTGCCAGCCCCAGGCTGAATGAAGTATTTCTTGATTCTACTGCTTTTAGAGTTTTCCCAGTAGAGTAATTCAAAGTCTAATTGCATTTGGGGGAATTTCAATTGGTCTTCAACATGGCCAGTTTCTACGCCCACTTCCAAAAAATAAGATGTCATTTATTAAGTGTATTACAATTGGCACTGTATAGCAATCCCAGGCACTACTTTGTGTGACTATGTGTGACTTTAAAAAAGTCACTAACTTCTCTCTTGTGTGGTTCTCTTATTTTTTAAAATTTTAAATTCTTTATTATTGCTATTATAATTCTCACTATCATAATTATCCCCTTATCTTTAAATAGGGATAATTATAGTATCTACCTCAGATTATTATTGGAGGGGTTACACACATTGAAAACTCTTGTCAGATGGTAGTTGCTCAAATAGGCTATAACTATTATTATTGTGATGTTGCTTATTCTGTCTACCATTGAATAAAACTCTTGACAAAAAAAAATCATCTCCTACCCATCCAGAAACCCTTATTGATTCATTCAATTTATTCAGCATTTATTTTGAGAGTGCACTGTGCTCCAGTCTATGAATCAGGCATCAGAAAAATAAAGACAAAAGAGTCTTAGTATCTCCTCTAAAGGAGCTACAGTCTAATGGGATAGACAGACATATAACCAGGACAGTTCTAAAACAATGTGGTGTGTGCACACCCTCTAACTGGATTGACTAGTCTCAGGGAGGACTTTCTTTAGAAATGATACCAGTGTAAGTTCTTAACAATAAGAGAGGGGGCAAATGGGAGGGGGTGGAAGAGGGGGATGATGAGCATTTACTGCGAAGACAGCATTTCAGATAGAAAGAACCCTTAAAAAAACCAGAGAGGCAAGAAAGAGCATAGCTTTATTTGGGGAGGATGGGGACTTCAGATGGTTTGGAATTGCTGGAATATAAAGAACAAGGCAAGGAGTAGTAAGAGATACAATGGAGGTGTAGGCAAGGACTAGACCACAGTAGATCATGAGCCCCTGAAGGCTTTAAAGCCAACAGACACGGGAATCAGAAGTGGCGCCTCCCACTACATCACTGTCAGAGTTCTCCCGTTCTTTAACAGGGTTCTCAGGACAGTATAAGGTTGAACTATGGCAGTTTGCCTAGGGCAGGGGGCATAGAAAACTGTTTACTCCTGAAGTTATGAGGCCAGTGGTAAGTCTTTGGAAGTGGTGAATTTGGGTTAAAATTCTCAAGAATGGAAGATTCCAGAAATGTCCATTTGACCTGGACTGTCTCTCTTTCCCCAGTGAAGCACAAAAGCTGGTCAGACAAATAAGCATGTGTAGTGAGTCTCTATATCTTTGAAGAAGTCCAGAAGAAAACCCTTGCTTCATGGAAGCTGTGTGTGAAGGCCTGGCCTTAGTCTACCCATCTAAGTTAAAAGTCACCAGAGTCTCCTCTGGGTTTAGGCCATAGTTAGTGGAAAGCCAGGGGTCGGCACTTACAGACCAGCAAGGGTGTTATGCTTATAGGTGCCTCCTAGACCCATGACCCATGACTTGTAGCCTTGTATTCCAAGAAGTTTAGCATCCCCACAGCTCAGCCAACTTTGGACATAAATGTCCCAAAATCAGCAAATAAATGCTGTACTGTGGCCAAGGCAACAGCAGCTACTTCTGAGAATATAATGGGGTAAAGAAGGGACACAGAATGCTTTGCTAAATTCTCTTTCTACAGGAAACTGGAATAAAAGTGAGTTAAAACTCCAACACTGGGCTTTTATGGTTAATAACCCTTAACAAAAGATATATATATATATATATATCCCTTGTACTTATGCAAAATAATGTGGAGAATTTGTGGAGTTCTTGATCTAGATGATTACAGCCAAAAAAAATTTTTTAACATATCCACCTAAAACGTTTGGGGGGCTTCCCTGGTGGCACACTGGTTGAGAGTCCGCCTGCCGATGCAGGGGACACAGGTTCGTGCCCCGGTCGGGGAAGATCCCACATGCCGCAGACTGGCTGGGCCCATGAGCCATGGCCGCTGAGCCTGTGCGTCCGGAGCCTGTGCTCCACAACGGGAGTGGCCACAATAGTGAGAGGCCTGCATACCACAAAAAAAAAAAATAATAATAATAATAATAATAAATAAAATGTTTGGATAATTGAGGAGAAACATCATGTATTTTCTGAATTATCTGAAACGCTCCACTTCAGTGGACTGTATAGACACAATTCTGAATTAATTTATCCAAGAAATGCTGCTTTGAGAAAAAAGATTGACATTGGAAGGGAGGGATGGGCCTCCTCAATAAAGTCCAAGATTGTTTTTAGAGAAGATTCAGAAAAATCAAGAGGAAAGGAAGGGGTGATATGAAATGCTTTTAACTTTACTGTCATTCTTGAGTACTTACAGATCCCCCCATCTCCATGAAGTAGAAACACACTCCTTCAAATTCAAATCAGACTACCTGAATGATCACATTTAAGTCCTATTTAATGTGGAAAAATGTGAGCCATGCATCTGCCAGAACATCAATAATGAATTTGGTCACTTGGGCCTGGAGAAGGAAAGTCATCCAAAATTGAACAAGGATGGAGTCTTTGAAGGTGGCCATGATGGAGCTAGTCAGTGTGTTAACAATCTTAGAAGCATTTCTCTAGAAGAAGCCAAGGCACAAATGGATTTGAATTTTCAGAGAACAGATCATCCAAATGAGTGACATCAGCCCAAAGATTAAGGATTAAAGCCAGTATGTTAACCATTCTTCTCCTCCTTCTCAGTGTCCTGGGTCATTCAACTATCCCAACATTTAAGTAAAATTTCAAAGCATCAAGAACATACATCATCTATGGACAGCTTCCCAGGCACTGGGGAGGTATCATGCTAGTCCAAATTATCTGGTTTTCTTGTATCTCTTCCATACTTAAACTGCCCAAGTAGTATACTCACCCATGCACAGACATATACACCAGATAATACTATTATAATTCTTTTGAAGCATGTTAATGGATTATACCAAAGTATAACACTATTTTTTGTCACCCAAAGTCTATAGGAACAGTCAGATTAGCCCTTCATGTGCCTGGCAGCTCCACAATTCTCCTCGTACCAAATCTCAATACTAATAATATTAATATACTAAATAATATTAACTGACCTTCTAATTGTCTCCTGTGGTTAAGATTCTCCAACCATACTGGAAGTTCCTGGAAAGCAGAGGCTGGAGTTCTACCTTTGTTTTTTTCCTCTATAGCAAAGTATTGGTAATGGAATGGGCTTGATGAAAATTACATGTGAATTGACTGGTGCACATACAAACATGTTTGTTTATGACATGAACCGACATGCTGTTTATGATATGGTCCAACCAGACAAATTAATTTGGAAAGACAAAGGGTTTAACAATGGCTTTTGTAACTAAGGAGTTGGCATTTTGAGGGTAATTATATATCCTCAGTGAAGAAGAGACTTGGCTGGGGTCACTGTAGCTCTGAGCCCTAATATAGCTCATGCCATACTCTAGATCATTACAGAAAGACCTAGAGCTCAGAGCTCAACTTCTAAGAAGTGAGTACAGGGGCCCTCTCTGTTCTAAGGAGTTGATTAATATTTTCTATCTGCCAGTTCGGGCACATTTTACTATGAGAACACAAGTTCTAAAATCCCAAAAGAGTCCCAGAAGATCACCAAGCTAATCAACAAAGCAGATCTGGCTTTTATATATATAAGGGGATACATCCAGGGGAACTTTGCAAAACTTTAGTATATGGAATAAGCAGCTCTGGTGATTCCAAAGAGGCCAAGGGAAACAAATGAGGCTTTATTTGGGGTTATATAAAATGAGACCATGTCAGAAGCATAAATCACTGGGGGGAACATTTCAAATCCAAGGTAAACCATAGCTAAATGTTCTCTGTCTGGACAATTTGCCCTCCAGGAGATCTGAATTTACCCCAGGTCAAATGAAGACCAAGGTCAGAGACAGGACCTGGAATAGAACCCTTCATTCCCAATTTGCAGGCTATAGCTCGAAGCCCAGGCTAAGGATTACATTCAAGGCTAAAACAAGCATTGTATCAGAAATCTGCACGTCTTTAGTAAAATGAAACAAGTTCATTGAAATCATAGAAATCCCATCTTCGAACAACTGATTTATGGGATGTGATGATTTGGAGGGGTGAAAATGAGACAATATCATGTATGTGACATGTATGACACCTTCTGAAGTGTCTCTTGGGGGAATTCCTAGGATTAGGCAAGCCACTGTGGGTATGGTAGAAACCACAGCTTAAGATACTCCTTGGGAGACTTAAGCCAGGCAGATCCTCATGCTGATATAAAGCATGAACACTGAGATGTTCATGTTTAATGCTGTGACAAGACATCTTATAGATATTATCCAAAGCTGGAAATGACAAATGCTACTGAAAAATAAGTAGAATTTTTTAAAGGACTTTGGAAATTGCCCACATCAAATGAACCTTGCTGGTCTTGACAGAACCTATCTGTATCTGATGACTCTGTGGGCTATTCAGAAGATTCTGTCTTCTTAACAGCTACCTTGCTGAAGAGGAGAAGAAAGGGGGACAGACCCCTGCCTTTACAAAGAAAGGGATCTTAGCAATAATGGAAGTAGGAAAGACAAAACAGTCTGATGAAATCGAAAGGAGATGATGGGAGACCCTTTCCAGATTGAAGACAACTTTCCTCTTTAATTTACAGATTACCTATAAAAGCTAGATCAATACTATCTAGCATAAATATGTATCTAGATAAATAGTATCTGATATCTAGATAAATTTTATCCAGGATTTCACTTTTTTTAAATGTTATATAAATATTATCATGCTACATGTATCATTCTAAAATTTCTCTTTTTTTCACACCCCCACCCCCACCCCCTGCCGCTTTCCCCCCTTGGTGTCCATACGTTTGTTCTCTACATCTGTGTCTCAACTTCTGCCCTGCAAACCGGTTCATCTGTACCATTTTTCTAGGTTCCACATATATGCATTAATATATATTTGTTTTTCTCTTTCTGACTTACTTCACTCTGTATGACAGTCTCTAGATCCATCCACGTCTCAACAAATAACCCAATTTCATTCCTTTTTACAGCTGAGTTATATTCCATTGTATATATGTACCACTACTTCTTTATCCATTCGTCTGTCGATGGGCATTTAAGTTGCTTCCATGACCTGGCTATCGTAAATAGTGCTGCAATGAACATTGGGGGTGCATGTGTCTTTTTGAATTATGGTTTTCTCTGGGTATATGTCCAGTAGTGGGATTGCTGGGTCATATGGTAATTCTATTTTTAGTTTTTTAAGGAACCTCCATACTGTTCTCCATAGTAGCTGTACCAATTTACATTCCCACCAACAGTGCAAGAAGGTTCCCTTTTCTCCACACCCTCTCCAGCATTTGTTGTTTGTAGATTTTCTGATGATGCTCATTCTGACTGGTGTGAGGTGATACCTCACTGTAGTTTTCTTTTCTTTTCTTTTCTTTTTTTTTTTTTTTTGCGGTACGTGGGCCTCTCACTGCTGTAGCCTCTGCTGTTGCAGAGCACAGGCTCCAGACGTGCAGGCTCAGCGGCCATTGCTCACGGGCCTAGCTGCTCTGCAGCATGTGGGATCTTCCCGGACCGGGGCACGAACCCGTGTCCCTTGCATCGGCAGGCGGACTCTCAACCACTGTACCACCAGGGAAGCCCTCTCACTGTAGTTTTGATTTGCATTTCTCTAATAATTAGTGATGTTGAGCAGCTTTTCATGTATTTCTTGGCCATCTGCATGTCTTCTTTGGAGAAATGTCTATTTAGGTCTTCTGCCCAGTTTTGGATTGGGTTGTTTGTTTTTTTAATATTGAGCTGCAAGAACTGTTTATATATTTTGGAGATTAATCCTTTGTCCGTTGATTCGTTTGCAAATATTTTCTCCCATTCTGAGGGTTGTCTTTTCATCTTGTTTATGGTTTCCTTTGCTGTGCAAAAGCTTTGAAGTTTCATTAGGTCCCATTTGTTTATTTTAGTTTTTATTTCCATTACTCTGGAAGGTGGATCAAAAAAGATCTTGCTGTAATTTATGTCAAAGAGTGTTCTTCTATGTTTTCCTCTAAGAGTTTTATAGTGTCCCATCTTACATTTAGGTCTCTAATCCATTTTGAGTTTATTTTTGTATATGGTGTTAGGGAGTGTTCTAATTTCATTCTTTTACATGTAGCTGTCCAGTTTTCCCAGCACCACTTATTGAAGAGACTGTCTTTTCTCCACTGTATATCCTTGCCTCCTTTGTCATAGATTAGTTGACCATAGGTGCGTGGGTTTATCTCTGGGCTTTCTATCTTGTCCCATTGATCTATATTTCTGTTTTTGTGCCAGTACCATATTGTCTTGATTACTGTAGCTTTGTAGTATAGTCTGAAGTCAGGGAGTCTGATTCCTCCAGCTCTGCTTTTTTCTGTCAAGACTGCTTTGGCTACTGGGGGTCTTTTGTGTCTCCATACAAATTTTAAGATTTTTTTGTTCTAGGTCTGTAAAAAATGCCATTGGTAATTTGATAGGGATTGCATTGAATCTGTAGATTGCTTTGGGTAGTATAGTCATTTTCACAATATTGATTCTTCCAATCCAAGAGCATGGTATATCTCTCCATCTGCTGGTATCATTTTTAATTTTTTTCATCAGTGTCTTATAGTTTTCTGCATACAGGTCTTTTGTCTCCCTAGGTAGGTTTAATCCTAGGTATTTTATTCTTTTTGTTGCAATGGTAAATGGGAGTGTTTCCTTAATTTCTCTTTCAGATTTTTCATCATTAGTATATAGGTATGCAAGAGATTTCTGTACATTAATTTTGTATCCTGCAACTTTTCCAAATTCATTTTTTCACTCACTATCACATTTCTGCACACTAACCTATTATTTTAACCATTGTATAACATTTCAACTTATGAAGGTAACATAGTTTATTTATTCATTATCCTACAGATGTACATTAATCTGCCTCCAAAGTTTTGCTAATATCAAACAATACTGCAATAAACTTTCTTGTTCATGTGTCCTTATGCACCTGTAGAGAGATACCCTAGGGTATATCCCTAGAAGCAGAGTTGCTGGGTCATGGAGTTTGCACATTTTCAAGCTTACAGGGTATTTGCCAAATTACTCTCAAATGACTTTCTTATCCTTACTCTATTTCGTTCACACACTCTCCCAGAGCACAAGAAAAGTAACAAGAAAAGCACACCACGAGAAAAGTAACAGGATTTTGCAAAAAGAGAGTCAGCACACTAGTGTTCTAAGCTCTGTGGCCTTAAGATAGTCACTGAAAATTTCTGAGTCTTAGTTTCCTCAACTGGAAAATAGGAATGATAATTTTTTTTACCTTATTCCCTGGGCTTTGGTGAACAAATAAAATTGTGATAGTGAATGAGTTTTGTAAACTAGGAAGTGCTGGATCGTGTTAAATATTTTTGTTAATAATCATATACACACGAATCAGTCACCTTCACTCATTACATATCTGAGTCTCTACTATGTAAACAGCCATCAGATGAAGACTTAGCTCGTACTCAAAGAAAAGGAAGGTTAGTATACATTTATTTTTTTTTTTGAGTTCTTAAGTGCCATGGTGCTAAGTACTTTATAGGCAATTCCTGGTTATTTATGATTCTAAAATGAATTTGTCAATTGGTTACTTGAAATTTAAAACAAAAATTTCAAAAGGACACTAAGATCAAGTGATCTGGGTTCAAACTTGCCTATAAATTAAGTGTAAGGGAACCAACATATACAGAGTATCGGCTGTATATAACAGAAGCTGTGCTAAATAGTTTTGTATACATTATGTAATACACTCTCCTTAACAACCTTGGGATATAAACTTTTAATAATCTCATCTCACAAATAGGCAGCTTGAAGTACTGAGAAGTTAACTAACCTGCCTGAAGTCACACAATTAGAAAACAGTGGAGTCAGGATTTGAACCCAGGACTGGTGGTACATGCTCTTTTTACTACTTTACATGTATACACAGTGTAGTCATGACTTACAACACTGAGTCTATAGAAAAGTGAATGCCAATAAATGGCAAGAAAAGGTGGTGGTAGCTCAGAGAATGTGTGTGCCCCTGGCCAGAGCCACCTCAATCTCCCACTAACTCGTAAGCAATAAATGTGACAACTCAAGTATTAGTTGTCTTTCCAGCAATGCCCCAAGAAAGCATTAACAAGAGAAGGAACTATAAAGAGAAAACATTTCCCTGGGATTGGAGACAGAATTGTTTCCCAATCCTGTCACAGCAGAGTAACCATTCTTGTAATGACTAACATCTGTGTCGTTCTCTATAGCTTATAGACAGACGTATCTGTAAAATGTAGAAAGATGAAAGGGAATCTTGATGTATGATGGTTTGGACCTTAGAGGCTGTTTTCTCATCCTTTTTTTCCTTTCCAAGTAAGATACTCAAAAATCAGAGTATGTCTGCACGATATAAATTACTATAAACTGGAAGTTATGAGAGAATTATTGAAATCATACATGAAATTAAATAAATCCCTTCAAGGACAAAGTCCCTTCCTACCAAACTCCACTAGGTTGTGCTGATTTCAGAATTATTTTAAATGGAATTTTATTTGAAGCAGTAATAACCAATTAGAACAAGTAATAGGAAGAAAGTTCTCATTCACCATAGGGGAAAAAAAAACGTATAAGCTACCTATGAATAAACATGGAAACAAAAAGAAAAGTATACACCAAATCACACCTATGAACATACTTTGTTTTTTTGTTTGTTTGTTTAATAGATCTTTATTGGAGTATAATTGTTTCACAATACCGTGCTAGTTTCTGTTGTACAGCAAAGTGAATCAGCCATATACATACATATGTCCCCATATCCCGTCCCTCTTGAGCCTCCCTCCCATCCTCACTATCCCACCCCTCTAGGTCATCGCAAAGCACCGAGCTGATCTCCCTGTGCTATGCTGCTGCTTCCCACTAGCTATTTTACATTAGGTAGTGTATATATGTCGATGCTGCTCTCACTTTGCCCCAGCTTCCCCCTCCTACCCTGTGTCCTCAAGTCCATTCTCCATGTCTACATCTTTATTCCTGCCCTGCAACTATGTTCATCAGTACCATTTTTTTTAAGATTCCATACATATACGTTAGCATACGATATTTTTCTCTTTCTGACTTACTTCACTCTGTATGACAGACTCTAGGTCCATCGACCTCACTACAAACAACTCAATTTCGTTTATTTTTATGGCTGAGCAATATTCCATTGTACATATGTGACACATATCCTTTATCCATTCATCTGTCAGTGGATACCTAGGTTGGTTCCATGTCTTGGCTATTGGAAATAATGCTTCAATGAACATTGTGGTACATGTCTCTTTTTGAATTATGGTATTCTCAGGGTATATGCCCAGTAGTGGGATTGCTCGGTCATATGGTAGTTCTATTTTTAGTTTTTTAAGGAACCTCCATACTGTTTTCCATAGCGGTTGTATCAATTTACATTCCCACCAACAGTGCAGGAGGGTTCCCTTTTCACCACACCCTTTCCAGCATTTATCGTTTCTAGATTTTTTGATAATGGCCATTCTGACTGGCGTGAGGTGATACCTCATTGTAGTTTTGATTTGCATTTTTCTAATAATTAGTGATGTTGAGCATCTTTTCATGTGACTCTTGGCCATCTGTATGTCTTCCTTGGTGAAATGTCTATTTAGGTCTTCCACCCATTTTTTAGCTGGATTGTTTGTTTTTTTGGTATTAAGCTCCATGAGCTGTTTGTATATTCTGGAGATTAATCCTTTGTCTGTTGTTTCATTTGCAAATATTTTGTCCCATCCTGAGGGTTGTCTTTTTGTCTTGTTTATGGTTTCCTTTGCTGTGCAAAAGCTTTTAAGTCTAAGTCCCATTTGTTATTTTTCTTTTTATTTCCGTTACTCTAGGAGATGGGTCAAAAAAGATCTTGCTGTGGTTTACGTCAAAGAGTGTTTTTCCTATGTTTTCCTCTAAGAGTTTTATAGTGTCTGGTCTTATACTTAAGTCTTTAGTGCATCTGGAGTTTATTTTTGTATATAGTGTTAGGGAGTGTTCTAATTTCATTCTTTTACATGTAGCTGTCCAGTTTTCCCAGCACCATTTATTGAAGAGGCTGTCTTTTCTCCATTGTATGTTCTTGCCTCCTTTGTCATAAATTAGGTGCCCATATGTGTGTGGGTTTATCTCTGGGCATTCTATCCTGTACCATTGATCTATATTTCTGTTTTTGTGCCAATACCATACAGTCTTGACTACTGTAGCTTTGTGGTATGCTTTGAAGTCGGAGAACCTGATTCCTGCAACTCCGTTTTTCTTTCTCAAGACCGCTTTGGCCAGTCGGGGTCTTTTGTGTTTCCATGTGAATTGTAAAATTTTTTGTTCTAATTCTGTGAAGAATGCCACTGATATTTTGATAGCAATTGCAGTGAATGTGTAGTTTGCTTTGGGTAATATAGTCATGTTCACAATACTGATTCTTCCAATCCAAGAACATGATATATTTCTCCATCTGTTTATGTCATCTTTGACTTCTTTCATCAGTGTTTTATAGGTTTCTGAGTACAACTCTTTTGCCTCCTGAGGCAGGTTTATTACTAGGTATTTTATTCTTTTTGTTGCAATGGTAAATGGGAGTGTTTCCTTAATTTCTCTTTCTGATTGTTCATTGCTGGTGTATAGGAATGCCAGAGATTTCTGTGCATTACTTTTGTATCCTGTAACCTTACCAAATTCATTGATTAGTTCTAGTAGCTTTCTGGTTCCATCTTTAGGATTTTCTATGTATAGTGTCATCATCGGCAAAGAGTGACAGTTTTACTTCTTTTCCAATTTGTATTCCTTTTATTTCTCTTTCTTCTCTGATTGCTGTGGCTAGGACTTCCAAAACTATGTTGAATAAGAGTGGCAAGAGTGCACATCCTTGTCTTGTTCCTGACCTTAGTGGAAATGCTTTCAGTTTTTCACCATTGAGTATCATGCTTGCTGTGGGTTTGTCATATATGGCCTATATTATGTTGAGGTAGTTTCCCTCTATGCCCATTTTCTGGAGAGTTTTATCATAAATGAGTGAGGAATTTTGTCAGTTGTTTTTTGTGCACCTATTGAGATGATCATATTTTTTCCCTTAATTTGTTAATATGGTGTATCACATTGATTGATTTGCATATATTGAAGAATCCTTGCATCCCTGGGATAAATCCCACTTGATTATGGTATATGATCTTTTTAATGTGCTCTTGGATTCTGTTTGACTGTAGTTCAGGATTTTGCATCTATGTTCATCAGCGATATTGGCCTGTAGTTTTCTTTTTTTTGTGACATCTTTTTCTGGTTTTGGTATCAGGGTGATGGTGGCTTCGTAGAATGAATTTGGGAGTGTTTCTTCCTCTGCAATTTTTTGGAAGAGTTTGAGAAGGATTGGTGTTAGCTCTTATCTAAATGGTTGATAGAATTTGCCTGTGAAGCCATCTGGTCCTGGACTTTTGTTTGTTGGAAAAGTTTTAAATTACAGTTTCAATTTCTTTACTTGTAATAGGTCTGTTTATATTTTCTAATTCTTCCTGGTTCAGTCTTGGAAAATTGTACTTTTCCAAGAATTAGTCCATTTCTTCGTGGTTGTCCATTCTGTTGGCATATAGTTGTTTGTAGTATTCTCTTATAATCCTTTGTATTTCTGCAGTGTCAGTTGTGATTTCTCCTTTTTCATTTCTAATTTTATTGATTTACGTCCTCTCCCTTTTTTTCTTGATGAGTTTGGCTAAGGGTTTATCAGTTTTGTTTATCTTCTCAAAGAACCAGCTTTTAGTTTTATTAATCTTTGCTACTGTTTTCTTCATTTCCATTTCATCTATTTCTGCTCTGATCTTTATGATTTCTTTCCTTCTACTGACTTTGGGTTCTCTTTGTTCTTCTTTCTCTAATTGTTTTAAGTGTAGGGTTAGATTTTTTATTTGAAATTTTTCTTGTTTCTTGAGGTGAGACTGAATTGCTATAAACTTCCCTCTTAGAACTGCTTTTGCTGCGTCCCACAGGTTTTGAGTCATCCTGTTTTCATTTTCATTTGTTTCTATGTATTTTTTCAATTTCTTCTTTGATTTCCTCAGTGATCTCTTGGTTATTTAGTAGTGCACTGTTTAGCCTCCATGTGTTTATGTTTTTTTACAGTTTGTTTCCTGTAATTGATTTCCAGTCTCATAGCATTGTGGTCAGAAAAGATGCTTGATATGATTTCAATTTTCTTAAATTTACTGAGGGTCGATTTTTGAACCAAGATGTGCTCTATCCTGGAGAACGTTCCATGTACACTTGAGAAGAAAGTGTATTCTGCCACTTTTGGGTGGAAAGTTCTATAAATATCAATTAAATCTATCTGGTCTATTGTGTCATTTAAAGCTTGTGTTTCCTTATTTATTTTCTGTTTGGATGATCTGTCCATTGGTGTAAATGGGGTGTTAAAGTCCCCTACTATTATTGTGTTAGTGTCGATTTCTCCTTTCATGTGTGCTAGTATTTGCCCTATGCATTGAGGTGTTCCTATGTTGGGTGCATAGACATTTATAATTATTATATCTTTTTTTTTTCTTCTGTGGTATGTGGGCCTCTCACTGTTGTGGCCTCTCCTGTTGCAGAGCACAAGCTCCAGACGCGCAGGTTCAATGGCCATGGCTCACAGGCCCAGCCACTCCGCGGCATGTGGGATCTTCCTGGACTGGGGCATGAACCCGTGTCCCCTGCATTAGCAGGTGGACTCTCAACCACTGCACCACCAGGGAAGCCCTATAATTATTATATCTTGTTCTTGGATTGATCCTTTGATCATTATATAGTGTCCCTCCTTATCTCTTGTAACAGTCTTTATTTTAAAGTCTATTTTATCTGTTATGAGTATTGCTACTCCAGCTTTCTTTTGATTTCCATTACATGGAATATCTTTTTCTATCCCTTCACTTTTAGTCTGTATTTGTCCCTAGGTCTGAAGTGGGTCTCTTGTAGACAGCATATATATGGGTCTTGCTTTTGTATCCATTCAGCCAGTCTGTGTCCTTTGGTTGGGGCATTTAATCCATTTACATTCAAGGTTATTATCGATATGTATGTTCCTGTTACCAATTTTCTTAATTGTTCTAGGTTTGTTTTTGTGGGTCTTTTTCTTCTCTTGTGTTTCCCGCCTGGAGAAGTTTCTTTAGCATTTGTTGTAAAGCTGGTTTGGTGGGGCTGAATTCTCTTAGCTTTTACTTGTCTGAAAAGCTTTTGATTTCTCCATCGAATTTGAATGAGATCCTTGCTGGGTAGAGTAATCTTGGTTGTAGGTTTTTCTCTTTCATCACTTTAGGTATATCCTGCCACTCCCTTCTTTTTTTTTTTTTTTTTTTTTTTTTTTTTTTTTTTTTGCATTTGGAAATGTAGCTTTTTATTCGAGAAATTATCTACAACATAAAGAAATGCACATATCATATACCTTTAAAAATTTTTTTAGGAATCTCATATCTAGGAAGGTCTGGAGATCTGGCTGATTCTCAGCTCACCTCCATACTTCCACATTGCTGTACCTCTCCACTTTTTCCCTCACCAAATTTGCATTATTAGCTAAACATTTAATTTCTACAGTTAAAAAAAATCTTTTTGGATATACAGGGCATTGAAATAAACTAAGTTTTCATTATTCTTCTTTGCTAATTACTACTGTAATCCTCATCTTCTTTTTTTTTTCTCTTATCTAATGTGTCTTTCTAAGTTGGGTTCCTATTGCAAAATCAGTCTTAATTTAGTGCTGGTACCTCCACTCTCCATTTTCTTATACAGATTGGCCTGTGGACCAGGAAAAAATTTTTTCTCATTTTCAAATATGATTTTATTATTTCAATATTTAAATATATGTTTTATTTCATTTTTCTAGGTTTAGGCTGAGAAGAAAATACTTCAGTGTGTGCTCATTCAATTCTATTTGTATTTCTAAATGTCTTTGCCTTATCTAGTTCAATATGATAGTATTTGGCTAGAAAAGGTTCATGATAGCGATATCTTTATTGTGTGTCAAAAATAATTATTTGTGATATGTAATGCTTTTACTTGCATTTTGCCTTGAAATTAATACTACAATCTCTGTTTTCTTTCTCATTTAATAACATTTATCACTGCTCATAATTTTGCTTTTAAAATTTAGAAGATGTGTTACATATGTTCCTTGCCAAGAAATAAATAATTAGATTCACAAAATTTAGTTCAAGGCTCTATCTTTTAATAAAGCAAATTTGACCATGGATGCTTTTGGTTAAAACTAGCATATATGATCTGCAATCTTCTTGTTATATATACCTATATAGCATATAACATATATAACATGCATATATGATCTGTATAATCTTGTATTATTTTGCAGTTTTTCTTTTATTAATTCTATAAATTCCTACTTATAAGATTATCAAAAGGGCTTTGTAACCTCTAGTTATTTTTATCTCAGTTAGGAATGAGAAAATATCTTTTGAACTTTCTAATATCTTTTTAATCCTCTAATTTTCTTCCATTCTTTCCTCATTTCAACAAAGACCATGACAGTTTCATGGTCTTTGTTGACATAAGCTTGGATTTTAAATCTAAGTTATTTATAACATAATAATATTGCTCATTTGATATTTTCAATTTGAGAACAAATTAGAAATTGACTTTGAGTTCTATAATCATATTTACAGTATTTTTGTCATATCTACTTTCTACTTTCACTGGCTTCAAGTCTTATGTCCAAAACTTTTATATATTTACTTTGACAGGCTTGATCATTTTTGCTTTGCTTCATGTTTCAGTAGGTTAGAGAATGTTTTCATACACAAATTTTCAAGAGGATGCATGGTCAGTCTATTTTCTCAGTTCAAGATATTTATATATATATGTATATACATATCTTACTTATCATTGTATCTAAAGGGCCTGACATCTAATAAGAATGGCTATATTTGCAGAACACATTAATTTAAGACATTTTAGTACTTTCCCATATGAAAGAGTAAGATAATTTGGCTGGTCATAAAATTCTTTGTCAATAGTTGTTTTATTCTCCCTCAAAATTTTGTAAACATAAAATTTATTGCTATGAAGAAGAATAAGCCTAGACTTGTCCCATTAATCCTTTTGCTACCTCAATTTTCAGTGAAGTTTTCTTTGTCCTCCTAGTCCAGAAATCTTGCTTGGATGAAAGTAAGTTAATTATTTTTTCACGGATTTTTCTCCTGGAAGGGAGTGAGCCTTTAAATCATTAAACATGCCTCACTTCACCTCAATTAAGGTTATTTTGTCTTATATCTTTAATTAATAATTTGATTCTATTTGTGTTTTTTTTTTTCTTTTCCTGTTCAGGAGAATAATTTTTTTTTTTTTTTTTTTTTTTTTTTTTTTGGTTCTCTGGTTTTGGTTTCCATGTCTGTCATCTTCTTTTTCAATTTTTAAGTCCTTTGAGCTTCTTTTGTACATTCTAGGAGACAAGATCAAATTTAACTCTCAAATCATGTAATGATTTTATACAGCATTGATTATGCTCTCTACTGCCTCTAATTCGGATATTAAAGTTTTTGTTAATGTAGTTTCAATCCTTATCTCATCAGTTCCTTTCTCATTTTCTCCTATTCTCTTTTTAATTTTATTATCATATCCTGTTGTATTTCACTTTATCCTCTTAATTTCATTTTGGTACATTTTAATTGCTGCCTGCTCTTTCTGAAGGACTTTTAAATTTATTTATTTATTTATTTATCTCTATACACATAGCATGGTGCTAGTTAGCCACTTTCAAGCATAACATAGGGCAGTGCCATCTAAAGTGTGGTGCATAGACAGGTACAATCTGAAAACTGTTCGTTGCTGGTCAGCGATAAGATGAGTTGCTTACCTCTAAACTCTTATCAGTGCATAACGAGATAAGATAAACACTCTCAACTTAGGTACTTGTTTCACTGCTGATTGGTGACAAGAATTCCCAAGACTAGTGCTGTTCTGAACCACACTCATTGCTCTAGATGATTGCAGAGTAACAAGATAGAAGGAAACTGTATCCCTTAGAGCTCCTTTCCTATCCTTGACAACCCTGCCTCTAGACCATTATATGAAAGAGGAATAAACGCCTTTGAAACACTGTATTTAGGGCTATCTTTTTTTTTTCAGCTTTACCTATACTTAAACTATACACTGCAATAGGTCAGTTTCTGAAATAGGTTATTCCTTTGAGTCTTTCAATACTTGTCCCTTTCCTTTATTCTACAGTATTCATTTTCATAAACCCTACATTGGTTTTTTCCATCTTTTCCCTCTTTTTTTTTTTTTTTTTTCGCGGTACATGGGCCTCTCACTGCTGTGGCCTCTCCCATTGCGGAGCACAGGCTCCGGACGCGCAGGTTCAGCGGCCACGGCTCACGGGCCCAGCCGCTCCGCGGCACACGGGATCCCCCCAGACCGGGGCACGAACCCGTGTCCCCTGCATCGGCAGGCGGACTCCCAACCACCGCGCCACCAGGGAAGCCCCATCTTTTCCCTCTTTATTCATTCTTGAAAATGGAAAGTAGTTTTCAGACAGAGCGTGCAGGTTGCCTTGGCTTATATTCTGTAATATAATGGAAAAATCTCATTTTCATCTATACAGCTGTGTGTGGGTGCAAGGAGGAAGGTAAACAGTGGTGAAGTTAGGTCAGGGAACTTCATTCCAATCCAATCCCTAGGTTCTATCACAATTTCACTTAACACATCTCTTACCCTACACTCATCACCTTGTTCTCTGATACTCTGAACTCATGCTATTTATTTAAAACTCAATGTCCATCATCCACTGTTAGTAGAGTTCTTTATTTAAGCATCTGCCTCCTCTGCCACACACACACACACACACACACACACACACACACACACCCCACACCACACACACGCGGGCTTTTCATTTTGCCAGGACCTGTGTGTTGGATAGGAGACGAGTATAAACCTATCCCAATTGCACCAAAGGTGAGGGATGTGCAAGAGAGATGAAGCTTAAAGGTTTGGGGCACTAAATCAAATATCAATGGGGATCCTAGCTTTTTCCCTATTATCTTCACAACAGGACTTGGTGACTGACTGGATATTAAGGGAAAGGGAGAGACAATACTTCAGGATAATTCCCAAGTTTCTAGTGTGAATGACTGGGAAGTTGGAGAAGGTGATATTTTTTGAAGGAGGGGCAGATTTGGCTGGAAAGAGGATGATTTATGTTACATACACAATACTATTCTTACATCCAGGTAAAAATTTCTAGTAGGCAGATGTTTGTGTACTCGAGAGCTGTGGACTGACTGCATAGATTTCAGAATCACCAGTGTATGGGTAATAACAGAAACCAGTGTCATGGGTGGGACCAACTTAAATAGAATAAGAGAGAAGGTGGCCCATGAATAATCCTAAGAAAACTGCTAAAGAGTCAAGTAGAGAAGGAGGAACAGGGAAAATGGACAAAGACGTAGCTAGAGAGGTATGAAAACTATCAGAAGAATATAATCATGCGAGCCAAAAAAGAGACTGCTTCAAGAAAAAAGGAATAGCCCACAGAGACAAATGCCTATTCGGAGGGTAAGCAAAATAAGTATTTAAATCAACCCTCTTGATTCTGGAATTAAGTTGACTACCAGCCTAGATTCTCAGTGTTATTCTGAGTTGTTTCTAAATCCTTTAATTTATATGTATTTTTGTGGGAAATCAAGAAATTCTGCAGTGGAAGCTGTTCTCCAGCTGACTTTTAAAACAGAAGTCTACACTAGAACTGGGTTTTTTGTTTTGTTTTGTTTTTAGTATTCTTGCAATCCTTCTTTTTTGGTCAAGGACCATTTGGTTGCAAATAATAGTATCCTATTCAAATTAGGGTAAGCCAAAAGTGGAATGTTTTTAAAATAATACAAGTGTAATTCATAGAACCCAAAGTCAGGAAGTCTAGTGAGGCCTCATGGGGGACTGGAATGAGGAACTGGAAAGTTGTCAGGGACCAAGATAGCCACTTTCTCTCTGTGTCTATCTCTCTCCAGACTCTGTGGTCTCCTGTCTCTGCTTTTCTTTGTTCATCTTCTTAATTCACTCCTCTCTGCAGTCCAGAGCTCTATTTCTCTGTGAACAGGAAAGAAAAGTGACCCACAAGGCAATTCTTCCTACCCTCTCTCTTTCAGCACAGGCTGAGCCTACATAGCATTCCTGGATCCCTATTCCAATTTTCTAGGAGAAAGGAATTGATTGGCCAAGTTTGGGTCATGTGTCCATTCCTAGTCCAATCAGCTGTGAGAGGATCAAATCCTGTGTTCTTTCTCCATTATGAGAATGGAGAGTAGGAGAGCCCACTCTGAGAAAGAGGAATGGGCAGGTAAATTAAATAAACTGCTGTATCTCCCTCATGTCACCCAGTTCCCTTTTCTGCTGAACTTATTGTCTTCACATTTTATTTTGTATTTTCATTTCAGAATGGTCTCTTCTCATGATTCTCTGCTCTTATCTTTAAAAAGCCAATGTTTATTTGTATCTTGTTAAAAATTATTCTGGTTACCATTAAAAAATAATTTTTGAAGATAAAGATCTTTATCTTCCAGTCCTCAGAAATGTGTTCTTTTTTCCACCATGAATTTTCATAGGCCTAGAGGATTCCTCTTTTACACAGTATAGTTTCATACTCTTTGGAGGTTTTTCTTTTCTTCTCTTGAAAAGAGGACAGATCTATAACCGATGTTTGCTAATAATAGGATATGTGGCTTGCACTTGTGTCTACTCACGAAGGCTTGGAAGAGACCCCCTATCAAAATATTCTGAGTGGAGCACAAATTGATGTGAACAAGTTCTTGCCCAAACACCACTGTCTACCAGGACTTCTTCTGGTGCAGTTCTAATGAACTGAGATGAATTTCTCCACCTTGGTGCCTTTCCCACTTATTCTCTAAAGTAGTCAAGGGCAGAAAAATTTATAGTCCTCAACATGCAAAGTTCCAGAAGATCAGAATCCTTAAGATACTTTTATCTTTAATTTGTCAGAGCTTCATAGAGTGTATAGTAGATGTTCAATAAAGGTTTTAAGTTGACTCTTTCTAAAATGCCAATTTGATCCTGTCATTTACCAGCCTGCCTATAATGCTTTAATGTGTCCCTGAATGCAGAGAGAATTTGAGTTTCTTAATTTGGAATTCCCAGACCTTAAAAAATTGGCCCCTACTTCTCCCACTCATAGGAGAGAAGCTTTAACTGTATCCTCATAGACATGCTGATGGGTCACATCAATCTACCTGCAGTCCCACCATATACAATGCACTCTTACACTTCCATGTCTGTATTACCTGCATCATTCCCTCTGCCTCAAATCTTTTTCCCTTCCTCCTTCTGTCTGCATGATAAAAACTCACTGAGCCCGGCAGCCTCAGGTCCATCATAACCTCCAACATCTGGGGCAACTGTCAGAGTGAAATTCCCATCCTCTCTTCCCCTACAGCACCTGCATCTATGCTTCTATTAATGTACCTAATGCACCTTGTTGGAATCACTTTATTTTTTACTTGTCTGTTTCCTAACTAAACTGGGAGCTTTGTGGAGACGGAGACCACATATTTTCTTCTTGGTATATCTAGCTTCTACTTGGAACCAAGTAAGAATTCCATAAATGCTTGATAAACAAATCCATTAGTGTCTAGGTATTAAGCTTGACAATATAAAGACAAGAGTACTTAGGTTGGTAAAACAACCCAAAGTCATTAGTTAAATGTTAATTAATCCACTAGCTAACTGTTCAGTATAACATGGTCAACTAATTTCCAGGAAGCTTGAGGAGTTACAGAGCCTCTTAATCCTAATTCACAATAACACATCTGGATCCATGCATACCAGTCAGCTGTAAATTATGTGGTCAGAGACAGGGAGGTAATTAAATGTGTGTGTACTGGCAAAGCTCCTCAGCCTTCTCTTTGTCACATACAAGAGAAAAATGGATTTTTCCAGTAGCTCATGAGGGAAACACTAATAAATACCCTCTTCTTTTGAATAACATTTTAAAGCTTACAAAGCGCTCTCACATCCCATGTAATCCTTAACACAATCCTGTGAGTTAGAGTATCATAAACCTACTTGATAGATGTGGACACTTTTAAGGCTCAAGAAGTAAAATGATCACTCTGCCGAAAGGTCATGAAAGTAGTACTCAAGCTCAAATCTTCAACTGCTATGTTTAAATCAGGGGCTCATTTCACTTAATCAGTTAGTAGAGAAACCCAAGAAACAAATACATTCAACAACTTGGTTCCCAGAAAACTACGTTATCAATAACAATTTATTGGTTTACACTATATATGCTATTCAGAGGGCTTCAAATCCTGTCATTTGCTTCATACAACAGCCCTGAAGGTAGATGGACAAATGCCCTTATGCTTGTTTAGTTGACAAGAAGTCTGAGGTTCAATGAGTCTAGGTGACTTTCCACAGCTTTTTTCAAAATTAGTCAGTGAGAGACCTGATTCCTGATTCTTTGCTCTATCCATTCCCCTTGTTAACCAATATCTTCATATAATTGAAAGGCTCAACAGCTATCAGAGAGTTAACCCACTCTTGAGAAATCAGGAAAGATAAATAGAAATAATGAGCTCATGTCTAGACAGCTCTAGACTTGTCTCAATAACAGCAATGTCCTATGATGCTGTCCCTTTTGTCCTAATTCCTCAAGGGAGTGTCCAAAACAGATCTGTCATACTCCCTGTGATGCTTGATTTATAGCAGCTTAATGCTGAGTATGAGATGCATTTCTAGTTGAATAGGATGTCCTATACTATTAGTCTAGGGTAAATTTAAACAGCCATCTTTTAGGGGATATATTTTGAGCTCAATGAATTCATACACTTCCCTTAGTTGAACTTTAAGCCTGGAATTTGTGTATTTCTTCCCTTCCATCTGAGCACATGCACGCCCCCCAAGTTGCATGCTCACTTCTGTACTTGCACACACAGACCACAAATAAATACACACATGACTTTGCATAATCATCCCTTGTACACACAAACTTTACATTTACACACACACACACGCACACACACACATCTTTTTATTATACTCCCCTTCCCCAACACGGAAGGCACATATGGACACTTAACACATATCCATGTCCCTCCGGATGTCTCTCCTGCTCATTCCTACCCCACACCCCTTTAATTAAGTATACACATAAGCTTTCACTCACACACAAAATGTCAAGTTTCATTTGCGTCATACAACAGCCCTGAAAGTAGATGGGACAAATGCCCTTATGCTTGTTTAGTTGACAATGATCAAGTTTCACAATGATCAAGAGTCACGTCAACTGTTAGGTTCTGAATGTGCATGGTAAATTCTTTGAACTGCACCCTAGGGACTGAGATTGCTCCTCAGGCCAGAGAGGAGGGAGGGTTTTTACACCCCGGAGCAGGGAGAATAGGGCAGCACAGTCGGAATGTAAGATGGGAGATTCTCCTATTAATAAAGTCAAAGCCCAGAAAATAGTCCAATCAAGAGCACCAATTCATAAATATCTCCCTGACTCAGATAACACAATACTTTAGAAAATTTCCCTGACAAGCTTACCTTGGACATTCTTAGGGTTCTCTTCCATCTAAGAAAAAGTCTACATGGAGTAGAGACCATTGAACACTGGAGACAGACCTCAATTTAAAGCCCAGACCTATCTCTTAAACTCTCTGGGCTTCAGTTTCCTCATGTATAAAAATGAAATGATAATACCATTTAGTTTTGTAGTGAGAATTAAATAAAGTATGACAACTTATATAAAGTACCTACCACAGTCTCTGACACATAGTAGGCACTCAATGATAGGATGAGTGTTATATGATACTCTATAAACACATGAGATGTTACACAAAGCCAAGTTGTCTAAGGGCATGTAATGGGTGCTTCTACAAAGAAATGGCATTTCAGCTGAATTCCTCATTGCAACACTTTTTAAAGATGGGAGGAAAAAACAAAAATTGGATTCGTGATAAAAAAATTAGTCAAAGATTTCAGAATTCTTTGCATGGGGCTTTGATTTCCAAATAGATAGAAAAAAAGATTATTGCTTTGCCAGAGAAATTGAACTTAACCATATAAGTTTTGGTAGAAGAAAAAAAACAACCCAGATTTCCCAGCAAAGCTGACAAATAGGATCCAAGAATCTGGAGATGTCAGTGCTTTTCTAAAAAGATAGTAACCTGGAGTTAGGTGAGACTAGAAAGAGTATTCACAAGGCAAATTGTGGTAACAAACAGCCAGTGTAACTCTAACCTCAGCATGTATGTCCTCAGTAGTTTTTATGTTGCCTGTAGAAAAATAAGAAAGGATGTTTCAAAGATCGATTGATAACTTGAACGATCTGCACCTCAGACCACCAGGCAGTGAGGTCCCTATGATAGAGTAAAAATAAATTAGACTTGAAGTCAGAAGTTTGGAAAACTTAGGTAAGCCTTAGTTTCCCCATCTATAAAATGAAAAAATGGGGTTGATATTTGTATTCATCTAGTGTCTTATTATAAGGATTAAATGAGATATTGCACATAATGTACTTAGAACAAGGCTTAGAATATCTAGTAGTGGCAGTTATTATTTTTACCCAACTCATAGGTTTATTGTAAAGGTGAAATAAATACATTATAAAATATTATTTTTAGTTTTATAAAGCATGCTTAATATCAGTTAGATGTATTTTGAGTGGCGGAGGGGCTCCTAACCCATATGTTCACTTTCATCCAAAGTAGACCTCCATAAAATTTTTTATTTTTATTTTTTACATCTGAAAAATTGGAATGTGGGCAGGCTCCTCCTTCTACTCTCTACTCCCCTGCTTTCATAATCACCCAGCTCTACTGTGCTTCATTAAAGAGAACCACTCCTACCCCACCTCCACAAAATGTCAAAATGAAACATGGTTTTACCCAGAAACTGCTTACCAGCAATATTTGTAAAACATTTTTGCTCATCTGTCAGACTTTTTGGCCAAAATGGCCATCCTACAAAGCTGTACTAAAGTATGAAATAAAACTTTCCATAAAACATTTAATAAAGTTGTAAAAGTTACATAGCTCATAATAAGCAACCATATAAAAGCATGTAGCCCAGCTCTCGGTCATTAACTTTCCTTAAGGTTTGGAGGAAAACTCAAGCCATTCTTTCAAACTGCCCAACTTACAGTGTGGAATTGAATCAAGGGTATTGTTCCCAGGATTCTCTCTACTTTGAAGCCAAAGGCATTTCACAATTGTTTCGCTGAATTGAATCTAAGATGATCAGATTCTGATCACTGAGGTAAAATTAACTTGCGGAGACTTACTCAATCTCTTGGAATTCCTGTGTTAGGTTTGAGAAGAGAGTGGAATTTTTTTGCTTATTTCTCTAAGTGTGATGTTAAGCAAGAAATGGGTATTGTTTTTGGCTGCGCAGCATCCAGTTCTCCTTCCTAACAATGTCCTCTTTCCTTTCAGGGAGATTCCATTATATGGATTATTGGAGGACTGGGGTGTCCCCAAAAAACAGGTGCCACCTTTCTCCAGACAAGGATGAAGCATGTGACCAAGCTAATCAGATCATGCCTCCCAGGATCTACTACCATGAATCTGATCAGAACAAAAGCAACAGGAAGCAGATAGGAAATAAAAGGTTGGTGCCCACTGGTTGTCTCATTGAACAGTGGCATCTTGATGGGTCCGTTCAGTGGTTTCTTCTGCTTAACCTCACAGACTTGTTCAGATCCCTCTACTCCTCAGCGTCCAATGTCTGGCAATCTCTTTGATTTTGTAAGTACCTTGTATCCCTCTAATAAATTCCTTTTCTTCTCAAGTTGTCTATGGTTGTTTATGCCAAAGGATCCTAATTGCCACAGAGTATCAAGTGATAGTTGTCTTTGATTCCTAGCTATTTTCAAGAAAAGAAACACACGTGGTGCAGGAAAACACCACCAAAAATAAGAATTATGCAATGATAATTTGCCTACCTCACCATTCTTCCCGTCGAAAAAACAACGACTAAGGTTTGTCTATTACAAATTGTACTAAAAGAGATTAAACCAAATGGTTGTCAGAATACAGAAGGTTTTAACAAAAGGAAAAGCATAAAACTCATATCAAAAAAATTTAACTGAGGAGGTATAGACAAGAAGTTTCTATTCCACACAAAATGATTTTAAATCCCCTAATAGCTGAGAACTTCATATAAATATTTGCCTAATGGCTTGAAAGGCATTGAGAAGAAATGAAATCCCTGTGAATTGAAACCTTATAGATTACAGTTGGTGGCTCCAAATTGTTTGAGGTTAAGAGGATTTATAATTTATAAAAGGCTAGTATTGTTAGCCCTTGCATAAAACAGCTACATCTCACAGGCTCATTTTTACCAGGAGCAGTTCCCTGGAGCCAAAATGATATACAAAATGCAATGCCAGCTTCTATACTTTGTTCAAATCCCCTCGCCTTTCAGGCCAAGATATCTTAAGTGAAAAAAAAATCAGAAACTTGGGAAGTAAACTGGTATTTAATACAATTCCATCAGATCCTTTTCTCTCCCCCTGAAGTCTTATTCACTGAAGAAATCTTAATTAAGGAGAAGGCAGGGAATTGGTCTAAATGCATATGTGATGTATTAAATATCTGACAGACCATTTGCTCGCTGACCTTGCCAGGGAACCAGGGTGCAGCACAAGCCTGTAACTAGGCTCGAAGGCAGCCTGAAGCCAGGCTGCTGTCTTTTTAAAACTCTCGGAGGTTCACATTGTAGATTTCCTTCCAGTTTCCAGTGGTATGAGAGACACCGCCAGTATAAATCTTGTTGTCACAAAAGAACAAGTTATAGTATATATTCAACCACACACACACAAAAACTTTCAAATAACATTAACTTAAACCCACAAAACCAAGGGGAGTCAGAAGCGAAGCTGAATCTCTGTCCTTAAGTCACCCCATTGTGTTTAGATCTTAAAGAATACCCAACTCATCAGAGGGCATCACCATGGCTGTGTCTGCACAATACTAAGACAACAAGTCAAACTGGTTAAAGAAGGAAAAAAAAAAGAAAAGAAAAGGAGAGGAAAGAAACAAAAAGAAGAGAATCTTGTAGCTCGTCTGGTTGACAAAGAAAATATAAACCAGTCTCTTTTATAAATTTTCATCTCAATGTGTGGAACTATACCCCCTGTCCAGCTGCCACAGAGCACCAAATGCTGAAAGAAAGGGTAGATGAAGCTTGATGCAACTTGGAGATTTCATTTCTACCAAGCAAAGGTTTTTATAAAACAAGTGTTATTATTATTTGATTGAACAATATATATCCTTTCTTGACTTATTCATGAATCATATATTCTAGTTTCCCAGAGTCACGTGACCTAAATAGTTAAGAGGCCTGGCTATCTTTGGGAATCCATTCTGAAGAACTACAAGCATTATCAAATCTGAGACAGAAATGCTGTATCTGAGGCAGTAAATCTTAATTTAAGATTAAGCTCAGGGGCCTCCCTGGTGGCGCAAGTGGTTAAGAGTCCGCCTGCCAATGCAGGGGATACGGGTTCGTGCCCCGGTCTGGGAGGATCCCATATGCCGCGGAGCGGCTGGGCCCGTGAGCCATGGCCGCTGGGCCTGCGCATCCGGAGCCTGTGCTCCGCAACGGGAGAGGCCACAACAGTGAGAGGCCCACATACCGCAAAAAGAAAAAAAAAAAAAGATTAAGCTCAGGTCAAGGACCTGAGCTTTAGAGCCATAAAGACCTGGGTTTCCAACCCAAGCCAGCAGTCACTTGAATCAGCTGTGTGACCTGGGACAGGGTGCTCACCTCTCTGAGTGATGACTATTTCACTTACAACATGAATGGAGTAACTCACAGGGTTGCCAAGAGGATTAAATGAGAGATTTGTGAAGCCCTTAGCACTATGCCTGGAGCGTGGCAAACCTTCCGTAAATGGTACCTACATCTGTGAGCATCAAAATTTCCAAAGAGGAAAAATAAGACAAGACATCTTTAAGATCAAGACTGGAAGATGCTGAAAGCTTCTAGATGCAAAGAGAATTTGCTTTCATTACATGGAAAATAACCTTCACACAAGGAAAAGGCTGCAAAAGTGAATCATTCATTCCACAGATATGCCAACTACGTGCCAGGCATTGGGGAATTCAAAGACGAATAAGATAGAAATATGGTCCCTGCCCTCCAGAAAATAACAGTCTGGAGGGCATGCAGACACAGACAAGGGCAATTGCAGCAAGCGGTCTGGTCAGTGTCCCATCTCTCTCACACAGTGCCCTGGTGCTTCCCACCCCCCCAACCCCATCAGAAACCACACCAGGCCCCCGTGCTCACACCCCACTTCCTGCCAATCCAGGAAGAGGACTTGAAATCTTTGCCCCAGGCATTGCTGGGCCAAAAGAGCTTCATAAGTTGAGCAACCAGCTTCCAACCAATGACTGAGCCTTAGGACTTGACCTGTTTTATGCTGCTGTTATGAACGAAATTGTCTCCCCTCAAAATTCATATGTTGAAGTCCTAACCCTCAGTACCTCAGAATGTAGCTGTATTTGAAGATAGGGCCTTTACAGATGTGATTAAGTTAAAACATGGCCAATTTAAGGCACTGGAGTCCTTATAAGAAGAGGAAATTTGGAGACAAAAAATAGAAACACCAGGGAGGCATGCACAAAAGGCCACATGAGGACACAGTGAGAAGGCGACCACCTTCAAGCCGAGGAGAGGCCTCAGGAGAATCCAAAGCTACCAACACCTTGATATTGAACTTCTAGCCTCCAGAACAGTGAGAAAATAAACGCCTGTTGTTTAAGCCATCCAGTCTGTGCTACTTTGTTATGGCAACCCTAACAAACTCATACAGTTGCTTTCCTAGGCGAAGCAGGGGATGCAGTGGAGAAATAGGAACCTTTATGCCCAAGAGAGGACAGAAGTGCATTGAGTGAATGGCAGAGAATGTTGATGCTGATTTCAAAAGCGTGTGATGCCCAGTGAAATGAGCCATCTCTCTAAACAGGTTTGCTTAATAAGGATATTGCCCAACGTCCCTTTTACCCACCCAAGCACATACATAATTATCAACAATTAGTTCAATGGGATATTTTCCTAGTCCAGTGAGCCCAGCCAGATGTCTGCAACAGAAGAGTGCCAAGCATATAATACTAATGGTTTATATTTTATTGAGCACGTACTACAGGACAGCCACTGTTCTAAGCACTTTACATGTTTTAACAAATTTAATCTTCACTACAACTTACGCATTAGTTCCCTAGGGCTTCTAAAACAAATTACCACCAACTGGGTGACTTAAAGCAACAGTAATTTATTCTTTCACAGTTCTGAAGTCCAGAGGCTGGACTACAGGAGGGAAATCCAAAATTAAGGTGTCAGCAGAGCAATGCTCCTTCTGCAATCTATAAAGGAGAATTCTCCCTTGGCTCTTCCAGCTTCTCATGGTTGCTGGCAATCCCTTGTGTACCTGGCTTGCAGCTGCGTCACTCTAATCTCTGCCTTGTTTGTCACATGGCGCCCCCAGCACCTCCCCCATGTGTTTGTTTTCTCGTAAGGACAACAGTCATGGAACTAAGGCCCACATTATTCCAGTATGACCTCATCTTAATTCAACCAGTTACATCTGCAAAGACCCTGTTTCCAAACAAAGTTACATTCTGAGGTTCTGGCTGGACATGAATTTTGGGGGACAAAATTCAAGCCAGCTTGTTGTTATATCAGCTTTAGAGATGAGAAGACCTGAGCACAGAGATGAAATCACTTCCCAAGTTTGCCCAGACAATCCATGGAAGAGCCAAGATACAGCTCCAAAGTCCATGTTCTTAACTGCTACGCTCTGCTACCTATCAAAAAATATTTCCCAGATGAACAAATAAGTAGTCATAAATGGTCGAACGCTAGCATGTTCAATTATGGTGCCAGGCTCACTCCTCATCATCCCTTTCCAAGACCACTGCCCCAGCCTCACAAGTAATATCCCTGTTCTCCCTTCTCCCTTGTCAAGTCCATGTGACCATAAGTGTGTCTTTTCAAAACACAGATCTTACTACCATTCTTAAAAATTCAAATTCCCAACTTAGCACAGCAAGCCATAGCCTTTGCTCTTTGGACTGAAAGCTCCATGTAGACAGAGACTGTGTGCATTTTTGCTCCCCACTGTATCCTTAAGAAAAAACACAGGTCCCTAGTACCTAGTAGACCCTCAGAAATCATTGTTAAATAAATGGAGAAATGAATGAATGAATGAATGAATGAATGATCTGGGTCAGCCTACAATTCCAACCTCAGCTCCTGATGCAACTGAGTGCCTTTGCTGATGCTGTGCCCTAGGCCAGGCGTATTGTAATCACTGCTTAGGACCCAGCTGAAACCTCCTCTCCCCATTAGGTACATTTAGACAACACACGCAAACACATCCCATGCAAAAGTTGCTTCCACTCACAACTTTGTGATGTCACTGATGATGTAATATGTTGGGTTTCTTCCTAAGTCCACTCTTGAGAGGTCCTTGGGGGCAAGGGCTGTGTCTTCTCTGTCATATGTCATCAGGGATTATCAGAGAGTAGACACTCGATAAATGTTTGTTGGATAAACTACTGAATGAACAGTCTAATGTCAGTGTGTACATAAACACAGCTTTTATTTCTATTTTGACTAGGGCTTGACTGTGCATATATGGAATCCAATTCCCAAATGATGAGGCAACTTCTTGGCTTTCCAAACCACCCAAGCGCAGATGTCACACAGCTAAGAGAAGGTTGAAGCCAAAGGTTCAAAAACAGACATCCTAGGGGTAAACTTACTACAGTGCAGTGGAGGCCCTGGGTCCTCCCTGGATTCCTATGTGTCTATGTGATGGGTAAGTGAGGTGAAGAGATGAAGAAATTGCCAGTGCGATTCCAGCCCTGAGGACTGCTTTTACATAACTGACGTAGCTTTATAGCTTTGTTGTTTTTTTGATCACATCTGGAGTCCATTTCAAAGTTAATAAGCCCACTTACTTCCCACTTAACGTAATTATGGGGATAGCATGGCATGGAGATAGAGAGCATGGGTTTTGGAATCAGAGAAACCAAACGTGCTCTAGTGACCGCATCTGTGACATGCCTGTGAGCAGGTAGGAATATATGTATGCACGGATATGCTTTCCTTGGCCACACAGCCTCCTTTTTTCGCCCTGTTTCAATGCTCTCCTTTACAGCAAGCCTCTCTAAAGAGTTACTGACACATACTTATACATACGCCCCACTTCCTCACCTCACGTTCTCTCCAGAACCCCAGTTAGGCTTCTGTCCACTCACACTGAAGTCAATTCCATCAAGTTCAACCCTGTCCTGCATGTTGTCACCTCCCTGTCCTTACCTTATTTACCCTTTCAGCACTAGTCCACACATAAGGACCACCTCCCTTGTTTGAAGTATCTCTCTTCTCTCTGGGCTACTGTTAACCCCACTTTTTCCAAAGCTGTCTCTCCCCACCATCTCCCGGACTGTCCTTCTGGCCTCAAAATCCTGGTGTGCCCCAGGACTCAGGCCGGGCTTTCTTTGCCTTCCTGTTTCTCTGCCACTGGGTCTTGTCCAGTGGTCTTACTGGACAGGCTGATGACTCTGCCTGTCCTGGCTTTGTCCTTGGACTTCTCACTCATCTACCTAAAAATTCTCTTCCCAGAGAGATAATGGAGAATAGAAGGAAGCATGTGGCCCATGGAACCAGCGTGCCTGAGTTCGAATCCTTACTCTGCCACTTTGTGAGAATTTATAAAACCTGTTACTTCATCTATGAAATGGGGAGAATGCCTCATAAAACTCTTCTGAAGGTTAAATGAGTTGATATCTTTAAGGACTGTATACCAGTTTTAAGAACGTGGTAGGTACTCAATAAATGACAGCAATCATCATCACCAGTAGTAGCAATAGGAGTGTCTTCTCTTAGATATCAAAGAGGCATCTCGAAGTTAATGTCCCTAAAATAGAACTCTGGGTTCTCCTATTAAAACTCATTTCTACTTTGGTCTTCTCACATCCCTATCATATTAATTTATCTTATTTTCTTCATATAACTTATTACTATCTGAAATTTCTTTATGTATGTCTTCAGTTGTTCATCGTCTGTACTACCCCCAGCTAGGAAGCTAGGATTTAAGCTTCATGAGGGCAGGGCCATGTCTATCTTGTTCACTGCTGAATTCTGCCACTTCAAACAGTGACTCACATTAACATATAGTAGATACTCAATACACAGCTGCTGAATAAATGGATGGAGGAATGAGTGACTGAACAATCTGACGTGGATTTGGTACCTATACCCAGCACTCACTAGTTATGGAACATTAGGAAAATATTTAACCTTTATGAGCCTTAGTTTGCTCGCCTGTTAAATGCTTCCTTACAGGATTACTGTGCACATTAAATGCACTTAACATGCACAGCACAGTCCCTGGCCCAGAGCAAGGCTTCATTATGTGGTAATGAAAAAATGAAGATAATCATTCCTATGAACCACAGAATAGCGTTTAAGAGGAACTGGCATCTAAGGAGCATAAGTCGAGATATTGCCAGAAAATAAAAAGTGTAGTATATAGAATCATGGACTTTTCGAACTGGAAGGAAATTCCAGGAAGAAACCTTTTAATCTATTTCAGCTAACATGTATGTAAACACATGTCTGGAGAACTAGGTGATCTGTCCAAGACCACAGACATAAAAATAGAACTAGAACCCAGATCCACAACTCCAAGTCCATTTCACACGACACATTGCTCTACCTTTCTCCAATTACTTTGATTTGACAATGAATCTACATACACGTACCTCATGCATGAACTCCAGGTTGAATTGCTTTCCATATAAGGATACATTGCAACTCTTTGAAAAGTATTTCTGCAGCTGGCAAGATGTGAAAATATGGACTAATGTGAACATATACATACCCATTATGTCTCTCTCCATCATTTCTTCTTTCCTTCTTTGGTCACCTACCACATGTTCAGTGCTGTGCTTGATGTAGAAGAAAACAAGTGGAAGACACAGTCCCAACTTTCAAGGAGTTCTGTGCATAGACTAGTGAGGAGGATATTTACTGATGTTGTTCACTCAGCAGACTTGGTTGGTTACCCAACAGATGTTGAGGCCCTGCTCTGTGCAAGATTCCAGAAATGCAGTTGGTGAGTTAGAGTGAGGTTAAGCTACTGTATCAAGGAGGACTGAAAAAACTCAGTGGTTTGAAGACTGAAGTGAATTCCTTCCTCTGGTAACAATTCGAGGTGAGGTTCAGGCTAGTGGGTAGCTCCACTCCACTGGGTCGTTTGGAGACCCAACTTTTTTCCCTCATCTTCTGCCATCCTCTGAGGCTTGGCATCCATCCTCTGCATAGTGGACACTGGGTCACAGTGGCAAGAAGAGGAAGGAGTAATAAAAGTGACATCCATCTTTTGTGCCCGCATTCTATTTGTAGAAACTTAATTAGGTGGCCACACATAACTACAAGGGAAGCTCGGCGATGTAGGCAGCTGGGCAGCCATGTGCCTGTCTGTAATCTTATCACCATGGAAAAGACAGCCGTCTTGGCCTCAGTGACAAAGCCTTCACAGTATCCCACCAGGTGTGCTCACAATCTAGGGCAAGACAGAAAATAATCAAATCCTTACAAACTATGGTAAACATCATGAGGGAAAAGTAAATGGGGCCAGAGAGCACAGAATGGGGAGACTGACTTGGTCAAGTCCAGAGCATTCAGGAAGCAGGAACAGCCTACAGAAAGGTCTGACAGCAGATGGAGAGGGTCAGTTTAGAAATCCAGACTCTGGAGCCAGACTTCTGAGTTTGAGTCTTAGCTCTAGAACTTACTAGCTGTATAATCTTGGATGAGTTATTTAACCTGTTGAGCCTTAGTTTCCTCGCTTGTAAAACAATAATTGTTATTATTATCACATTATAGTAATTATTGTTATCATCATCATTATTAGTCTATTGTAGTTTCCTTTGTTACGAGGATTAATTGTAAGTGCTATGCCATAGGCACCTACTGAAAACAGCCAACACTTCCTAGGGGTTTGGGGAAACATACAACAGGAGGTCAGGAGTTTAGCAAGTAGTAATCTAGGTGAGTTACCTAGTGGTGGTTACTTGGGATTTTCTGGACAAAAGCACAGGCATTTATTCCTCTGAGTAATTCAAGAGTTTCTGTCTTTCAGTCTGTGAAAAAGCCCAAGCGGACTAAGTGTACCCAATATATGCCAAATGAGGAGAAATGTCTACCCCGTAAATCATTGAGCTTCTGCCACAGGAGTAGGTACGAATATTATTTGCGCTCTGTACATGCGTATGGGAAATATCAAGGGATGGCAGGTGGGAAACTCAGTCTCTGCACTCAGGGGGATATTCATATTCCTTTGTGCCTCTTCCTTTGTGTTTCAAAAGCTCACTAGTCCCAGTTCTAAGTCCCCATTACACTATGCGTTTGGGGTATTCCACCATGGTCATTTTGGGGTCTCCCCTCGCACCTGGTGGGTTCCAGGGTGTTAAGGAGCACCCTGACACAGGGAAGCCCTTTTATTCACCAATCACTGTCCTGATCAGTTAGTTCTGACCTGTGTTTTCTCTGTGCAGATGGTCTCCTCAGGTCGTGGGATCGGGACTGTGCCTTTGGAGAGCTCATTGTTTACTCTTGGCCTCCTCCGCTGCTGTCCCCTCTGGGATCAGGCCACCTCCTTGGAGCACTGCCAGGGAGTGATGGTGAGGAGAAGCCTGCTCACAGAAACCACAAACCTCTGCCCCCTTCCTCCAGTCTGAGAATTATTTTTTTTTTAGTCTGGGAGATCTCACCCTTTATGGTTTCCTCAAGGCCATTCCCCCTCTGCTCAAACTCTCTAGACCAGGGGTCTCCAACCCCCGGGCCGTGGACCGGTACCAGTCTGCGGCCTGTTAGGAACTGGGCTGCACAGCAGGAAGTGAGCAGTGGGCGAGCGAGCGAAGCTTCATCTGCCACTCCACATCACTCCCCATTGCTCGCATTACCACCTGAACCATATCCCCACCCCATCCCGTCCATGGAAAAATTGTCTTCCACGAAACCAGTCCCTGGTGCCAAAAAGTTTGGGGACGGCTGACCTCCCACTGAGTGGGCAGAGAAGGACAGGTGGTAAATTTCTGCAACACAGTGTAGTGAGCCTGTGATAGATGTAGGTGTGGATGCTCCAGAGGAGGGAATTCTGTCCAGTTTCGAGGTATATCTGGAAGGTATTCTTTAACAGGTAATGCCTGAGCTGAATCTTCAAGGATAAACTGAATGTAACCCAGTGAGGAAAGTGGAAAAGTACATTCCAGGCAGGGAGGTCATTTTGAGCAAACCCAGAGACCAGGAGAGCCCTGATGTTGCCTAGAAGGCAATTGACTAACTGCCAAGTGCCAAGCAGGAAGAGGTGAGAGATGAGACTGGAAAACAGGTCACCAGGGCCTTGTGTGGCCATGCTCAGAAGCTCAGACTCTCAGACTTTCTTTTGTAATCACTAGCAAGTCACTGAAGCATTTTAAGTAGAAGCGACAGAGTCTGATGTGAATTTTATGTCAACTGTAAGGAAAGAGCAGACAGAGCAGCTGCAGGGACACCACTTACAAAATTATTGCAAAGATCAAGGTGAGGGTTGACCAGGGCTTGAACTACAGCAATGGGAGAGAAAGGGAAGGAATGAATGGATTTAATACATTATTAAGAGATAAAACCAATAGGATGTGGCAATTGATTGAGTGGGGGAATATGAGGAGTCTTGGATGAGATCAAGAAGCCAAGGATGACTTCCAGCTTGGGTGATTGGGTGATGCCAACTAAAACAGGGAATACCAGAGAGGGAAGAAGATGAATTTGGCCTTGGACATGCCAAGTTTTAGATGCCTGTGGAATATCCAGATGGAGATAATACAGGAAGTGGGGCTGTTTGTAAGACCTTCAAAGTCCCAGGCACTCTTATTTCTGGAAGCCCCATCCCACATCATAGCAAATATATTAAATTCTACCGACATCCCACATTAGATCTAACTTTTGCAATAAAAATGTGAGAAGATTTTTATAATTTTGATTTTTGAAATTATTTGCAACTCATTTAATTTTTGACTGGTTATGATTTTTTAATTGTTTACAAATTGACCTTTTTAAGTAACAAATTTACTTTTGTAATGAAACTGACATAATGCTGTATTTTAAATAACACATTAACTTAGCTTTTGCAGGGTTGTTTTCATATTTTGGAGCTAATTATTCATTTATTTAGGTCTCACAGGAGTTGTTGCCCCTTGAAAAGCTCATAGGCTATAGCACCAAGCTCATCACACCTGATATAAAACTCCCTTGTGAGCAGACAGTTGAACATATAGGTCTGATGTTCAAGGAAGAGAGAGATTTATGAGGCAAAAAAATATGTAAGTTCTAGGTAAAACCATAAGAGTGAACTTAATTGGCCCAAGAAAACATATAAATTGAGAGAGAACTGGACTACTGAAGAGAAGAATACCAACATCTAAAAGAAGATCAGGGCTTTGCTGGTGGCGCAGTGGTTGAGAGTCCGCCAGCCGATGCAGGGGACATGGGTTCGTGCCCCCGTCCGGGAAGATCCCACATGCCGCGGAGCGGCTGGGCCCGTGAGCCATGGCCGCTGAGCCTGCGCTCCGCAGCAGGAGAGGCCACAACAGTGAGAGGCCCATGTACCGCAAAAAACCAAAAACCAAACAAACAAAAAAGAAGATCAGAGGAACACGGATTTCACAAAGGAGATGGTGAAAATGGTGAGAAAAGTGGGGAGAAAATGAGAGCGGAGAACCAAGAGAGCAAAGAATATCAAAGAGATCACAGCTGATCATTGAAGTGGTACCAAGTGAAGAGGAGTGGTCCATCCAATACAAAAGGGACTGAAAATGTCTAGATTAGGCTAGTGCTCTCAGCTGCTGTGGGGAGGTCATCATAGATTGTAGAGGGAATATCTCCAAGGACAAGGAGTAGTAAAAGCTAAGGGTTGGGAGGGTTGAAGGATGAAAGATAAGAAAGTAGAAGTGATAAATGTAGAAGTTTGGATAAGATTAGATAACTGAAGGCCAGTAGTTGGAGTGAGACATTGCTCACATTGAGGTCATCTGTGTTTGTTTAGAATAGAAAAGTTTTGAGTGCTCTTCTGAGCCAAGGAGAAATATCTAAGACAGGTGGAGATATTAAAGTTAATAGAGAAAGGACGTAATTGGTAGACTAATGGCCTAGAAGAAAGGGGTGGAGTGGAGCGAAAGCCCAGGGCCAGTGTCTCCCTTGATTGGGTAAAAGCATGTCTCATCTCCTGGGGACAATTGTTGGGAATTCAGCATATGCTCATTTGTACCATTATTTCTCAAGTTTTGAATGTGTCCTGTCCCCCAACAGAGCCATGAAGTCCAAAGAGGGTCTGATCTCTTAACCCAGCCCTTTATGCCACATGTAGTAGAAAAGAACCCTTTTTAGGGTTAAAGGACCTTTGAGATCATGTAGAAAGTTCTCTTTCAGTTATTTCTTAGAAGGAAAAATTTCAAAGAATATATATTTATGTCTTCTAAGTACATAATAGTGGAAGAGATTCTCCTGATTCCAGGGACAAGAGTCTCTCTTTCTTGTAATTTACATAATTAGAAGAGGAAGAGGAGAGGAGAAAGAAGTGGAGGGTCTATAACTTAAAAGAAATGGAATCTCCCTTCCTAATCAGTTACATATGAATCATCCGTGAGTTTATCAAACCCTGTTTGGCCCTATTTATTGCATTCATTTATTCAACAAACATGTGTGGGGCTTTCCTATGGGGAGTGACCAATTCTGAATGAATACTATTCAATACATAATGCCAGTACAGATGAACCAGTTTGCAGGGCAGAAATAGAGACACAGATGTAGAGAACAAATGTGTGGACACCAAGGGGGGAAAGCGGCGGGGGGGATGAATTGGGAGATTGGGGTTGACATGTATACACTGATGTGTATAAAATAGATAATAAGAACCTGCTGTATACAAAATAAATTAATTAATTTAATCAAATTTTAAAAAATACATAACACCAGTCTCTCTTCTTTACCCCCAAATATTTCCTTCCAACTTTAAAGGGTGCCTCACTGCTCGACCATTCTAGAATTTGATGAGCATTTCTCTGCTGCCCTTTTCCCAAGCGTTTTCCCTCCACCACAGAGCAGATACAAATACAATTCACTTTGAAGAGTCTCGGGTTGGCTCTAGGATGGGAGTGGGTTTGGATTGGTTGTGTGGCGTGAGCTACAGAAGATGAGAAACGAGCATACTGACGTGATCCCGTATTAGTCAGGAAAATTCTAAGAAACTGTTCCCAAAGAGAGGCGGTAAGAGGATTTTTTCTCCTCTATTAGACTTATATAACTCGTAAAATAACAGGCTGCCATTTTAGAATAGTTGGTGTTGGCATGCTGTTGTGAAAATTACATGAAACTATTCTTTTTAGAAAATACTACTTCAGGTTTTAGGTTAAAGCCTGATGCCAAACACAGATGAGTATTTGGTTTACACAATTATCGCCTTTTTCTTAGAAGTAAAGGCAAAACCTCAAAACATGCCACAGCAGAAAAGCTATTTCTGTCACTGGCTAACAATTGAAGGACATCCATAAACCTTTGGAAATTAATATCCCCTAGGAAAATCTATTTGACGAAAGTCACAAGGAAGTTATTAACTAGAGTTAAGTCACTGACAAGAGATATTATTAATGATCTCATCAAAATTTCAAGTGCATTTAACTATCCCATTGCAAGCCTTATTATTGACGACCCAGCGAATATTGAACTATTTTACAGTAGTTACTTGGCTAGAGATCAAATGAAAAAAGATGAAAAGCTTAAGTTCTAGGTAATTCCATAATTCTTTAGGCTTCACACAATTAAAAAGTTAAAGTCATTAGCTTTTCTGTCTCCCTCTCCTCTAAATCTACCCATTGCTAATATAGTCGGTTTCTTTTCATTGTTAATTGTCCCTTGATTCTCTTCCAAATGCTGACGCAGGCAGGACGAAAGTCAGAAAAATCCTGCAAGCCTTGGTTTTCCAAAAGCAGTTCAGGAAGCACAGTCTATTTTCAGATTGGAAGAGACACTTTCAAGTATACTGGATCTTCAATCGCCATCCCTCAAAGACGTTTTCCACAAGGGAGAGAGGCATTCTTCTTCCCACCCAATTCTCTCTCTGAGATCTCGATCCAACCTTTAGGTTGACACCAGGTTAAACTTTATGCTTTGCCTGCTAGCACCTTTGTCAAGTGCTAAATCTTGATCAAGCACTGATGTTGCATAATAAATTGTATAGATATAGGTAAAGATATAAATATAGTGCCTTTTTTGAAAAGAAACCTTTTCAGAAATAGAGGTTTTCATAAGGCTTTTCTAACTTGTCAGTTGATCTGATTACCTAAGACAATTTTGTTCTCACCTCAGAGCCCCTAGTTCAACAAACATTTATTTAGTTTCTATAATTCACGTAACACTGTACTAGGAGCTGGAGAGACAAAGGAAATGTGAATTGGTTCCTAGCATTCAAGGAGATCCAGAAATAAAAACAGGCCATTCAATCCTATGGAATATGCCAGAAAATCTAAGACACAGAGAAGAGTGGAAACCTAGCCCAACATGGAAGGAATGAAAGGCAGTGCAAGGAAAGCGCCCTGAAAGGGGTGATGCCCCTGCTAAACCCTGAAGAATCGGTAGGAATTAAGGAGGGAAGAAACTTGCATTTGTTAGTGTCTGCAACGAGCAAGTGCTTTCCACATGGTTTTCTATGAAATCCTTTCAATGACCCTAGAGGAACATCATTATGTTCTATTTGCAGATGAGGACACTGAGGCTTAAAGAGAATATATAACTTAGTCAACTTGCAAATGGCAGGCGTGGGACCCCAAGCTTCTGCTCGTAACCACTGTAGTCTGCCATCTCTGGCGTTAACCCCCCATTCCTGTTCCCTAGGTCTGCCATTCTGATCTCTGCAAAACTTGTAGACAATCCCTCTCCACACACAGACTTGGCAAACCACTTGCTGCAGTGTGTTTCAGCCGGTTTTCTGTGGGCCACTGTGGATGACCACAGAAGATCAAGTATTCTCTGAGACAGAAGCCCTCCTGCAGGTTCAGGAACCCCTCTCTTCCATAGTGTATGGCATTCAATGCATGGACCACATCCTTTGGCACTTTATGAAACCATGCTTTCCTTGCTGATTGGTCCAGTCATTTGTAATAAGATGGAGGATTTTTTTTTGTCTGTGCAGCTGGTCAGAGCATTCTTTCAGAGGAAGGACAATCCTTTTTTAAAAAAAATAAATTTATTTATTTTATTTATTTATTATTTTTGGCTGTGTTGGGTCTTCGTTGCAGCACGCGAGCTTTCTCTAGTTGCAGCGAGCGGGGGCCACTTTTTGTTGCGGTGTGTGGGCTTCTCATTGCGGTGACTTCTCTCATTGCGGAGCACAGGCTCCAGGCGCGCAGGCTTCAGTAGCTGTGGTGAGCGGCCTCTAGAGCGCAGGCTCAGTAGTTGTGGCGCACGGGCTTAGCTGTTCCCCGGCATGTGGGATCTTCCTGGACCAGGGCTCGAAACCATGTCCCCTGCATTGGCAGGCGGATTCTTAACCACTGTGCCGCCAGGGAAGCCCCAGGACCATCCTTGATAGGAAAATGTCTTGAGAAGTCATCTTAGGATAGATGAGTCTCCATGGGGCATACATGTCAGCTGGTGCCAAAGCTTCAAAGAAGGGAGTTTCGCAAATCCACCTTAAGACAAAAAATTTAATTGCTCCTGGAGTATTGGAGGAAGAAATGGAGGGGAAAGGGAGGGGTGAAAGGGGCAAGGGAAACACATGGTGTGATATGACTTTTCTGTGACCCTCAATTTCCCAGCTAAATCTCTTGTCACACTAAATGCTCAGTGAGATTACTGGACTTATGAAAACCAGTGAAGGAGCAGCTTCTGTACACAGAAGCCCAAGCAGAAGGGGTCCCCAAAAGATAAGTCATAATTCTCAAAGAGGCAACCAAGAAGAAGAATGTGGTTGATTTATAGAGGTGTGTGTGTTTTGATCCATCACGATGTTTTCCTGCTATTTTCATTTCCTGTTGTTTTTAATCGGAATGAATTTGACAACATTGTAAAATTTAGCAGATCTCACTTTTTAAAATGCAGACTTTCAGCTTTTCTTGAAAATGAGGAAACAATGTGGCAATTCTGGGTCTACAATACCATAAGGAAACAACTGGTGAGGTTGCCCTGTTAGATGAGGCACACACTCCAGTTTGCCACGGTTCCCACCACTCCCTTTTACCCTATATAACTGAGTGAACCTAACCAATTTCCTTCATTTGCCCTTCATTTGACCCCTGCTGTAAGGCTGAGAAACTATAACAGATCTCTTGGTGGTGGCAATTGGGGTTGCAGGCAGTTTCTTCTTGAAGACAAGGGTTGTACAGTTATGCTTTGTTTCTGCAGCTAGGCAAAGAAAATAATTATTAAGTAAGTAATTTAAATACATTGAATCCTCACCAAAACTGTGGTAGGTAAACATTACAATTATCTAGATTTTGCAAAGGGTAGGTAAACATCACGATTATCTAGATTTGGCAAACAAAGAAACTGAGACTCAAAAAAAAATTAAGCAACTTGGCCAAATCCAGCCTTCTGTAGATGAGAATTCGGATGAGAATCTGGGACTCCACTCTTTGCTCTGTCTTAGCCCTTCTCTGCACTGTGAGATCCACCGTGTCTTTTGCATTCTCCCTCACTGCCCCAACTAACTGCCTAGTGGGTGGACAGTGGCGACCTTTACTGAATTTGCTGGTGGGAAATTGTGCAGAATGCTCTGGCCATGCTCGAGTCCTTTTGGCTCTGAGCCAACTGGACTGCTGCTGGAGAGTTGACAAATCTTGGTACCCTCTCCAGGGGCTCTGTCCTTTAATTCTATAGCATGTGCCTCCTTGTCACGTTTTTCCATAACATATCCAAGATTTGTAAAAATGGTGGGGCAGAGGGAGGATGAGGGGCTTTTTGGATGAGCTTGGAGAGGTACGGCCAAAGGGACGAGCCTTTTTTTTTTTTTTCGCGGTACGCGGGCCTGTCACTGTTGTGGCCTCTCCCGTTGCAGAGCACAGGCTCCGGACGCGCAGGCTCAGCGGCCATGGCTCACGGGCCCAGCCGCTCCGCGGCATGTGGGATCCTCCCGGACCGGGGCATGAACCCGTGTCCCCTTCATCGGCAGGCGGACTCTCAACCACTGCGCCACCAGGGGAGCCCAGGGACGAGCCTTTGAAAGTCATGTAGCTTTGAGAACAATAACTGAGGAATAATGACTGGGCAAAATGGGAGAAAGAAAAAAGGAAGTAGAGAAGGGAAAGACTGACAGATAGGAACAGAGACCACCTAAAGGAGAGAGAGAAGCAGGAGATAAGAAAAAGGAGGAGAAAGAAAGAGAAATATGTAGGAATCACTGAGGGAGACATTCACCCCCACAAATAACACAAAATCTTCCACTGGAGAGATGAGAAAGAGAGAGGGAGAGCTTCTCCCTTGGTCTCAGACCATTTCTCCCCACATCTTCACATCACGGGGCATCATAAATCCTTTCCTTACCTCATTTACCATACCCATCCTCCATTCTGTTTCTCTTTACAGACCCAAACTGGATAAATCTTCTCCTCTCTGCCCCTTTATCACAAGAGACAAGCTTGAATTTTTAAAAAGAACTTTACTAAGAACTAAGGGGAGACAGAAGGTAATAGACAAAAACATGGCAAATGGTAAAACACACCACTACAGTTTCTAAGCTTAAAATAGCTAAATCTGATCTGCAAGTTGCCTGATCCAAACTGAGTTCTTTCATTCATTCAGCCAATATTTACTGAGCACCAATTATGTGCCAAGTATTTTTCTAGGTATGGGTATAAACCAGGGAGCAAGATAGGGAAGTCTGTGCCCAGACTCCTCTCTCCTGTCTTTTGGTCACTATATCTCCTTCTGCCTATACCTCCTTAGAATAGTTTGTTTGCAAGTGCTGAAACCCAATTTAAGCCAGCTTAAGCAAAATTGGGAATTTATTGGCTCATATTACTAATATGTTGGCTTCAGGTGTGGCTAGATCCAGCATCCCAATGCTTTTCCTAAGGAGTTTTCTCTCTCTCCCTCTCAGTTCTGGACACCTCTTTTTGGCTTCATTTTAGACAGACATTCTTCATATGGTGGCGAGATGGTTGCTGACAGCCCTAAACCTACCATATCTTTACAGTGCCTGTAAAAACATGCACTGAGAAAGAGGAAGCATCTTTATTAATCATGCCGATAAGAGTCCAGTGGAGAACTCTGATTGGTCTTGCTTGGGGTCACATCACCATCCCTGAATGAATGAAACCAATTTCAATCTCACATTGTCCTAACTTATACAGTAACAGTCACACATGTGAAGCCACAAACAATCAGTGCACCATAGTATCTTCAATCCCTTCTCTTCTCAATTACTTAGGATCTAAGAATCAGGAATTTTTGAACCCCACAAATCCAAGGGAGTGGAAGAATTCCTAAACAAGACTGGGTTGAAGGACATACCCCGTGAAAAACAGGGTCATTGACCCAGCTCCGATCTCACCTTCTCAACTTCTCAAAGTCTCCTCAATTGACAGTGAGGTGTCTTCTTCATCTAAAGAGCATGACAGTGTAGTCTGCCTACAGCGGGAGCTCCAAAAGCGTTGGCTGAATTGCGTGGTGAGTGCAGGAGAGGGGAGACAAGGAGAGAAGAGGAGCGAGGCAGTGGGACGACGTAGGAAGGAGCAGGGAGCCCAGCACAGGGGTTCAGAACCCCACACCCCGAAGTCCAACATCTCGATGATCAAACTGCACACCGCCGTCATCTTGAGAACACGGACAAGACATGAACTACTCCGAGCCTTCGTGGCGTCGTAGCGGAAGGAGGGAAGTACTTCCCTTACGGGAGACTTACGAAAATTACGTGCAGTGATGGCTGTAAAGCTCTTTGGCTCAGTTCCTGGTACATGACATTCATTTAATAACTTCTAACGTTATCCTTCTTTTAACCCCAGTGTTACTGTTGGGGGTGGACTTACAGGAAGGGACAAAGTCCGGCCTCTTAGGGCCTCAGAGAGCTCTCAGAGGCCGTGAACAGCTCTCTGAAGAGGTTCGAAATGTGTTCTGGGAAAAAAAATCTGCAACCAAAAAACTCAGACCATTTCTAGAACCCAATCCAAACCAAACCTTCCTGACGGTCATAACGTGTTCTGAGGTTTCATTCCACTATTTTTCACTTATACAGTCCTCAGTCCTGCCAGGGCTGAGCTAGGATTTGAGCTCGGCACAGCCAAATACCACAAGGGGAAGAAAGTCCAAGCCCTTTGCCCTGAATGTATTTCAGGCCAAGAGAGAACTGAAAGCCCTGGGAAACCCTGGGCAGCCAGTGACCCCAGCAGCTACCCGGTAGCTTCAGAGCATCACTCTGCACTGGTGCTAACCATAGCCCCTAGCTTCTTCTGGTACCTCCATGGCCAGAAATGCAGAAAAGGCTCACAGCAGTCCTTGAGCTCTGACGACCCAACCGCAGGCTTGGTGAGAAAGGAAAGCTGCCAAAGTGGGATAACCTGACTGATTTTTCCAGAAAGTATCTTCCCTCCAGCAAGGCCAAAGTAGAAGGGAGTCACAGAGCTGATCCGTGCCCATTCTTTATAGAAAAGAATTCCCTTGTTCTCAGTGCACCACATGTTTCACAAATTCACTTCTTGCAAAAGTAACAGTATGGAAGATGAAATGTGATGGACCTATTTATGAAACTGAGTGGGACCACTGCTCAGAGAGAAGCGGGGAGGGAGAAGAGAGTGAGGACGAGGGAGGGAGGGAAGGAGGAGAGACAGGGAGAGAGAAAGAGAGAGGTGAGAACAATCTTTTGGAGGGAAATGGATATACTGTGCTACCTGATAACACATGCATTCCAGTGACACCTGTGTATTTTTCTGGAAGTGTGGAATACTTAGAGGAAGAATGGGTTCTAGGGAAGAGCCTTTCTGCACTTAAGATGACAGGAATCTCTTACTAAGATAGGTAATGGCTATCAATTAGGCCAATGTTTAAATAAACATTGATAAAATTGTGTGTGTATGTGTGTGTGTGTGTGTGTGTGTGTGTGTGTGAGAGAGAGAGAGAGAGAGAGAGAGAGAGAGCATTTTTTTTTTGAGAAAGAGAGAGAATCTAAAGCTTTCCTTGTATACTCAGCCCTATAACTTAGTGGTTTAAGAGTTTAGAGACAAACAAGTCTCCATTTGAATCCCAACACGACCGCTTACTATCTGTGTGACTTTGGAAAAGCTATTTAACCTCATCTTTCTCATCTGGAAAATGGGCATCAACTAGAACCAATTGATAAGGATTAAATGTGATCACATATGAAAGTACATGGTGTTGGGGACATCATAATCATTCAATAAATAACTGTGATAATAAAATTATTATTAACAATATTATTCTCAAAGAGGTCTAGCACTCCAAAAAAGTTACAAACCACTGATCTGGGTAGGTGCCAAGGCCAATTCCAGTTTGAGTAGTGTGTGTACCTTCCTAGCCCAAGTTCCCCACCTGCACTTAGCCCAATGTACCTGAGAAGAAGGAGAAGGTTACTCCCCTCTCTGGTCTTCCTCTTGACACCTCCTTCTTCAATACCTACACACTCCCACATGCACCCTCTGACCAAGCGCGGTGATTTCAAGAAACATTGTTTGCATGTGTGTGCCGAGCACTGGGATCCAGAGCATGAGAGCGGTCTCTACAGTGAGGTGGGCTCAGGATAAGAATGTGTCAGTCATGGTCCATAGAAGTGGTTCTCAAACTTGAGTGAGCATCTACTCCTCCTGAGGGCTTGGGGAATCACGGATCACAGGCCTATACTTCAAAGATTTGAAAGCAGGGGCTAGAACAGATATTTTCACACCTGTGTTCATAGTAGCATTCTTCTCAATAGCCAAGCAGTGGAAACAGTTTTAAACTAAGTGTCCACTGGCAGATGAATGGATAAACACAATGTGATATATACACTATATATATTTAGAGTCCTCAAATTTATAGAACAGAGAGTAGAATGGTGACTGCCAGGGGCCAGGGGCAGAGGGGATGAGAAGTTGTTTAATGGTAAAGTACACTTGAAAATGTTAAGTGGAATATTTGATGTTATGTGTATATTTTACCATATTTTTTAAAACAAGGAAGAACAAAATACAAATCACTGAGTCCCACTCTCAGAGCTCTGAGTGGGGCCTGAGAATTTGCCATGTAGACAGGTTCCCAGGAGATACTGTTGCTCAGAGCTGGGGACCACACTGAGAACCCATGCGCTAAGGATTTAGGAGCCTTACCCCAGGCAATACCGCAGCCGTGGCTGGGAGCTGGTACCTTAGAACTGGGAGTCGCTATAGTGGAATTGTAGTCAAAGTCCTCTGGGATTCTGTTCCAGATGCTGGACTGGCCCCCAGGCTCTTGAGATACTGGGAAAGGAAGGATAGAGACAGCTAGCTAATGTTTCTAATACAACTGCTTGTCTCAGCGTTTATCCTGGAAGCCCCTCGAGACAGGGACTTGGGGCCCCTTAAGACAGGGACTGTCTTAAACTTCCTGAGGTCTCCCCTTGCTTCTAGCCTCAGGTTTTTACACAGTAGATGTTAATTAATATTCACTGATTCATTCAGAGGAGGGACCTACCTGCACACTTGGACCACAAAAAGCAAAAGGCAATCACTCAAGAATATTTATGGTGCACCAACTTTGTATAATTTCACAGGGACCTAACTGCAGCTGTTCTTTATTGACTGTTACCACTATTATTGTGAAATGAGACCTAGCACAGTGCTTGCACATAATGAACCCTCCATGAGTGTAATTTTCCTCCCAGCACCTTGTTTACCAAAGTGCTGTTACAACCTGCAGTCTTACTCCAGGATCCTAACACTCTTTTCCTCCTCCGGCAGATGACGGTTGCTAATACTTCTTTGAGATTATTATGAAATTTCTCAATTTCCCACCCCACAGCCACAACTACAAATATACTCATTTCTCTAAACATTCTTATCTTCTTCCCTCCCATTTTAAAAGGAGAAATGTCCTCGAAGCCTAATCCTTTGTTGATCCCTGCCTTTGGTCTACTCAGGCCCTTATATCCATCAGTGGTGTCCCTCTTCTTCCTAAATATTGAGCCTCTCTCTCTCTCTGATCCCCTCACTTTAGAAAATAAACCCAGGCTTTAAAAAAAAAGCAAGGAGGGACTTCCCTGGTGGTCCAGTGGTTAAGACTCTGCGCTTCCACTGCAGGGGGATCGGGTTCCATCCCTGGTCGCGGAACTAAGATCCCACATGCCTTGCAGCCAGGCTCCAAAAAAAAAAAAAAAAAAAAAAAGCGAGCAAACAGGCCAACAAAATGCCCCCCTCTACCCTCCAGCTCGATGAGTTCCTGCAGTCTCCCTCGGCCTCCCTTCCCCTGCAAGTTCTTGGAAATCTAGGCCACCCCTTGCTGATTTCACTTCCTCCTTTGCTCAGCCACAGCAGGCTGGCGTCCAGCAGCCTCTCCACTCGCTCTGTTCTTGTCAAGGTCACGCTGACCTCTGTATTCACAGATCCAATGGTAGCTCCGCATGCCTCCCCTTACTTGACCTTCCTCAGGCATTTGGCACCTGAAGCACTGCTTCCCTGCAACTCCTCTTCCCCTGAATCTATCCCCACGTCCAGCTCCCTCCCACAAGCCTCTGCCCCTTTGCCCTATGAGCACTTCAAAATCAGTGTCAGAACTCAGCTCTTTGCTCTTCCCTCCAAAGCAAACTATCCTCTTCTATTTCGTTTTTTTTTTCTTAAGTGCTTTTAAATGTAAACTTTATTACCCATTCCATTTCTATTAAGCACTGAGCTCCAGAGAAAGCATTCCGGGATATGGTAAAATCTATGTGATTTGAAGGAGAAAATATGCCCACTGTGAAAGAGATGGGAAGGAGTCCTTACAGGCGGGAGACCAAGAATTCTTTTCCTATAACATTCTGTAGGATGAGATGCAGGTCTAAATCCTCTCCTGTTTCTTAATCTTGATAATGGCACCACCATCCATCAGCTTACCCAAACCAAAACTTGGAAGTCATCCTCGGGTTTTCTTCCTTTACAATCCATATTCAGTTCTTCACTGAATTCCATTATCTGTGTTCCCTTAATAGCTTTGGGGTTCATCTGGGTCACTTCTTTCCGCACGTGCTGCCCTTTTTCAGGATATCATAACACATCCGAATTATTCCAATGGTCTGCTAAGGTGTAGGAACATCTCCAGCCCCTCCTGACACCACGTTATCTGCCATAAAGTAAATGGCAATAGAGCACAGTGGTTAAGGGGACAAACTGCCTCTGTTCAAAGCTAGGCTCAGCCCTTTACCAGCTGTGTGATACTGAGCAAGTGATTTGTCTTCTCTGGGCCTCAATTTCCTCAAGTGTAAAATGGGGTGATAATAATGGTAACTTTTGTTTTAGGATTCTTGTGATATCAAATGACTTTAAAGTATTTAGAATAGTGCCTGGGCAAAAGTATATACTGATTAAGTATTAGTTATTACTACTATGATTTACTGCTGTCAGAGTAAGCTTTAAAATAACTGAAATTAATTGTCACTCACTTTAAAATAAACCAGTTCTACAGCACGGCAGACAAGGTCCTCCGTGTTATGTTCCCTACCTGCTGCTTCCTCTTCATCTCACGCTCTGCACCGATTCACACTCGGGTCTTAAAGTGCAAATCATGCACTCTTGAATTCCTGAAACTCTGTACATGATTTCCATGAGCCTGGGATGTTCTAACCCTCCTAGTATACCACGTAAACTCCTATTCATCCCTCAAATCACCTAGATTGTTTATGAAATCTGGCTATTTTCTACCACCCCTAAATAGAAAAAAATCACTAATTTCTATACTACTTCTGTGCCTTACATATACATATGTGTAAATATATGTATGTGTGATATTTACACACACACATAAATCATGCTGAATTGCATGTGTGTATCTCTCCTTCTAGAATATAAATTCTTAAGGACACATATTATCTTACTTACCTCCAGGTAGATAGACCTGGCATATAATGTGTCTTTACATTCACATTTTACATTCCTGTGTGCCTCATCATTTCCAAAATCATATTTGTAGCAGATGGTCTCCAGAGATAGCCATCCTTCACATCTTCCCTTGTTGCATGTACATGCTGCTCCACCTGTCAAGAATTGGGGACCTTTTCCTCTCCTCTTGAAGTTAGGGTGGTTGCATCTCTACTTTGACCAGAGGAATGTGGTGGAAGTCACGTTTTGGAACTTTCAAGCCTAGATCTTAGAACAACTGGTAGCTTTTTCTTTCCCCTTTAAAAAACCAGCCACCATCTCAGAAGTCCAGCCACCCTGAGATGACCATGCTGCAAGGCAGCAAGGCCTGTGGACCAGAGGAAGCCATCTCATCCCCATTTTTATCATCACTGCTATCCAGGAGAAAAGCCCAGCCGTGCTTCAGAGCCAGTCTGCTCCCTCCTTTAGCTAGGCTGACCAACTGTCCCGATTTACCTAGGATTTTAGCACTGCAAGTCCCATATCCCAGGAACCCCCTCAGTCCCGGGAAAACCAGGACAGTTAGTCACCCTACCTTCTGATTCCTACCACTGTTGATATGCTCTCCTGGATCTCCGAGGTAAGTCGTTCAACTGTTGCCCCCGGAAAGCTCTAGGTTGGAAGAGGACATTTATTACCTCTAAGACCAATTTCCTCATGGGCCAAAGAATCACGCTCTAGTCTATTTCCCACCTCCAGTCATGCCCAGACACACGATCCAGTAGAGCTTTCCAGAGGTTATACAATGAACGCAACTAATACAATGAGGACGATCCCAAAGTTATGTAACAGAAACTGCCTCTAATTATTCAATTCCTAGTGAAATAAAAACCTAAAAGTTAAACCCCAAATGAAGTCCCTTTTTAAAGCTCAAAGTACAAAAAGTTAAACACATAAACTCAAAAATCCTCCCCTCTCCAACTTCTGTCTCTGCTCAGTCTCAGCCTGATGGCATTTGGGTTCCTTCAGCAGCTGCTGCATTATCTTCCCAAGAATTAATAAAGCTCCTCTACCTCCTAAGGTGCACAGCTTCAGCTCTGACCCCACCAACTGCAGGTGAAACCACCACAAGCAAATCTGAACCCCCATAGCTCTCACTGCATAGCACGGTGGTCTCCTCAGCACCCCGCATAGGTAATTTAGACCTACCTATGGCCAATAGAGGTTATTGGCCATGAACCACAACAGAGACATGATGCTATCTAGGAGAAGGAGATTCAGAGAAAAAAATAAATAGACGAAACTTGAAAGGTAGTTCTTCTCATCCAGCCCAATGAGAGACTGAAGGCATCACTCCAGAGGTCTTGCCTCAGTCTGTGACTCTCCATTCCCAATGTCCATGTAAGCTGGGTTTACTCATTGCCTGCCTTTGCAAGTCCATCAGATTTCTCCTTATATTTGAATTAGTTTCTGTGAATTTCTGAGAACACTGACGGAAACACCATTCTCAAGAAATTGTCTGTTATGGGAGGTACTTTTCCCTACACCAAAGAGCCCATTCACTTGGTTCCCTGAATTAGCATCTTACACAGATGGAAGAAGCTTTCAACAAAGCCCACATTAAATACAATGTGAAAATGAGTTCTGAGAACATAACTGAGTAAATGAGAAGCACGAGCAGAGTTTCTTAAATTTTAATGACTAAATTGCATTTTTACTCATTTATCGACTTTTTAAAATATTAACCCTGTGGGATCTCTAACAGCATTTCTATTTTAGGGGGAAGCTTCCTCAGACATGGATCATGGTGTGATTTAAGATTTATGGAATTCCAGAATGCTCAGAAATATATCTGCCCAGAATATAGCCCTTATTATGGTTTCCAAACGACAAACAGGTGAAGTAGATGAATATACAACAGATGGATCCAAGGACATTAGATATCTTTTCTTTTACTTACTTTTTTAAAAAAATTAATCAATTAATTAATTAATTTTTTGGCAGCATTGGGTCTTCATTGCTGCGCGCAGGCTTTCTCTAGTTGCGGCGAGCGGGGGCTACTCTTCATTTCGGTGCGCAGGCTTCTCATTGTGGTGGCTTCTCTTGTTACGAGCACGGGCTCTAGGGCACACAGGCTTCAGTAGTTGTGGCTCGCAGGCTCTAGAGCGCAGGCTCAGTAGTTGTGGCGCACGGGCTTAGTTGCTCCGCAGCATGTGGGATGTTCCCGGAACAGGGTTCGAACCCGTGTGCCCGTATTGGCAGGCGTATTCTTAACCACTGCACCACCAGGGAAGTCCAGATGTCTTTTTTAAATAAAATAAAACCCTAGGTGATTCAAGGATGACAGTGAAGAAATAACCTCTCTATTCCAGTGGGAGTAGGGAAGTTGGATCTTGTAACCATGGCGCTTATACCCAAAATCCACCGTCCTCAGGAATATCTCTCTCTCTAAGAACAGTTGCCACTACCCTGCTCACCTGAGGAGGTGGAAAGGGGCCCTTCTTTCCCATTTCACTTTTGGTCCAAGTGTAGACCAAAAGTGAGCCTTCCTTCATAGTCTGTACTGGAGCTTGAGACCATGTTGGAATGTTTAAACAAGACTTTTCTAAAGGCTCAGGAATAACAAAAGGAAAGAAAATGCAGATGTAAGCTGAAGTTCTCCCTATCCTTTTGTTCTAGAAAAAAGTCCTTTAAACCACCTGCTAGGTCCCCTCTGTGGCCAATTACCACGACCTGGGAAAGTCCAGAAACTTGTCAGGACCCTACAGCCTCAGGTCCCTTCTGCGCCAGGTGTCCTGTTCACAGATGCTGTTTCTGCCTTTGCACTGAATCAGACAAAACACAGAAATCAGCATCTATTCACATTCTCAAAAGAGGATGCACACTCACATGTACACACAACGCAGCACCACACAATCTAGACTACTGAAGATTCTATACAGGAGCCCAGGGGAAGTGAGGGCTTATATTACGTTTTCAAATAAGTGAAAAATCCCTTCTTGAACATTTTTTATCCCCAAGTTCTCCTTTGGGGCCAGTAGGTATCTCACCGTCTTGCCCTGGAGCAAATGCCCATGCTCCTCCACTCGTCTCTCATTTCCCACTCCTTGTGGCCTCTTAACACCTCATCACCCCAGGAGCCACACAAGTTCCTTTCCTTGTCTCATGCATAGCAGTTTAGCGACCATCTTCTGCTATTTGCACATACACTTGGGATCTCATCCTCCACCTCTTAAAATTTATCAAAGAATTTCTTCCACATGGTACATGGTGTATTTCTAAGGATACTTCTGCTGAATAACACTTTCCCTGCATTTGTACAGAAATAAACCCAGAAAATGATACAAAATTAGAGAATCCACTTTGCAAATATTAATTGCCCTCAATGGTCATAGACCTGATCCTCTCCAAGTTTCAGGCCTGCCTTTATGTGGGGGGCATCACGTGGAAACCACCACCCTCCAGTGGCACAAGTTCCTTGACATCTCAACCCAGGGCCCTACAACCAGAACAAAGAAACTTAGGAGGTATCTTTTAGTATCTGGCTTTCTATCTGAGGATCCATCTATACTCACTTGATTGACTCAGGAAATCCTTCCTTTCTGAGAAAACCATGCCTTCTCAAGTGGACATGACTTGCCCCAGTAAACTATACATGGTACCATGGTAGTAGCAGCATCAGGGCCAGCTTCATAGGCATGAGACCTGGGCAGTCACACAAGGCCCCCCGCTCAGAAGGGCACCATGCTTCATTTAATGTTCTGCAGTCACTGTCTTCAACATCTTAATAGTCAGTGAACATTTTCATTTTGCACTGGGCCCCGCAAATGATGCAGCTGCTTCTGCCCAATATTTATATAAGAGGTACACACACAGGGAATAGGGGGTGGGTCTTTTCCTTACAGTGGCCTTAAAAACAACAGCAGAAATGACCTAGGTAGTCATTACATACAAAGCATCTTCGTCAGATGAGAGAATGGAACCCTGGAGATGAGAAGTAAATGGTCCAATTCCCAGAGCTCATTGGTGGGAGGGCCATTGCTTTGTACATCTCCAGGGGCCCTCAGCTTCATTACTTTATAGCTGCAGAAGTCACCAGCCACCTTATTTTCTCTGTGAATAGTGGTCCCTAGAGATGTGCCACACAGAGACTCAGGACCGGGTCTCCAAACCAGCCCCCTCTCTCCCTAGCACTGCCCTAGCTCTGGAGCACATCCCACCTTCTGAAGCTTTTGTTCTCCTTCCTGTGTCCACAAGGAACATGCACTTGGGCAGAGCAAAGGCCATATTGGACATCTCTAGGAAGAGGTACTCGGAGAACTGGGGAGGATTCTAAATGATGGAAGAAACCAGAAATTCATAAAGAAAAGGAGGCTCGGGGAACAATTTTTTGTTCTGAATTAAATTTCCTAACGCTGGCAGGAAGATGAAAACACTAGAAAGGCAAAGCCGGAGTGGGTGGCTGACAGCTGTAGGCAGCTGGAGTGGAGGGAAAGAATAGGAAGACCATTACTGTGCAGCAGTGGGTAAAAGACCTGGAAATAATGAACATAAAACCCCACTGAGGAGTGAGGTGACACAATTAGAGACACATAATGGGCCAGTAACACAGTAACTTAGTGCCTTTATTCTCTGCTAAAGGAGTTTTAATTTGCTACTAAGAATTTTGATGTGCTAACATGTGCTGCCCCAGGAAAGGAACACTCTGTTCAGATCTCAAGGTCATTTGAACTGGGTTTTGAGGCTTCTCCAAATAAGGCATATCTGAGTCCACCTCTGGCAGGAGGTTTGATTGAGGCAAGACTTGCCCCGGGGAACAATCCTCCTGTATTCATGTGCAGTCATTGTCTGGCCCCTGGGATGCCTCTAGTGTTTGGGAATTCTCTTTCTATTGGGAGATTCAAAGAAAACTTTAAAAACTTACAAACTACAGCCCAGATTAAAGCTCAGCCCCAGGGGTAGTATCAGATGGGAAATATGAATTTAATGAAAAAGCATCTGAACATTTGGAGTAAATTTGAAAACAGAACCATCTGTTGAATAATCAGATCTGGTAGACTCCACACTTTTTACCACCAGCTGCTGTCAAATAGGAGATTATGAAACCTTGTAATAAGTGCTCCACTAAAGCCTGTTTTCTTGTTTCAGGGTTAACTTGGGGCAGAGTAGCAAGGCTGGAGGGATGACGTTCTGGAGTCTTTTCATGTCAGCACTTCTTCTCGGTGTACGTCTTTCAATTCGGTCATCCATTGCGGATGTAAAAGTAACCCCAAGCCAGATATGTGAGGTTGGAAGAGGGGCATAAAGAAGTGAACTCCCTCGCTCCTCTTCCTCTCTTGAGTGTAAATTCTGGCTTCCTCTCCCGCCTGCCCTTTCTCCACCATCTTCCATTCTCTGCTCCTCCATGATCCCACGTGGTGGGTTACTGCCGGAAATGACAGGGGAAGGGAAATTGAAATGGATGTAAGGATCAATATTTCCGGGCTTTTTTCTTCACTTCTGGCTTTGCCCACAGATATGAAGAGATGTTAGTAATCATCTCAATGAAAAGACAAGAGGAAAAGAAGCTGGAACAGTCTTCCCACTTCTACTCCACAACTTTTCTTATTTCTTTGGTCCATCTCTCGCTGCCCAAACTCTTGTTCTGAGTAGGTCTTGCTGATGTTGATGGCTGAACTACCCTGGAGGTGGACACATAAAAGGTCCCTGTTGATTGCAGTTTCACAAGACAACTCAGATTTATGAGAATCTGAAGCAAAGAGTTTATTTAATTCGAGAGCTTCCTTATATCCAGTCAAAACGTATGTGTTTTTCTCAGCTCCTTGCTTTCTCTCATTACCCACATCTACTCCATCAATGGTCCTTTTGCCTTTGTCCTCAAAGTGTATCCCAAACTCTCTCCACCCCTTCTGCACCTCTGGTCTGGATGACTGGCTCTTAACTAGTGTTGCCCTCCCCAAGCTTGCTCCACCTCAGTCCCTGTCTCCAGCCAATAGCAAGAAGGGTCTTCAAGAAATTAATTCAAATGATGTCATCTCCCGCTTCAAATCCTCCAATGGTTTCTTTTACACCTAAAATAAAGTCAAACTCTACGTGCCTTATATGATATGGTCACTTCAGCCTCATTTATTACCACTGTTCCCCTCAACCACAGCATTTCAGAGACACCAGCCTTTTTGTTTCTTGGATAGGGTGTTTTAGTCCCTAGTTCACCATGGGGAAACTGAGGTACAGTGACATTAGATGACTTCCCACAAGGGTACAAAGACAGGGAGGGAACTTCAACTCAAGCGTTCTGGCTTCTCACTCCTCCAGGCTACCTCTCTTTATCTCATCTGATGTTCACGATATCCCTGGGAGGTCAGAAGGGCAGGGTTGTAATCCCGGTGACATTCCAGTGAAATTTTCATGTGACACATACGCATGCCAACCCTGGCTAGGAAACCCCGGTCTGCACAGATCAAACTGGGAAACAGGATTCCAAGGGGTTCTCTCAGTGCCACACAAGTGGTAGGGCGGGCCCTTCTAGGTTGCTGTTCTGTCTGTAGCACAGATGAAAGATGGACTCATGCTTGCTCCAGCACCATCTACCCCAGTGTCCAAGTCACCGCCTCCCTGGCGCCTCTCTCTCCTTTACCCACCTACCCACTAAGTCGCCACGCAGGGTCACTTCTCCCTCCAACCATCATCTCTTAGCTGTCAGCCAGGCTGCCAGCATGCGTATCCCTGCTCTACACTTACTAAGTGGTGCATGATCTTGGCAAGTTATTTAACTTGTCTGTGCCCCAGTTTCCTAATCTGTAAAATGGAGGTAGTAAGTAGAACTGATCCCACAGGAGTGTTATGAGGATTAACTCTGTCAGTGTCTACAGAGCACTCAGCACAGGGCACAGAGCAAGTGCCATGGAGCTATGGGCTGTAGTCATCGTCATTAGTCTTTCTGGGTCCTCGTTAACACTCCTCTGGATTCTCCTTTCAGCCTCCTAGCAGGACCCCTAACTTCCATGTTTCCCACCCCCTCCACTCACCACAGAGCTTCTTAACATATAAAATGGCCCATGTCACTCCTTGGTTTAGAACACTCAATGACGTTCCACTGAACTTTGGATGAAATTCAGTTGCTTTGTCTTAGTCCACAAGGTCATGGTCTGGCCACTTCATTCTTCTCCCATCTCACCAATGCCACCTCTACTTTAGTCATCTGGTTACAGACTTACTGGTTTTCTGCCAAGTTCTAGAACATACTAAGCTCTTTTATACCCCAGGCCTTTTGCACATGCTGTTCCTGGATCTTGAACTCTCCTTTCCTTGTTCTTCTGGCCTCAGCTCACAGCAGCCTTCCTGTCCACCTATTTTGAGAGAGGTCACCCACATCCACGATCTTCTGTCTTGGTCCTAAGATTATTTCTTAACAGCACTTATCGCACTTCCTAATTATTGCATGTATCTGTTTCTTTGCTTATTTCTGCTTTCACAAAATTTTTTCTCATCACAGAATGAAAGTATCATGAAGCCAATGATCATGTCTATCTTACCACAGCATTAGAAGTTAGAGTAATGCCTAGAACATAGAATGTTGAAACTGTACGGTCATGAACTAGGCAGTGTTTTCTGCTCACTTACAGATAGATGGATTCGAATGCCAGCATGAGAACCACGATAAACATTCGAACCCACTTGAGCTTGTCTGAGACATGACTTATAGAAATGACAGTATGTGCTTACAACTAACACTATTTCTAATCCCAAGGATTTTATTTCTCTTGCAGGTTTTGACCACAGCTTCTATTTTAGAAAAGAAGTAACAGGGGAAAAGTTTCAAAGATGCTTTAAGAAACCAGTTTTGAAAAAAAAAAATTATTTCTTGATGCTACACAGACACACACACTTTTATGCATAAACAGTAATGCTTCCCAGAGGAGGAAACAAAAAGAGAGGAATGATGGTTATAGACCTATAAATGGGCCTGAATAATTGAAATGTCACCCACAAGTTTCGCTAAAGAGAAATTAAAGGGAATTTCATTAAATTTCTCTAAGTTTTGAGGGGAAAGGAAATGAGGCCTATTAAAATTGATTGTGTTCCTCACAGTTGAAGCTGTGGCAGTGTGAGTGTGAGTGAGTGTGTGTGAGTGTGAGTGTGTGTGGAAGGAGGTGGGGGCCCAGGGGGGAGAGCAGACCATTAAGACCAGAAAAACCTCCTCTGCTGTGATGCGGTCCCGCTGAGCGGCTCATGCACTTTGAAGATTTCTTTTGAGTTTGTAACTACAGAAAAGGCCAACTAGGTTGGGTTCCTTCCTTCCTTCCTTCCTTTATTCCTTCCTCTCTCCTCCTTCCTTCCCTCTCTTACTCCCTTCCTTCCTTCCCCTAATCTTGATTGAGTTTCTTCTCTACACTAGTATTTTACTAAGTACTATTAAATCAAAGATGATAGACCTAGTCCCTGCACTCAGGAGGCCCACATATCTGTAGAGAAGGCAAATCCTTAAACAATCAATGAGCCCAAAACATCACAACTACAGAAGCAGGTTCAAACTACACTAGCGGCATGATGAATTTTATTTAAGGGCAGCTAGGGTACAGGGTTGTAGTTAGGAAGGCTTCTCAGTGGTGGTGACAGCTACACTGGACTTTGAATCTTCCATGGGAGTTGGTGCATGACCAAGTGAGGACAGGCCAGCTGGACAGAGGCAAGAGCCAGGCGGAGATCCTCTACTGGATCCTCCTGGATCCCTCAGCGCTCTCTCTGTCTCTGTCTGTCTCCCTCTCACCCTCTCTCTTGGCTCTTCAAAATCGACACACATCTCTGCAGTACGAGGAAAGTGCACTGTCTACAAGTTCAAGGCTTTGCTGCTTCCTGGCTGGGTGACTAGAAGAAAGCTACCTGGCTTCTCGGGATCCCAGTTTCTTCCTTGGTAAAATGAGAGTGAGGCTATTACTGACCCACTTTGCAAGATTCTGTGAGCATAGTAGATAAAAGATGGCCGTGTGTGTAAAGCTGCACTTGCACTTGATGGGACTTATAAAAATCTGTACTCACAACAGCAAGGCAGCAACCAGGAACAAAGGTCTGTGCTGCCACAGGTGGACCACATGGCCTGGGCTGCTCCGTCCTCAAATGCTAGAAGGTTTAACACACGGAGCGCCCTTCCGAAGGTGCCTGGCGAGCCCTTCAGCCCACGCATGCGCTTCATTCTGGCGCAGGCTTTCCGTGGCCCGGTGGTCATGCTGCCCTGCCCTGGATGCACATCTGCCCAGGATCACAGAGATGTCAGGGGAAGCCGCTCTGACTCCGTCTCAGGCGCAACCTGACACTGGAGTTTCCTATCACCAGCCAGCGAGGAAACATGTGGGATGAATTAACTAAGCCAACCAGGGAAATCAACAGCAGGCGGACTTGGGTCAGCTCCCAGACGATGGAGCAGGGTGGGCCCATCTCTGCCCAGCGCCGCAGGGGCCTCAGAGCACACCCAGCCTGCCCTCGCCCCCAGGAGTTGCTCTTTGGTCAACCCTCAGGCCTAGGGATGTGGGATTTTAACCCAGGTGGTCTGGCTCCTAAGGAATTGATGGCAGCGAGAAAGAGTACTAGTGAGCAAGGCAGAGTCAGGACCTCATGGGAAGAGCAGGCTCAGACCTCAGCTTCACATTCGCAGGTCAGCAGTACAAGGGAGCCAGGCCAGGAGGACAATCAAAAGCCCGACAGTTCTGCCTCACAGCCCAGATAGAGTTAGGGCTGGGAGACTGTGCACAGTCAAGGAACAGAACACCTGTAGCTGCGAATGCTCCATCACATGTGGAAGTGGCTCTTTTCCCACCTGCCCTTGCCCACAGGTAAGTCTTTTTCCCTACAGGTTAAGCAGTAGCTCCTGTCCAGCCACACGTTTCCCCAGAGGGAACGCCACCGAGTTCTGGACTTGCTACTGCCTCTCTCTCCTCCCAGCAGCCAAAGCGTCCTGGATCTTCAGCGCCAACCCCTCTCTTCCACTGGCTGTCCTGACAGAAGGCAGGTTCCCCGTGGAGACATGTTCTGCCTCGGCAGGTGATGTCCGCTTTGTGAAGTGCGGTCAGCGCTGACAGTCGTCTGCCAGGTGCTCACACACGCCGGACATGGAACATCCTCTTCCTTTAAGGGACATGATGTAAGAAGCTGGTTAAGGAGAAAGGCTGCCCCTTACCGGACAAAGCACTTGAAATGAAACCCTGAAAGATGCTGATGGCTCTTTCTCCTAACTGAAGATCACAGTCTTAAACCAGGCTGGCAGACAGCTACAGCTCAGGTGCTTTGGTGACATCCTGCTGCTTTCAGTCAAGCGAAATGATTTTCTCTCTTCCTTGGGGAGGTGGGTTTATCTCAAACAGGCTTAAGAGGGGGTGGCAAAAAGTCTAAAAGAAGGTTAAATACAACTGGCATTGAAGCGGAGTCTTGGATAACTTTGGAAACTCCAGTGTGATTATTACCTCTGCTTGCATCTGAGTTCCATACCCCTCCTTCTGCCAGAGCATGCTTCTGGCATTTTCCTGGCTCTACCAAGTTCCCTCTGAAGGTGAGGCTTCGCAGTGAGGCCGTCTTCACGTCCTGGTCTCTGTGACCGATGGCCACCATCATCCATCCTTCCCTAGGAGCTTCCAGATCTGGGCGCACTTCATTAGGTTGTGAGACTGGAATGGGGGAAGGAACACCAGGGTAACTGATGTTGTGAGAGGTTGGACCACACTGTATAAATGGTTCCAAGAGGAGGCAGCCATAAGCTCGGGCAAGTTCTCCCAGATACAGTCTTCACGGGACCCCAACCACTGTGAATAGTGGATTTTCAGTCACACAGGGCTTCCTTTCTTGCTTTTCTTTCTTTTAATTGTGGTAAAATTTAAGTAACATGAAATTCACCATTTTAACCATATCTAAGTGTATACAGCTTAATGACATTATGTACATTCACATTGTTGTGCATTCCTCACTACCATCTATCTCTAGACTTTTTCATCAGCCTAAACTGAAATTCCATGCCCGTTAAAGACTAATTGTCCATACTCCCTCGGCCTGGCCCCTGGCAAACACCATTCTACCTTCTGTCTCTATGAATTTGACTCCTCTAAGGACCTCATACAAGTGGAATCACACAGTATTTGTCCCTTGTGTGTCCAGCTTATTTCACTAAGTATAATGTCTTCAAAGTTCATGCATGGTATACCATGTGTCAGAATTTTCTTCCTTTTTTAGCACTGGGTAATATTCCAATAGATGTATATACCACATTTTGTTTATCCACTCATCTGATAATAGACACTTGGGTTGCTTCCACCTTTTGGCTATTGTAAATAATGCTGCTGAGAGCAGAAAATATCTCTTTGACACCTTGTTTTAGATTCTTTTGGTTACATACCCAGCAGCAGAGTTGCTGGATCATATGGTAATTCTATGTTAAGTTTCTTAGGTAACTGCCATATTGTTTTGCATTGTGGCTGCACCATTTTACATTCCCACCAGCAGGGCACAAGTATTCCTATTTCTGTACATTCTCACCAACACCTGTCATTTTCTGTTTTGTTTTGCTTTATTTTGTTTTTCATAATAGGGCTTTCTTTCTTTTGGTTTTCCTTCCAAATGGGCAATTCATTTTTTCCAGGGTGAAGAATTTCCAGTTCATCTCCTTTCATTCCCCACGGCAGGGCAGTTATCTCACCAACAATATTTTTCTAAATGTTGTGGAAACCCCTTTTGTGAATGCCACATTCCCTGCAGCTCTGAATTTGGGGCTGAAGTGCTTTTCCAGAGTTCAGAACTTTCAGAAAATGTGTTATCTCTAAAATCCTGCAAGTGGTTGCTCCTTCCATTTTTGCTAAGGAAAGTTACTCTCTTTTAGGAGAAGGGAAATAAATCACAGGAATGAATAATGTGGGGAAGAAGAAGACATGCAGGCTGTAGAGTTAGACCTCTGAGAATTTCTCCCGTGCACTTGATACATGGCTGTGTGGCCCTGGGAAGCCACCAAACTCACCGAGCCTCAGTTTCCCTGTGTGAAAGTGAATAGTCATGCTTGTGCTGTAGGATTGATGCCACATTTACATTAAAATTTCTTCTTAACCTCCTACACTGTTGGCAGGAATGTAAATTGGTGCAGCCACTATGGAGAACAGTATGGAGGTTCCTTAAAAAACTAAAAATAGAGCTTCCCCGGTGGCGCAGTTGTTGAGAGTCTGCCTGCCGATGCAGGGGACATGGGTTCATGCCCTGGTCTGGGAAGATCCCACATGCCGCGGAGCAGCTGGGCCCATGAGCCATGGCTGCTGAGCCTGCGCGTCCAGAGCCTGTGCTCCGCAACAGGAGAGGCCACAACAGTGAGAGGCCTGTGTACTGCAAAAAAAAAAAAAAAAAAAAAAAAAAAAAAAAAACTAAAAATAGAGTTGCCATATGATCCAGCAATGCCACTCCTGGATGTATATGTGGAAAACATGAAAACTCTAATTCAGAAAGATACATTCACCCCAATATTCATAGCATCACTATTTACAATAGCCTAGAAATGGAAACAACCCAAGTGTCCATTGACAGACAATTGGTTTAAGAAGGTGTGATATAGATATAGGTATAGATATAGATATATAGATATAGATATATGATGGAATATTGCTCGGCCATAAAAAAGAACAAAATATTACCATTTGCAGCAACATGGATGGACCTAGAGAATGTCATACTAAGTGAAGTAAGTCAGACAAAGAAAAATATCATATGGTATCGCTTATATGTGGAACCTAAAAAATAATACAAATGAATATATATGCAAAAATAGACTCATGGGCTTAGAAAACAAACTTATGATTACCAAAGGGAAAAGGGAGGAGGAAGGAATAAATTAGGAGTATGGGATTAATGGATCCAAACTATTATATGTAAAATAAATAAGCAAGGAGGTGCAGCCAAGATGGCGGTGTGGGAAAATGCGGAATTAGAGTTTCCCCACAACTAGGGCACCTGCCGGCCACTGGTGGGGGACTCTGATGCCCAAGGAGATGGGAGGAACCCCATAGTGAAGCAGTAGGAAGTAGGGGGACTGAGGGGGGGAGGAGAAATGGGGGCCAGACAAGATCGGTGCCCCTGAGGCTTGGGAGAGTAGGAGAGGCAGGCAGGGGGCCCTCCGAGAGGAGTGGGAAAGAAGTGGAGGGTGATTGCCCAGCCCACTTGGGCCCGGGGAGCCTACTGAACTCTCAGGCAAATCCCCTGCCCTCCAAACCCCCTCCAGGTCACGTGGGTCCTTGGGAGCATAAGAAGGAGGCCGAGGGGAGAACTGGAGAGGCAGGCGGGAGGGGTGCTCTGGGAGGGGCAGGAGAGGAGCGGAGGGGCTCGAGGCCAGGAAGCCTGTTGGGCTCCCAGGTGAGGTCCCCTGTCCTCTGAGACCAAGGGTGGGGGGAAGTCTGGGTCCCTTCTGTTCCTTGAGCCTAAGCCCCACCCTGCACAGCCCCCAGCACCTTTTCCAGCCCTGTGGGTCCTAAACATAGGCCCACCTACTGCCCAAACCTCACCCTTGCTTAGGCCCCACCCTCCACAGCCAAGTCCATTTCCCCCATTTTTTAAATTTCTTTTCCCTCCTCCTTTTTTTTTTACTGTTGTGGTACTGATATACCTTCCAGTTGTTGATTCATCTATATTTTTACTATTATATTCTTTCTAACATATCTGTTAGTTTCCTAGTCTATTTTTTACTTTGTTATTGTTCTCTCTTTTTTTTTTTTCCTCCCCATGCAGCTTGCAGGATCTTGGTTCATGAGCTAGGGGTTGGGCCAAAACTCTTGTGGTGGGAGCTCAAAGTCCAAATAACTGGACTAAAAGACAACCTCAGACCCCAGTGAATATTCATTGGAGTGAGGTCTCACAGAGTTCCTCATTGCAGCACCAAGACCCAGCTCTACCCAATAGCCTACAAACTCCAGTGTTGGAAGCCTCAGGCCAAACAAGCAGTAAGACAGGAACACAATCCCACTCATTAAAAATAATAATAATAATAAGATGGCACAAAAATATGTCACAGATGAAGGAGCAAGGTAAAAACCTACAAGACCAAATAAATGAAGAGGAAATAGGCAATCTACCTGAAAAGAATTCAGAGTAATGATAGTAAAGATGATCCAGAATCTTGGAAATAGAATGGAGGCACGGATTGAGAAAATACAAGAAATGTTTAACAAAGATCTAGAAGAACTAAAGAACAAACAAACAGAGATGAACAACACAATAACTGAAATGAAAAATACCCTAGAAGGAATCAATAACAGAATAATTGAAGCAGAAGAACGAAAAAGTGAGCTGGAAGACAAAATGGTGGAAATAACTGCCGAGGAGCAGAATAAAGAAAAAACAATGAAAAGAATTGAAGATAATCTCAGAGGCCTCTGGGACAACACTAAATGCACCAAGATTCAAATTATAGGGGTCCCAGAAGAAGAAGAGAAAAAGAAAATGTCTGAGAAAATATTAGAAAAGATTATAGTCAAAAACTTCCCTAACATGGAAACAGAAATAGTCACCCAAGTCCAGAAAGCACAGAGAGTCCCATACAGGATAAACCCTAGAAAAAACACACCAAGACACATATTAATCAAACTAAAAAAAATTAAATTCAAAGAAAAAATATTGAAAGCAGCAAGGGAAAAACAAAAAATAACATACAAAGGAATCCCCATAAGGTGATCAGCTGATTTTTTAGCAGAAACTCCACAGGCCAGAAGGGAGGGGCAGGATATACTTAAAGTGATGTAAAAGAAAAACCTACAACCAAGATTACTCTACCCAGAAAGGATCTCATTCAGATTCGATGGAGAAGTCAAAAGCTTTTCAGAGAAGCAAAAGCTAAGAGAATTCAGCACCACCAAACCAGCTTTACAACAAATGCTAAAGAAATTTCTCTAGGCAGGAAACACAAGAGAAGAAAAAGATCCACAAAAACAAACCCAAAACAATTAAGAAAATGGTAATAGGAACATACATATCGATTGAATGGATACAAAAACAAGACCCATATATATGCTGTCTACAAGCGACCCACTTCAGACCTAGGGACACATACAGACTGAAAGTGAATGGATGGAAAAAATTATTCCATGCAAATGGAAATCAAAAGAAAGCTGGAGTAGCAATACTCATATCAGATAAAAGACTTTAAAATAAAAAATGTTACAAGAGATAAGGAGGGACACTACATAATGACCAAAGGATCAATCCAAGAAGAAGATATAACAATTATAAATGCTTATGCACCCAACGTAGGAGCAAGTCAATATGTAGGGCAAATGCTAACAACAATGAAAGGAGAAATTGACAGTAACACAATAATAGTAGGGGACTTTAACACCCCACTTACACCAATGGGCAGATCATCCAAACAGAAAATAAATAAGGAAACACAAGCTTTAAATGACACAATAGACCAGATAGATTTAATTGATATTTATAGAACTTTCCACCCAAAAGTGGCAGAATACCCTTTTTTCTCAAGTGCACATGGAACATTCTCCAGGATAGATCACATCTTGGGTCACAAATCAAGCCTCGGAAAATTGAAGAAAATTGAAATCATACCAAGCATCTTTCCTAACCACAATGTATGAGACTGGAAATCAATTATAGGAAAAAAACTGAAAAAAACACAAATACACGGAGGCTAAACAGTGTGCTACTAAATAACCAAGAGATCACTGAAGAAATCAAAGAAGAAATTTAAAAATACATAGAAAGAAATGAGAACAAGAACATGACAACCCAAAACCTATGGGACACAGCAAGAGCAGTTCTAAGAGGGGAGTTTAGAGCAATTCAATCTCACCTCAAGAAGCAAGAAAAATCTCAAATAAACAATCCAATCCTACACTTAAAACAACTAGAGAAAGAAGAACAAAGAAAACCCAAAGTCAGTAGAAGGAAGAAATCATAAAGATCAGAGCAGAAATAGATGAAATGGAAACAAAGAAAACAATAGCAAAGATCAATAAACCTAAAAGCTGTTTCTTTGAGAAGATAAACAAAATTGATAAACCCTTAGCCAGACTCATCAAGAAAAAAAGGGAGAGGACACAAATCAATAAAATTAGAAATGAAAAAGGAGAAATCACAACCGACACTGCAGAAATACAAAGGATTATAAGAGAACACTACAAACAACTATATGCCAATAAAATGGACAACCGTGAAGAAATGGACAAATTCTTGGAAAGGTACAATTTTCCAAGACTGAACCAGGAAGAATTAGAAAATATAAACAGACCTATCACAAGTAATGAAATTAAAACTGTAATTACAAAATCTTCCAACAAACAAAAGTCCAGGACCAAATGGCTTCACAGGTGAATTGTATCAACCATTTAGAGAAGAGCTAACACTGACCCTTTTCAAAGTCTTCCAAAAAATTGCAGAGGGAGAAACACTCCGAAATTCATTCTACAAAGCCACCGTCACCCTGATACCAAAACCAGAAAAAGATATCACAAAAAAAGGAAACTACAGGCCAATATTACTGATGAAAATAGATGAAAAATCCTGAACAAAATACTAGCAAACAGAATCCAAGAGGACATTAAAAAGATCACACACCATGATCAACTGGTAGCTATCCCAGGGATGCAAGGACTCTTCAATATACACAAATCAATCAATGTGATACACCACATTAACAAATTAAGGGAAAAAAACGTATGATCATCTCAATAGATGCAGAAAAAGCTTTTGACAAAATTCAACACCCACTTATGACAAAAGCTCTCCAGAAAATGGGCATAGAGGGAACCTACCTCAGCATAATAAAGTCCATATATGACAAACCCAGAGCAAGCATCATACTCAATGGTGAAAAACTGAAAGCATTTCCACTGAGATCAGGAACAAGAGAAGGATGTCCACTCTTGCCACTCTTATTCAACTTAGTTTTGGAAGTCCTAGCCACAGCAATCAGAGAAGAAAAAGAAATAAAAGGAATACAAATTGGAAAAGAAGAAGTAAACCTGTCACTGTTTGCCAATGACATGATACTATACATAGAAAATCCTAAAGGTGTTTGGATCCTAAATCCTAAATCCACCAGAAAGCCACTAGAACTAATCAATGAATTTGGTAAGGTTTCAGGATACAAAAGTAATGCGCAGAAATCTCTGGCATTCCTATACACCAACAATGAAAAATCAGAAAGAGAAATTAAGGAAACACTCTCATTTACTGCCTAAGGAGGCAAAAGATGTATACTCAGAGAACTATAAAACACTGATGAAAGAAATCAAAGATGACATAAACAGATGGGGAAATATAACATGTTCTTGGATTGGAGGAATCAATATTGTGGAAATGACTATATTACCCAAAGCAAACTACAGATTCAATGCAATCCCTATCAAACTACCACTGGCATTTTTCACAGAACTAGAACAAAAAATTTCCCAATTTATATGGAAACACAAAAGACCCGAATAGCCAAAGCAATTTTGAGAAAGAAAAACAGAGTTGGAGGAATCAGCTCCCCAACTTTAAACTATACCACAAAGTTACAGTAATCAAGACAGTATGGTATTGGTACAAAAACAGAAATATAGATCAATGGTACAGGATAGAATGCCCAGAGATAAACCCACACACATATGGGCACCTAATTTATGATAAAGGAGGCAAGAACATACAATGGGGAATAGACAGCCTCTTCAATAAGTGGTACTGGGAAAACTGGACAGCTACATGTAAAGAATGAAATTAGAACACTCTCTAACACCATACACAAAAATAAACTCCAAATGCATTAAGACTTAAATGTAAGACCAGACACTATAAAACTCTGAGAGGAAAACACTCTTTGACATAAACCACAGAAAGATCTTTTTTGACCCATCTCCTAGAGTAATGGAAATAAAAACAAAAATAACAAATGGGACTTAGTTAAACTTAAAAGCTTTTGCACAGCAAAGGAAACCATAAACAAGACAAAAAGACAACCCTCAGAATGGGACAAAATATTTGCAAATGAAACAACAGACAAAGGATTAATCTCCAGAATATACAAACAGCTCATGGAGCTTAATATCAAAAAAAACAAACAATTCAGCTAAAAAATGGGTGGAAGACCTAAATAGACATTTCACCAAGGAAGACATACAGATGGCCAAGAGTCACATGAAAAGATGCTCAACATCACTAATTATTAGAAAAATGCGAATCAAAACTACAATGAGGTATATCACCTCACGCCAGTCAGAATGGCCATTATCAAAAAATCTAGAAACGATAAATGCTGGAAAGGGTGTGGTGAAAAGGGAACCCTCCTGCACTGTTGGTGGGAATGTAAATTGATACAACCGCTATGGAAAACAGTATGGAGGTTCCTTAAAAAACTAAAAATAGAACTACCATATGACCCAGCAATCTCACTACTGGGCATATACCCTGAGAAAACCGTAATTCAAAAAGAGACATGTACCACAATGTTCATTGCAGCACTATTTATGATAGCCAGGACATGGAACCAACCTAAATATCCATCGACAGATGAATGAATAAAGAAGATGTGGCACATATACACAATGGAATATTACTCAGCCATAGAAAGAAACGAAATTGAGTTATTTGTAGTGAGGTGGATGGACCTAGAGTCTGTCATACAGAGTGAAGTAAGTCAGAAAAAGAAAACAAATACCATATGCTAAGACATACATATGGAATCTAAAAAAAAAAAAAATGTTCTGATGAACCTAGGGGCAGGACAGGAATAAAGATGCAGACATAGAGGATGGACTTGAGGACACAGGAAGGGGGAAGGGTAAGCTGAGACGAAGTGAGAGAGTAGCATTTTCATATATACACTACCAAATGTAAAATAGATAGTTGGTGGGAAGCAACCACATAACACAGGGAGATTGGATCTGTGGTTTGTGATGACCTAGAAGGGTGGCATAAGGAGGATGGGAGAGAGGCTCCAGAGGGAAGGGATACGGGGACATGTGTATGCATATGGCTGATGCGCTTTGTTGTGCAACAGAAACTAACATAGTATTGTGAAGCAATTATACTCCAATAAACATCTATTTAAATAAATAAATAAGCAAGAAGGATTTATAGTATAGCACAGGAAACTACATTCAAGATCTTGTAATAACCTATAATGGAAAATAATCGGAAAAATATATATATATAACTGAATATCTTTGCTGTATACCTAAAACTAACACAATATTGTAAATTAATTATACTTCAATAAAATTCTTATCTATATACCATATATACACTTATACAATATATATCTACAAATTCATTTGCATACACTCATTGTTTTTCCATAAATGCTTAAATGTGATCAATTCAGACACACTGTGATTTTTTAAAATTGAAGTATAGTTGATTTACAATGTTGTAATAGTTTCAGGTGTACAGCAAAGTGATTCAGTTTTATATATATATAAATATATATTCTTTTTCAGATTCTTTTCCATTATAGGTTTTTACAAGATATTAACTATAGTTCCCTGTGCTATACAGTAGGTCCTTGTTGTTTATCAATTTTATATATCGTATATACTGGGTTTTTTTTTAAAGCAATCATCTTTTTAACTTGGCATCTCCCTTCTTATTGTCTCCCCAACCCTTGCAAATATTACCCCCTCTTAACTATGTAGCCCCTGTGAACGATCTGTAGTAGTATGCATCTTCCCATCATTTCCTCCATGCGTCCATAATTGTTTCAATAAATACATGCTTATATTGCATATGGAAAGTGGTGAAAGCCCTTATAAAAATAGGATGTTGTGGGCCTCCCTGGTGGCGCGGTGGTTGGGAGTCCGCCTGCCGATGCGGGGGATGCGGGTTCGTGCCCCGATCTGGGAGGATCCCATATGCCGCGGAGCGGCTGGGCCCGTGGGCCATGGCCGCTGGGCCTGCGCGTCCGGAGCCTGTGCTCCGCAACGGGAGAGGCCACAACAGTGAGAGGCCCGCATACCGCAAAAAGAAAAAATAAATAAATAAATAAATAAATAACAGTTACTATATACCAGGCTCTAATTATAAAAAAAAAAAAAAAGAAAAGAAAAAAAAAAAATAGGATGTTGTGCATGCTTTCCTGCATTTTGGCTTTTCACTCAGAGTTTCCTCATGGAATTCCCTCCAAATCAAGCGGCAAGCCTAAGTTGATCTTTGTAATGGCTTAATCCGTGGTTTGACTGTGCTATAATTTATTCAACCACCCCCTCTTGGTGAGCATTTGGTTTTCCTGTGCACCACATGGCAGCCTAAATGCCACTCACAGATTGTGACTCGGCTGCTGAACGCCCTCCAGAGGCGCCCTCTCACTCAAAATGAATTCGAAAGGCCTCATAGTGGCCTTCGAGGCCCTAAGTGATCCCTCCACTCTCACTTCCCCGCCGTCCTCTCTGTCCCAGTATTCTCTGCCTCACTGTCTATGCTCCAGCCACACTGGCTTCCCTGATGCTCCTCAAACCCAACACCCTCGTTCCCACCACTGGGCCTTTGCACATGCTATTCTCTGTCACAGATGTCTGCACAACTCACCTCCTTACCTTCTCTAGCACTCTCTCAAGAATTTATCTCTAGCTTCCCAGTGTAAATAAGCAACGCCTCTTTCCCTTGGCATTCTGTATCTCCCTTCCCTGCTTAATTTTTCTCCCTAGCACTTATCACTCGTTTATTTGTCTATTATCTGACTCTTCCCACTAGAATGTAGACTGTACAGGGCAGGAATCTGTTTTGCTCAATTCCATGTCCTCAGTATCTACAACAGTGCCCGGCACTTAGTAGGGTTCAATAAATATTTATTAACTGGTTTAATGAAGGCATGAATAAATGAACAAACAAAACTACATAGGTTAATGTGGGATGTGGATCATCACAGGACACAGAATAGCATTGAATTAGAACCAGAACAGAGACAATTTTCATGGCCCTATCAAATAAAAGTTTCACCAAAGTCCTAGCAAAGAGGAACTGGATATAACACCAGAATTGTACTGTGTTTGAGATTTAATCACAGATACACACACATTTAGATATTCACTGAACTATAAAGAGCTTATTCCATGCAATAGATCAGCCAGTGTTGTCCTTGTTAAATCCAGACTAACCCATCTGGTCCCATCACAGAGAGCTCTGTATCCAGTAGGTTATAAATGAAGAAACACTGTGATAATACTGCACAATAGCTGAAAGCCCTGGCCCTGGAGTCTGACTCCCTGGGTTTAAACCCCAGCTCTGCCAATTACCTCTGTGTGAGCTTGGACAAATCGCTTAACCTCTCTGTGCCTCAGCTTCCTATGTGTCCAATGCAAATAAGAAGAATACCTACATCAAAAGTCATACCGGGGGCTTCCCTGGTGGAGCAGTGGTTGAGAGTCCGCCTGCCGATGCAGGGGACACAGGTTCGTGCCCCAGTCCGGAAAGATCCCACATGCCACAGAGCGGCTGGGCCCGTGGGCCATGGCTGCTGAGCCTGCGTGTCCGGAGCCTGTGCTCCACAGCGGGAGAGGCCACAACAGTGAGAGGCCCGCATACCTCAAAAAAAAAAAAAGTGAATGAGTGACATGCTACCTCTGGGCAGCAGCTTTAAGAGCCAGTGCATGATTTGCTGTACTCTCTTTTTCCTGCCTCAGCCACCACAGAGCATGTTTTGAGATGGAGCCTTGATCAGTCCAGAGGGCTGACCCTCTGTGATGATCAGAGTCCTTTTGCTAGCTTGCAGCTGACATGTAACACTCATGAGAAGTGAATTTTGCTTTAATCCACTAAAACATGGAATTGTTAGTTGCATCAGCCTGAAAGCATCTTGGTGTTTTTGGAGCCTGAAGTCAAGGAAGAGAATGTCAAGGGATATGTCTGGTAGGTGGGTGGGAGTCAGATCAGAGCCCTAGTGTGCTCAGGTGCTGAAGCTCTGTCCTGCAAATTGTTGGGAAGATGCTTCCGCCACATCTTCCTGCCCTTGAAGGGCCCACAATCCTGTGACACATTCTTTGTGTGGTGCCGGATCAAGGATCACATAACAATAACCAGCTCAAAATCCTACATGGCTCCATCTTCACCAACAGATAAACTCACAACACTTCAATCTAGCATTTTAAAACCCATATACATGGCCCTACTTATCCCACTCCTTAGCAACATGAATCGCCCACTCTAACCACAACAGTCTGCTTTACTGTCTGCGGCACAGGTTTTGGTGATCCTATATTTCAGCCTTTGTTCACACCTGTCTCTCTCACCTGTGATGATCCTCTTTTCCTCCCAATGTATCAAAGTCCCAGTGGAAAGTTGCAGACGTTTGAGGGATTGGAGCTCTGGTCCTGGTTCATTTAATGGCACCCTGTTAGCAATTTTTAAAAAATTCTCTTAACCACTCTGGTCCTCATCAGGAAAATAAAGATTATTGGACCAGATGCTCTCTCAAAGGTGCTTTTAATAATGCTTAGGATTTTAAATACCATTCAGCCAAAGTTACTGTTCCCACCTCAAAACTCCTTTTCTCCTTATTTTGCACACATAAGATGCTGTCTTATGTTATCTAGTGTAAATGCCTCTCCCACCTCCACCCTCTTCCTGAACTTCTCCCCATGACCTGCAGAATTTGCAATCTTTAATGCATTCATATTTCCCAGGTACAGGAGAACCTCTCTTCTCCAAGTCTCATATTTCCATGTGGAGGAGCCTCCTTAGTTAACATTTCCAGTCTCTCTTGGTGCCTCTGGCCATTTCCCCCCTGGGATAGATGACTAACATGGTTGGTGTTTGGAAGAAGGAACAGGATATTGATGACTCAGCCCCCTTGAAGTGGTTCTTTTTTGGAATCTGTCTGCAGAGGACCCGTTCCTGGTTTACAGATGCCTGCCTTCCAGCTAAGTTCTTCCATGGTGGAGAGAGACTATGTCTCTTCTTACAAGGGCACTAATCTCATTCATGAGGGGCTCCAGCCTCACCACCTAATTACCTCCCAAAGGCCCCATCTCCAAATATCATAGCAGTGGGAGATTAGGGCTTTGACATGTGAATTTGGGGAGGACTCAAACATTCAGTCCTTGACCCCCTGAAATTCATGCCTTTCTCACATGCAAAATGCATTCATTCCATCCTAAAAGCCCCCATAATCTTACTTTATTCCAGCACCAACTCCAAAGTCTAATGTCCGAAGCCTCATCTAAATATCATTCAAATTAGATATGGGTGAGACTTGAGGCACATTTCGTCCTGGGGCAAAATCCCTCTCCAACTGTGAACCTGTGAAACCAGACAAGTTATGTACTTCCAAAATTCAGTGGTGGGACAGGTGGAGGATACACATTCCTATTCCAAGAGAAATGGGAAAGAAGGAAGGGATGATGGGTCTCAAGCAAGTCTAAAACTTAGCAGGGCACAATCCATGAGATCTTAAAGGCTCAAGAATAATCATCTTCGGCTTGATGCTCTGCCTTCCAGACCCACTGGGGCAGTAGTCTTGCCTTGTAGAACATTCTCATTACCAAAACATGTATGAGTCAGGCTCCAGAGAAAAAGAGCCAGAGAGAGAGAGAAAATTGGCTGAGAAGTCTCGTGATCTGCCACCTGCAAGCTGGAGATATAGGAAAGCCAAAGATGCAGTCCCAGATTGAGTCCTAAGGCCTGAGAACCGAGGGAACCAATGGTAGAAGTCCCAGCTGGATTCTGAAGACAGATGTTCCAGCTCTATCAGTCAGGCAGAGATATTAGATTCTCCTTTCTTCTGCCTTTTTGTTCTATTCAGGCTCTCAATCGATTGGACAATGCCCACCCATATTTGGGAGGGCAAGCTGCTTCACTAAGTCCATCAATTCAAATGCTAAACTCATCTGGAAACACCCTCACAGACACATCCAGAAATAATGTTTAGCCAAATGTGTGGGCACTCCATGGCCTAGTAAAATTGACACATAAAATTAACCATCAAAATAGCAAACTTTTTTTTCTCTTTGTTTCATCATTGTCAACATGTAGTGAGAAACTAATAGTGCAGTATGGCTTCTTGAGTTCCATCCATCACCTCCACCTTTCAGTCAGCAGGAAGAACAAAGGGGATTAAGAAAGACTTTCCTTTCTTTATCCTTCATCTTCCATCCCCCCTTCCCAATAAAAACACTGGAAATAATTACAGATAATGTGAGTATGAAAATATGAACGTTTTGCTATATAAGACAAACAGCTTATGAGAATAGCATATAGCAATACTGAGAGACTGCTTTGGAAGAAGATAGGTAGAAAAATATGGTCTTCTTATTCCTATCCATCCAATTCTAAAGTCAAAGAAAGATGCTAGCCACACATTCCCAAACAGCAGGAACTGATACGTGCAAGCTTACTTAAGTGTCTTGTAGCTTTTTTTATTATTAAAGTGAGGCTCGTGCCAACTTAATACTGAACTACCATGATATTTTTACAAGAAGAATTGTATCTTTTTTATGTTAGATACGTGCCTTATTTTACATATATGGTATATGCTAGGTACATATGTGTTAGACACATATTTTATGTTAGATACAAACAAAGCTATTACTCCTGACAAAACACATTGAGTAAGTAAGATTCCTTCTCTTATTCACCTTTCATTTCATGATTCATTTCATGTCACACAAACTTCATTTTTGACTCACAAAGTATGTCGCAACAGGCTTTGTGAGACATAATTATTGAGGCTATTTTTGTGCTGCTATTCACTGCCTTTTCCTAGCTTCTCTGCATTAATAACCAGTTTTTTCCTCTTCACTATTCAGTATCCGACCAAAGAGAACTGGTGACAGCCAATCAGCATCTTGGGTGATGACTCATTTGCATTCAAAAGCTTAAAAATATTGGGTCCTTATCAACAAAAATGAAGCCTGCTGTTACACACTGGGCTCTGAGCTAGGTCAGTGGATATGGTGGAAAATAAGATATGTTCCTGCCCCAGCACTCTCCCACTGAAAACTGAAATGTTAGGTTACAAGAGAGGTTTGTATGTTAATATGAATAATTATTGCCACTGACGTCACAGCTAACAAGCTGCCTTTTTTGCACTGAGCTCATTTGAGCTGCAAGGCACCCTCAAGAGAGAAGTGTCTCTATGATTAAACCCTATTTACAGACCAGGAAACTGAGCCCGTGGTAAAAAAAAAAACTAGCCCCCACTTCAAAAAAATTTTTAGGGGCTTCCCTGGTGGCACAGTGGTTGAGAGTCCGCCTGCCGATGCAGGGGACACGGGTTCGTGCCCCGATCCCGGAAGATCCCACATGCCGCGGAGCGGCTGGGCCCGCGAGCCATGGCCGCGGAGCCTGTGTGTCCGGAGCCTGTGCTCCGCAACGGGAGAGGCCACAGCAGTGAGAGGCCCGCGTACAGCAAAAAAAAAAAAAAAAAAAAAATTTTTAGAAGTCCCACTCCATACTTTCCTCAGTTCTGGAATTCTTTCCAGAAACTCTGAATAAAAGAGTATGGAGTGTTTTCAGAGTGGTGCCTGAATTTTCAACATCAAAATCATCTAGGGTGCTTGTCTACAGGGAGACTCCTGGGTCCCATCCCAGACTGACTGAGTCAGAATCCCAGGAGGGTCCAGAGAAGTGGCAGCTTAACAAACTCCCCCAGGTGAGTCTCCAGCCCCTGGCAGTTTGAGATCCACCAGAGTAGACCCTTCACAGACAAAAAAAGGAAAGGTAGAACATTCCTGGCAGGGAGAAGTGTGCAAGCCAAGGTGTGGAGTTATGGACATTCATAGCAAACTCAGAATCCACAACAGACCAAAATTATCCATTTCATCAATTTCTAGATGACATCATAGACTAGCCACTGAGTTGAAAATCTTAAAGGGAGGGGCTGAAATGATTTCTAAGCCCCTGATGCCCTGAGTCTCTGTGACACCTTCAGCTTCTTCAATCAGATGCAGGCTACAGCAGCTGGAAGGTCGAAAGTCTGCCTCTTTTGAAACCGGGAACATTTAATTTAATCCCAGACACAATCTGCTGCTGGTTGCAAAGATCTGCTTTCTTCCTCTGGGAGAAGATTTTTCTCGCTGAGTTATACCCAGGTCCTAAATAAACTATATATGGGAATAATCAGAGTACAGGGCTGGAAGCCAGGACACTCGGGTTCAAATCCTGTCTCAGCCACAGTACTCATTCTACTTCTTAGTTTGCAAGTCACAGAGCTAACTTAAGTTAATAGGGGAACTTATCCTAGAGACATTGGTGTCTCATGGGTCCCAAATGCAGATCCAGGCCTCTGGAAAGACTATTCTTTCTCTATTATTCTTCTCTACCTTGCTAGACACATCTGTTCACCTTTCTTTGCTTTGCCAGAGTAGCTTTTTCTGCTGCTCTTTTTTTTTTTTTTTTTTTTTTTGCGGTACGCGGGCCTCTCACTGTGGTGGCCTCTCCCATTGTGGAGCACAGGCTCCGGACGCGCCGGCTCAGCGGCCATGGCTCACGGGCCCAGCCGCTCCGTGGCATGTGGGATCCTCCCGAACCGGGGCACGAACCCGTGTCCCCTGCATCGGCAGGCGGACTCTCAACCACTGCGCCACCAGGGAAGCCCATCTGCTGCCCTTTTACAGGAAGGAACATAGGTGCCCCTCTGCTCCCAGCAATAGCCAACAGTTAATGTTCACTTACTTGGATCAGACACTGTTCTAAGTTCTTTATAAGTATTATTTTATTTAATCATTACCACAATTCTTTATAGTAAGGAGGCCATGATTACTCCCTTTATACAGATGAAGCAATTGAGACACAGAGAAGTCAAGTAACTTTCTCAAGGACACACAGCTAGTTCAGTTATGGACTCCGGCAGCCTGAACTCAGAGCCAATCTATTCATGTCCTGCCTCGTGTTCTTTCATGTCACATATCAAGGTTTAATGGCTATCTCTCTGTCTCATTTCAGATTTCTGAGTAGAACCAGATTGTCCCAGTATGGCAGGGGGTCCAGGTCACACAGTACCATCACAAATGAGAGGGTTGTGCCCACCAACGTGAAGGCCTGGGGAATTCCCTGTGCCTCTCACAAAAGCGTCCTCCTTGGCTGCTAATCCAAACAAGAGATTTTCTACAAATCCCTACCCATCTTTGGGTTTTAAGATCTTCTACCATAAAATGAAGGTGCTGATTCTGGTCAGTGTTTCCCAGAACATTACATGAGGTGCCGTGCACATAAAAAGTTCTGTGGTCCAATGGGAAATGCTGTTTATTCTCCTCTGGGACACTCACAATGAAAATGGCTCTGAAAAGTCCACTGGTGAAGATAATTGCTTAACCTTCAGAGCATTTCTCCAATACATTTGACTACAGAAACTCTCCCCCATCCTTTGTACAGACCCTGAACTCCCTGCTTTATGGTAACTATAAAAGAGTTCAAACAGGAAGGCTATCAATTTCCTCCACAATGCCTCAAGTCACCTACACCTATGGCCGTCCTCCTACTCCTCTCTGGTTACAATAGCTGAGGTGCCCCTTCTCCTTTCTGAGGCTCATGGATCTGGGTTTCATTCCCTCTTGCCTTTTCAGTAACCTTACACTATCCATTTCTAATTTCTTTCTCTCTCTACCTCTACCTCGATCTCTCCTGTATTTCCAAACCTCTGCTCCCTGCCCCCCATAAACCAGTTAAACACAGTAAAGTGTCTTTCATCACAGAGGAAGACTCTCCCTGGTCCTCATTTCCCTCTCCAGCTATCCTCTCCTCCCTCTGTAGCCAAATTTGCCCAGGAAGAGCTACTCTGTCCCATGTCTTCTTCCGTATGCTCTTTAGGACTCTCCAACTTGACTTCTGACCCCAGTACAAACCACTTCCAAAATGGTTCTTGCTGGGACCACCAATGGCCTCCATATCACTAAATCCAAAGGACAATATCTGGGTCCTCATCTTCCATGTTCTCTCGACAGCACACGCCACTCCTGATCAAGCCCTCCCACTCAGTGGGCTAAGGAACAGGGCCCTCGCCTGGAATCCCTCCTACCCTGACTCACGGATTTCTATCCCACCTGTAAGTGTCAGAGACCCTCAAGGTGAGTTCTCATCACACCCATGACTCCAATTATTATCTCCACCCCACTATTCTCCTCTGAACACTATACTTGTACCTCTTTCTGCCGACTTGACATTTCAACTTGGATAACTCACACAGGCCTCCAACTCAACACATTGGAGCCTGATCTTCCCTCTACAGTCTGATCCATCTCCAGTGGTCCCCACCTCCCGAGAGGTAATGTCTTCCATAGAAGTGAACAAACCAGAAACCTATGAGTCATCCTAGTATCATCCTTTCCTCACCTCCATATCTACTCCAGCACCAGGTTCTATCTTGGTGTAGCTCCTAAATAAATCTCACATACATCCATTTCTTTCTGTTTCTACCCACACCACCCTAGCTGAAACGGCCATCGTTTATCACCTGTTCTACTGAAATAAGTGGTCTCACTGGTTTTCCTCTTAGGCTTCTCCTTTTCTTTCGGCAGATCCCAGCTGGAATTAACCTCTACTGAAAGCCCTGTTGTAGCTTCCTGGCGCTTTTAGGGTAAACATTGAAATCCTTAACATGTCCTACAAGATCCTACCTCAACTAGTCCCTGCCCTCCTCCCAGCCTCACCTCCCACACTGCCTCTTGCTCTTGACACTGTGTGGGTAGAGATGAGGAATGCTGATAAACATCCTACAACATGCAGGACAGCGCCCACAATGAAGAGTTAGCCCCAGATGTCAATGGAGCCAATGTTGAAAAACCCGGTGTAAGCTCATCATTTCAGCCCCCTTCCTCATGATTCGTTTAAAATTCCTGCAGCACATGGTGTCCTCCTGGCCACTATTATAGGTTCAGGAGTGAGTACCTACATCCTGAATTGGCTCAATCTGACTTCAGAGGTGGACTTTTCTTTCCAGGGCTGGAGGAGAGTGTTTCTCCCGCTTCCTGTTTCTCCCTTACCCCCTCCCTCACTGTTGGTTGGCAACAAGAAAGCATGGTGCCCCACATGCCACTGACAATGCCTATGACCACATGAAGAAAGCAGTCCAAGAACACAACTCATACACCAATGGTGGTAGAGCAGAGAGAGAGAGAATGAACCTGAACTTTATGACTGAGCTACTGGATCGACCAAACCTGAAACACATCTTACTGCTAAACTTACTACATGAGATAAATAAATGCCCTAGTTCTATGTTAGTTTGAATTGTGTTTTCTGTTACTTGAGACTTGAGACTTTCAAATTCATCTCTCTGGTCCCTTTCCGTCCTTTATGATTCTAGATGTGACTAAGATCCTTCTAGCCCTGGACATACTTAGAGGAAAGGTAAATAATTCTAAGGAGTGCTGGTAGGAGATGGTGGGGAAGAGTACCTTTTCACCACTTTAAAGAATACTTCTTTTCTTGTTTTCCACTTGGGCCTCTCCACAAATTCTATTCCCCTCAGACTTATCTCAGATATATTCAGGACATCATGAAAGGCAGACAATTTATTTTACTAAGATGATAGGTGTGTTTGTGACCCCATCAACCTTGCCTTCTGTCTGTTCCTATGGCTCCAATTCCAAACAGCTGCTTCTTCCCCCACTTCTGATGTGCTAGACATTCAGGAACCATCTGTCCCCCATCAGCACTATCATCATCATCATCATCATCATCATCATCATCACTATCATTGTCCATCACAGCCCCAGCTGCTGCAGTCACTTGCCATGACCATTAGGTACTTTCTTTAGGACGAACTAGCCTAGATTGCTGATAGAATTTGAACAATACCAGTGATAGCCGAGATGACTGAGTGCTTGTGATACTCAGGGCTTAGCACTTTACACACCTTCTAGCACCAAACCCATTATAGCCACTCTGCGATGCAGGCACTATTATTAACCCTATTTTCCAGATGAAGTAATGGGCCACAGAAAGGCTCAGTAAATTGCCCAAGTCAACACAGCTGGTAATTGAAACCCTTTTTCCTGGATCATAGAAAATCAAGGTAGGGTGGGCAAAACCCCTATAGTTTAGTTTGTTTTAATTCAATTATTCTTTTCTAAAATTTTTGGTTTAAAAGAAAAAAGGTAGGTACATAAGATAACATAACCAGGCAGTGTGGAGAATGATAAAATGAAAGGCCGAAGTCTCCCTCGCCTGGTTGTCCCTTTCTAGATGTCTGTCCAGCTCTGCAAGGCTAACAACTGCTAAAAGTTTCTGGAAATTTTTCTGCAGAAATTCCCTTTGCAACAGGAATGAAGACGCAGACGTGGAGAGTGGACTTTAGGACACGGGGGCGGGGGAAGGGTAAGCTGGGACGAAGTGAGAGAGTGGCATGGACATATATACACTACCAAATGTAAAATAGATAGCTAGTGGGAAGCAGCTGCATAGCACAGGGAAATCAGCTTGGTGCTTTGTGACCACCTAGAGGAGTGGAATAGGGAGGGTGGGAGGGAGCCGCAAGAGGGAGGAGATATGGGGATACATGTATACATATAGCTGATTCACTTTGTTATACAGCAGAAACTAACACACCATTGTAAAGCAATTATACTCCAATAAAGATGTTTAAAAAAAGAGAAAAGAACTAAAAAAAAAAAATTCCCTTTGCATATGCAAAGAAGCAGTTCTTCCCTTAAATCATCTTTTCCTACTTCCCCCCCTTTCAGGGCAGCACTCTCTTGACACAAACCATCCTGTGCCTTTTTCTGTGTCTTTCCCACCTCCCCCATCCCCCAGGCTTCTTTGCCCCTTCCCTGAGGGCAAGGAGTGCCCCTTGCCAACTTCAACACAGTCAAGTCATCTCAGGCACAGTCACGAATGAGGGGATGAGAGCTCGGAGAGAAGCACCTTGTGATGAGAGGAAGAAAAAAAGAAAGATCAAAAAAGAAAAATCCTAAAAAGCAGAAGTTTCCTGAAGAGTCTCCCTGCAGCCCTGTTGGGCATCTTTCTCTTTCTCCTGTCTGAGTGGTCACCCTAAATCCACACACTCTGCCTCCTTGCTGAAATGTCAGGGTGAACCTTCAGCTGAACAGTTAAATAAACACATGAGGTTACTGGTAAAGAAAGACACTGCCAAGGATCTAAGCTCTCCTGAAGATCGCTGGTGAAGGCAGTCCCAATTTGGGGGACTACTCTTTCTGCTTTCACACTGAGCTGTTTATATTTTTGTTGTTGTTGAAATTCAAGTGCAGCTCTCTCAGAAAAGCTCTAGGAAGTAACCTTTCCAACACGGCCCTCCAAATGCACTCACTTCCAAATGCTTGCTCTGGCTGGAAATGGCACATAACCCCACCCACTGCTAATCCCAGCTCACTCTCCATCTCTCCACAGCATTTCTCAGTAGCATCAGCCTAAGTGATCATACGTAACAGATATTTACTCCTTAGAAAATCAAATGGAACTTGGGCAGTGGATCTCTCTAGGGCCCAATCAATGATGCTCACGTTTGTGAAAAACGTGCAGCCATGGCTCAGATAAGTAGAGGAGAAGCTCCGAGCCCACACCTGGAACATTCCATGACTTTGGTGACTAGACAGTGACTAGGTGCTCTAGTCCATAAGGAAGAGACTCGACCAGCTGGTGCAACACAAATTAAGCTGCCTCATGATCATCTACATGCCCTGAGCCCAGAATCCACCCTTTCATTTTGGATTCAGTAACTAAAGCAGCTCCTTCAAAGACAAGGTATAAAATATTAAGATCTAATCTTGTTTTAGACACAGAAACTCTATGTCTCTTTCAGTGTCCATCACCCCCATCTTGGTACCATCTACTTCCTTAGTCATACTCAACCCCCAGGCACCCCCAGTACCACCAGACAAGGCATATTGTACTCTGCATTTATATCACACCTGGGCTGATATCCCAAGTTCCATCTTGTGTGTTTCTAATCTCTGGAACCCTTCCATTGATTGACAGTTCCTGACTGGTTGGTCTTGAACAGATTCAAGAGAAAGCACTGATGTCTCTGTCATGGGTACATAACTGGGGAGTTGGAGAGTTGGATTGTGTGGACTTGCACCACTGGCAAATCCTTCTTCTGCTATCAATTAACCTGATATTTAGCACCTCTCAGGAACTGTATTAGATTCATTCATTCATTCCACACATATTTGTTGAGCACACACTATGTGCTTGACACTATTATTGGCATCTGAGCTATTTTAGTGAATGATACAAAGACCTTTGCCTTATGCAGCTGACATTCTACTGGGGAGGGAAGAGGGGGCAAGAGTGAAGGTGGAGACAGAGAGTAAACAGTAAACATGGTAAATAAGTTAAATTACAGAGTATGAGAAGTTCTTCGTAAAAAGTGAAAAAAAGAATAAATCAGAATAAAGGAAATCAGAAGTGATGTCAGATTGCTATTAAAATAAAGTGTTTAGGGCTTCCCTGGTGGCGCAGTGGTTGAGAGTCCGCCTGCCGATGCAGGGGACACGGGTTCATTCCCCGGTCCGGGAAGATCCCACACGCCGCGGAGCGGCTGGGCCCGTGAGCCATGGCCACTGAGCCTGCGCGTCCGGAGCCTGTGCTCCGCAGCGGGAGAGGCCACAACAGTGAGAGGCCCGCGTACCGCAACAAAACAAAACAAAACAAAACAAATAAATTAAATAAAATAAAGTGTTTAGATTGCTAACCTAGGACCAGGCTGGCAGGCTTACCTCTGAGCCGAGGCTGCGCTGCAGCAGAACCCAGCCATGGGGCTGACAGCGTCTTGGTGCTCCGGCAGGGTGGCAGGTCTGTGCCTTTGAGGTGGGAGAGCTGAGTTCAGGATACTGGTCCACCAGAGACCTCACGGCTCCATGTAATATCAAACAGTAAAGCTCTCTCAGAGATCTCCATCTCAATGCTAAGATCCAGCTCCACTCAACGACCAGAAAGTTCCAGTGCTGGACACCCTAGGCCAAACAACTAGCAAGACAGGAACACAACCCCACCCATTAGCAGAGAGGCTGCCTAAAATCAAAATAAGGTCACAAACACCCTAAAACACACCACCGGACACGGTCCTGCCCACCAGAAAGACAAGATCCAGCCTCATCCACCAGAACACAGGCACGAGTCCCCTCCACCAGGAAGCCTACAAAACCCACTGAACCAACCTAACCAACTGGAGGAAGACACCAAAAACAACAGGAACTACGAACCTGCAGCCTGAGAAACAGAGACCCCAAACACAGTAAGTTAAGCAAAATGAGAAGACAGAAAAACACACAGCAGATGAAGGAGCAAGGTAAAAACTCACCAGACCAAACAAATGAAGAGGAAATAGGCAGTCTACCTGAAAAAGAATTCAGAGTAATGATAGTAAAGATGATCCAAAATCTTGGATATAGAATGAAGAAAATACAAGAAACACTTAATAAGGGCCTAGAAGAACTAAAAAGCAAACAAACAATGATGTGCAACACAATAAATGAAATTAAAAATACTCTAGAAGGAATCAGTAGCAGAATAACTGAAGCAGAAGAACAGATATGTGACCTGGAAGATAAAATAGTGGAAATAACTACTGCAGAGCAGAATAAAGAAAAAAGAATGAAAAGAATTGAGGACAGTCTCAGAGACCTCTTGGACAACATTAAATGCACCAACTTTCGAATTATAGGGGTCCCAGGAGAAGAAGAGAAAAAGAAATGGACTGAGAAAATATTTGAAGAGATTATAGTTGAAAACTTCCCTAATATGGGAAAGGAAATAATCAAGTCCAGGAAGCGCAGAGTCCCATACAGAATAAATCCAAGGAGAAACATGCCAAGACACATATTAATCAAACTATCAAAAATTAAATACAAAGAAAACATATTAAAAGCAGCAATGGAAAAGCAATAAATAACATACAAGGGAATCCGCATAAGGTTAACAGCTGATCTTTCAGCAGAAACTCTGCTAGCCAGAAGAGAGTAGCCGGACATATTTAAAGTCATGAAAGGGAAAAACCTACAACAGAGATTACTCTACCCAGCAAGGATCTCATTCAGATTTGACAGATAAATTAAAACATTTACAGACAAGCAAAAGCTAAGAGAATTCAGCACCACCAAACCAGCTTCACCACAAATGCTAAAGGAACTTCTGTAGGCAAGAAACACAAGAGAAGGAAAAGACCTACAAAAACAAACCCAAAACAATTAAGAAAGTGGTAATAGGAACATGCATATTGATAATTACCTTAACTGTAAATGGATTAAATGCTCCAACCAAAATACATAGACTGGCTGAATGGGTACAAAAACAAGACGAGTATATATGCTGTCTACAAGAGACCCACTTTAGACCTAGGGACACATACAGACTGAAAGTGAATGGATGCAAAAAGATATTCCATGCAAATGGAAATCAAAAGAAAGCTGGAGTAGCAATTCTCATATCAGACAAAACAGACTTTAAAATAAAGACTATTACAAGAGACAAAGAAGGACACTACATAATGATCAAGGGATCAATCCAAGAAGAAGATATAACAATTGTAAATATTTATGCACCCAACACAGGAGCACCTCAATACATAAGGCGAATGCTAACAGCCATAAAAGGGGAAATCAACAGTAACACAATCATAGTGGGGGACTTTAACACCTCACTTTCACCAATGGACAGATCATCCAAAATGAAAACAAATAAGGAAACACAAGCTTTAAATGATACATTAAGCAAGATGGACTTAATTGATATGTAAAGGTCATTCTATCCAAAAAGAGCAGATTACACTTTCTTCTCAAGTGCTCATGGAACATTCTCCAGGATAGATCATATCTTGGGTCACAAATCAAGCCTTGGTAAATTTAAGAAAATTGAAATCATATCAAGTATTTTTCTGATACAATGATTTGAGACTAGATATCAATCACAGGAAAAAGTCTAAAAAATACAAGCACGGGCTTCCCTGGTGGCGCAGTGGTTGAGAGTCCACCTGCCGATGCAGGGGACACGGGTTCGTGCCCCAGTCCGGGAGGATCCCACATGCTGCGGAGCGGCTGGGCCCGTGAGCCATGGCCGCTGAGCCTGCGTGTCCGGAGCCTGTGCTACACAACGGGAGAGGCCCATGTACCACAAAAAAAAAAAAAAAAAAAAAAAAAAATCAAATAGGCCTTGAGTCTGGGTCCCTCTGACTTTTGTAGCTCAGATCCCTAATAACTGACCTCTGCGTCCCCCTCTTATGTCTGAGTCCTTTTTGGCTCTGAAGGTGCCAGGGACTTCGCCTCTTTCTTCTAAACCTCAGTTTCTTTGTGCCTGCATGTAGTAGACAGAATTGTTAGCCTCAATTCTTCACTCCTCCTGCATTCACAGCCCTGCCATGGTTTCTTCATGGGTGTAATGTACTTCTCTATCTTTTGACCTTCAGTTTGGCCCTATGACTTTCATTGGCCAATGGCATGTGGGCAGAAATAACAGTGTGCTAGTTCCAAGCTTAGGCCTTTTACACTCTCGTGGCTTTGTTATAATCAGAAGTTATCCTACTGGTCCCCAGAGAAGGGTGAAAGACTTGTGACAGCCTCCCATCTGCAATAGCCCAAAGCTGAGCTAACCCAACCTAACCACAGACCTTCATTTAGAGACGGAGCTGCTCACCCAAGTCCAGCCTAGAAGCATAAATCAGAGCCAACCTGCAGAAGCATTAGCAATTATAAATGATTATTTTAAGCCACATAATTTTGGAGTGATTTGTTATGCAGCAATTGCTAACTGATACACTGACTTCCTTATACTGACTGACAATATCACCTTCCTGGCCCATATTCTTGGACATTCCCTGACTACCTGCACCTCCTAAACATCCTGGGCATCCTTGAATAAGATATTTAGACTCCATATCTCAGAAGACCTCTCTTTTCGTCTCTGAAAAGGTGTAGGATAAAATACAGGATGCCTAGTTTAATTTGCATTTCAAATTAAAAAAATTTTTAAGCTTAAGTATATTCCAAGCAATATTTTCAAATATTTATCCAAATTCAAATTTAAGTGGGCATTGTGCATTTTTATTTGCTGAATCTAGCAACCCTTCTCCTCTACTACTTACTCTGGTGGGCTTTGACAAAAGAAAAAGATGACCCCACCCCCAACACATACACACACTTAAGGCTTAAGATCACTTATTCCATCACTTCATGGAAGAATTACCTGCAATGAAAGTTTACAGCCAAGATTTTTTGGTATCTGTTTGAACTGATTGCCCTGTGAATATTCTCTCCAAATTCCAAGGTGCAGAGGTGAGGGAAGAAAGGAGTTGTTTATACTCCACAGGCAGTTAACCCAATCAGTGAAAGGACCCCATTTGTCTCTTACAGGAAACTCTCTAGTGAAAATGTGTCCATTCTCAACCCATCGGAGGTGAAACACAGAGTTAAATACCAGCAGCCATGTACTGAGATCGCAAATGACTGCTTATCATTCCTTGTTTCATAGAAGGACCCTATCTTTAATGTCAATTTGATTAAAGGCTTCAGCTTCAAAATAAAATTTGTGTCCAAAGGGCTTTCATTTTCCCTTTGATAAATGGGCAGAATTCACTTTTCTTTAATGTTATTCCAAGGAGCGTTGTGTTACAATGGGGTTTTTGTGATGCCCCAAAAACATTTTTGAAACTCTTCTTATCTTTCCGGGCTCCTGCGAACAGCCACCACAATACTCTCTTGGGTATAAGTGTACCTACTCTAACAGACGCTCAAGAAATAAGTTTATAGCCTCTGGAAGTTGGATCTCCTGGGTGGGAGGGAGAAAAGGTTGCATGTAAATTCTTTTCCATAAAAGGCTTTTTCAAATGACGGAAATACAGCATACTAGGTAACTAGTTCCAGATTCATTTTCCATCAGCATTTTGGGAGCACCAGCTAGGTACCAGGTGGTTCACAGACCAGTGGTTCTTCATCTTGACTGCTCGCTAGAATCACCTAGGGAGCCTTTTTAAAAAGACTGCTCCCTGGGGCCCACCCTTGGAGAGTGTAGCTCAGTTGGTTTGGGATGGAGGCTGAGCATTAGTATTTTTAAAAGCTCCCTAAGGACACTAAGGTTGAAGCAGCAGTAAGCAACACTGTGACATCCAATGGTGTGTGTTCTTCCCAGCAGTCTGACCAGGGCAGCAGGAGTATCCTGCACAACACGAGGGGATTGCTCACTAGAAAGCAGCCGCCATCACTGCCTCCTCAAGCTTGGGCCGGTTTCATGCTCAATTTCACACCGTGACAGCTCAGGATACCAGGGGGCTGCAGAGGATTTGTTTTTGTTTTTGTTTTTGTTTGTTTGAGTTCTCTAAAATGTGTATAATGCTCAGAGCATCTCAGAAAATTAAACTCAACATCCCCAAATATGATAGATATATTTTAAACTTTGTATTAAGTATTTACGGTTCATAAAAGGAAAGGAACAGTACAATGAGCCCCCATTACCCATCACTCAACTTCAACAATTACATTCATTTCCTCAGTCCTGTTTCCTCTCTGTCTTCCAGGGTTTCTCTTTGTTTTGTTTGACTAGATTGTTTCAAAGCAAATCCCAGTCATCATATTATTCACCTGTAACTACTCCTGCATTTGTCCCTAACACCCGAGGACTTATTTTGTTGTAGTAAAACAAAAATAACTTAACACTGTCTATTTTAACCTTTCTTAAGTGTATAGTTCAGTGGCATTAAGTACATTCACATTGTTTTGCAACCATCACCACCATCCATTCTAGAACTTTTTTCATCGTCCTCAGTTGAAACTCTGTACCCATTAAACAATAACTCCTCAACTGCTCTTCCCCCAGCTTGTGGCAACCTCCATTCTACTTTCTGTCTCCAGGAATTTGACTATACTAGGTACCTAGAATAAGCAGAGTCATACAATATTTGTCCTTTTATGTGTCTGACTTCTTTCACTTAGCAGAATGTCTTCAAAGTTCATCCATGTTGCAGCATGGAATGCCTGAGTACTTTTTCCTGTAGCAAAATCCGATACTATTTTCATCCTTAACAAAATTAATACGATATTAATATGGTAAGTTTCCTTTCATCTAACAGTGCCGTTTCACCCAAAACCTAGCACTTTTTTTGCCTTTTACATTTCATCGTCCTGAACTTAGCAAGGGAGGCTGGGAAAAGTTGTGTTTTTACTGGGCAGCTAAAAGACCTAGCACTTTTTTTGTGCCATTCATTAGTGAGCTAAAGAAACCAGGTCATTTGTCCTGTAGAACTGCCCACATTCAATTTGACTGGTTGTATACTTGTTCCCTGGGGAGTATGTAACATGCTCCTCCATTCCATTATGAAAATGGGTAAGTAGATGGAGAAGTTTAACCAGACCAGTGTCCAGTTTTTTAGCAAGATGGCTTCATGGGGAGTATAACACACATCCCATTGTGCCATTCATGAGGCCAGTAATGTCTGACTGCTCTTCTATTGGTGATGTTAAGGTCGCTCAGCTGATGTCACCCGACCCTTCCATCCAACTGCGGTGTGATAGGATTTCAACACTGAATGAAGCCACTCTGAGTTTATGACCCCTATCCAGCTTTTCTCATCTGTTCAAAGGAAGAAACAGGACCAAGGAAGTTTAATGATTTGTTCAACATCATTTGTTTGTCAACAAATATTTATCAAGCTCCCACTCCTGGGAGAATCCAAGTCTCTTTGCATGTAAAATTTCGTCCCTCGTCCCCATGTTTCCACATGCCTCAGTTTTTCAAGAACTTGGTAGTTATGAAAGTTACCTAGAGCAGACCACAAGCCTCAGGAGGGCAGGGATCTCCTCTATTTTTTCTCCACTGAACTCCCTGGACAGAGCATAGTTCCTGGCACAGAACAGGCAGCTGATAAATATTTGTTATAGGAAAGAAAGAATGAGTGAATGAAATGAATGCTTAATTAGTCTAATCAAAAGATGCATGTACTTTTTGGGCACTTTTCCACACATATGTTTCTCCATCTCCTTTCCATATATACATCTTCATAAAAGAATGCCCAAATAGTTCTTTTTAGATTCTGTGCATGATTCCATCCCAATATGAATCTTAGATATTTGTAAAGAGCAGTGATATTTTGCCAAGTGCCTCTTCTGGGATATCTCACAAGGAGCTGAGGAATGGCTTTGATTTCCCCAAAAAGCTTTGAAGTCTCTTACCTGGATGCTCTGTTGCCTCTCTATAATTTCCAGACAGCAGCCAGGGTGAAATTTTTCAAGTGAAATTCTGATCATGCCATTCCACCACCAAAAACCCTCCAATGTTCTTCCATTGTGCTTAAAATACAGCCCAAACTCCTAGCAGGAACCCTCAAGTTCCTGCCCATCCCACCTCATGGCCGTCTTTCCAGCCTCATCTCTTAGCTTCTCTCCTTCCACGCTGGCCTCCTTTCATCCCACTGACCCCAGAACCTGCAGCCCAGTCCCACCCAAGGCCCTTGCACCTGCTTCTTCTTCTGCCTGGCCTGCTCCTTCACAGCTCTTCCTAAGGGTGGCATATCTTCACCCTTCAGCTCTCTGATCAACTGCCCTGGGACAACCCTATTTAAAAATGGGCCTCCTCTGGTTACAGTCCATTCCATCAACCTGGGTATTTGCTTCACATCACTGTCACCATCTGTAATTATCTTTTTTGTTTACTTGTTCCCTCATTTATTATCCCTGTTCTCCATTAGAGTAGAAGCTCCACGCAGACAAATACTTTACTTATCTTATTCAACAACTAGCACAGTGCTTGGAACAGAAAGTGAGCTCAATAACTATTTATTGGGTGAATGAATTAAGGTAAACCATTAAAAGCTTGTGAATGCAGAATGCCTGAATCCTTGATATGCCTTGCCTGCTCTGCTACCCTGGTCATCACAGCTAAGCCTTTTGACACGCTATAGCTCAACTTGGCCCCAGACTCTAGGAAAGGTTGAAAGAGCCCTGATTCACTTAGATCTCACATCAAATTCCTGTAATGTTAGGCCTGCCTCTGCCTTGGGCCCAAGGTCTAACTCCCAAGGTTGTGGTTTATTCTTGGACCTAAATATTCATATTATTTCTCAGGTCATACATAGACTCTGCCTTGTTCTCCTTGCTTCTCAGCCTGCCTTATTCTTTTTTTTTTTTTTTTTTTTTTTTTTGCGGTACACGGGCCTCTCACTGTTATGGCCTCTCCCGTTGCAGAGCACAGGCTCCAGACGCGCAGGCTCAGCGGCCATGGCTCACGGGCCCAGCCACTCCGCGGCATGTGGGATCCTCCCGGACCGGGGCATGAACCCGTGTCCCCTGCATTGGCAGGCGGACTCTCAACCACTGCGCCACCAGGGAAGCCCGGTCTGCCTTATTCTTACCCACTCTCCTGCCACCTTAGGAGTTAGGGTCCTGGTCCTCATCCCAGGCCCTATGCTGCAGCCGTGCTGCTGCTGCTGAGCTGGTGAGCAGGATCACTTCTGGATCTATCACAGTGTCTCCCATCAAAGCCTTTCCCAACCCTCTCCCCATGAACCTTGTCCAAAGCAGCCAACACTCAGATGACGGGTTGTGTTAAAGGTTGCTACAACAAGAGCAAAAGCAGAATGGGTCTGCCCCTCCTCCATGGAAGCAGGGCAGGGTATCCCCAAGACCTTGAAAAGGAAGGGAAGGTGGGTCTGTTGTTCACATAAACACTCCAGATGGAAAGAAATGTCAGCATTTTAGATCTGAACTATTAAGTTGAACCACATGAAATCGCCAGTTTGCTACCTACCAAAAATAGGTTTATGTCACTCAGCCACACACCTCCTGGCTTGCTTCTTCCATCCAGACATGACACACAAAGCTATTGTCAGCTGTCTTGAAGTAATCTGGAGTGAAGAAAATATGGACCATAATGAAAGGGTGAAGTCTGGGACCAAACTGTACGGAAGAGAAAGCCTTCCCTGTCCCTTTGCTATTGCTTAGGACACTTGAAACCAAAGATAAGAAGGAAATAATGGTCATTTGCTCACTCCCTCAGCACAAATGCATTCTACTCCTACTGTACACTTAGTTTTCTCATTGATAAAATGGGTCTAAAAAAACACCCACACCATACTTTCAGGATGAAATAATTTGATCCACAGGGCAAGTGCATTCACTATGGGCAAGTTCCCTTCAGTCCTGCTTTTCTCATAAATGCTTTGTTTATTGTCAAGTTTCCTCAGAGCAGCTATGGCCTCTGGTTTAAATTGGTTTGTTCAGGTTGGAGCAGACACATATTAAGTGGGATAAAAGTCTGGGGTAAGGTTCATAGACACCAGGTTAAGAATTCCTGATGTATGTTTAGATGCTTCAATACTCAGTGGATGACTCTGACCCCAAATGATCAATGTCTCTGTTTGCTTTCTTGTTCTATTTTCGGATGCTGTGTAAACACACCAATATCAAAGAGCAATGTCAGAGTTCTGCTGTCACACTGGACTTCGCCACTGCCCAAAGCCCTTGGCCAGTGTTATCACTGATCATCACTAATTGTTGGCAAAGCTGCAAGGAGTCCCTCTCATATCCTGCCTGGGGAAGTATAAATTGAGAAAACCTTTTGGAAGACAATTTGACAGTCCCATGAAAAACCCAGAAATGTATATAACTTGTATATTAGAAATTCATCATTAAGAATATCTGGTGAGAAAGTAATTCATTAGATGTTTGTTGATAAAAACTTGAGGGGGGACCCTCAATATCCAATCATAGTTTTAATGAAATCAAGTATGACTAAGAATGCAACTGGGACATCAGAAATCTCATGATAAAGTGAGAAAGCGTAATCCATTGCTAAGTGAATAAAGCTGATTATAAAACAACTCGGTACAGCGTTTATCTTTTTTTTACCAAATACACCAGAAGTTTAACAGTGGTTACGTCTATATGGAAGGATTATTGGTGATTTTTGTCATTCTCTGTGCTTTTCTATATTTTCCAAATTTCCTGCAATCTATGTAAGGTACTTACAATACTTTCAAAATTAGAGGGGTGTGGGAGGAATGCATCTTTTTGTTTCTAAGCAGTTAATTCAAACAAAAACTCTTTAAATAGCACTTTACCACAAGGGAACAGAGCAGAGGGCAGGGACTTCTGAGAATGATGGAGACACAAATGGCCATTGTTACATCGTGGTTATGAAAAATTTAAGAACCAGCCTTGGTGCGGTTTCCATGTTCTGTATTAGTACATGCGTAAAGGATGTTGTACTGAGTTTTCCAGGCTACACGAAAAAACTTGCCTTGACCAGTTGCATTCAACTCAGTACAATGGAATATCAGGGCAGAAAGCAATCTTAGAAATCAATTTGTTTTACTTCATTTCCTAGATGAGGCATCCAAGCTCAGAGGAGCCCAGTGACTTGCTTAGGCTGCAGAGCTAGTCATGTCCTTATATACGGCCCTGTGTAGCAAGTAGATTGGGGTTCATATGATGAAAGGGGAAAGATTATCACAGATTAGAAAGACCCTCCACAAAAGTATCCATTTGGAATAAGGTGGGGTATGAAAGACGGTAACAAGACAAGATGAAAACTGTGCTCGCCAGCGTTCCACTCACACAGTGTTTGTTTCAAGGAATGTTATGAAAAGCTTACTTGGACTAGAATCTGAGGCTTTGGGGCCATGAAATTGTTGGTGCCAAGTCTTCAGGAAGGGAGGCAGAACCCCTCTGCACAAAAAGAGAGAATTGTATTTGTTCCTTAGAAAGGGAAGGATGGGGAAAGAGACGAGAAATGTTGGTCATGAAATGGTGAGTAGATGGTTTTGTGAGGTCCGTGAAACAGCTGAGTTCTGTACCCAAGTTGGGGCAACCAGTAGGCTGACTTGTCCCAACTCATCCTAGTTTGCTTGAGGCTTTCTCAGTTTTAGCAGTGATGGTCCATTTTTCCAGGAACCCCTCAGTCTTGGGCAAACCAGGGTAGTTAATCACCTTAGGGCAACATGTGCAATTATGGGAGTTGGAGACCTCATCTGACTTCAGGTTACAAAATACATTTTTACAAATCCAAGAGACTGTCGAATTTTGTAAAACATTGTCAAGTTTTGTAACAGGGTAAATGAGCAAAATGGGAAAGAAAACATCTCTTCCCACACCCAAAGAATCTATAATTTTTCAAAAGCCACTTGCTAGGCTGTAACAGTGCTTTAAATTATTTATGAACATGAGAACCTTCATTAGAAAGCTTCTCTCTTGCCTGAAGACCAAGGATTAAATTCCTGCCCTGCCAATTGTGCAACTCACCAAACCTCTGTGATATATGTAGAAATCACATCTCTTGTAAATAAAACCCAACTTCCATATGTAAAAATGGAGATATGTTTGTTGTAATACTTCAAAGTACTGAAGTTTAAATGAGCACTTCTTTTCCATTTTTGGACCCTCTGCAAATGCGCTAATATTGAAGACAGAAGAAAGGTGAAGGTAAAGGCTCAACATCATAGTTTTGGGCTAGAAGCTGTCCCTAGCCCCATGGAAGCTGCCAAGGTCTCCCCCAAGTTTTCCCTTTTCCTGACCAGACTAAGACAAGTGTTTTATTTTTAGCAGGTACCTATACATTTAACTACTTCCTCAGGTAATTCTAATGTATAGCCAGGGTCAAGAACCTTGAGTATAGAATATGTGTGGTGCAATGGGTCCCAGACTGTGTGGTTCTGAGGCAAGTGGAATGCAGCCTGCACTTTGGGAAAAGTTGCTGTCATGGTTAAGAGCACAGGTCTGAAGCCAGGAGGACCTGCACTGGGATTCCAGCTCTGCCTGTATGTAATCATACAGATTCCTTAACCTGAGTTCTCACTGTCCTTGGGCATAAATTGGGAATGAAAATAGACCCTTCCTGTCAGATGAGAGGAGAGAATGTAACATGTTTAGAAGCATGGAACATGTTATACAGTGAATAGTAAAAGATGGTCATTACTTCTAATTAGTCACTTAATCCTCTGTGAGCCTCAGCATCCTCATCCATAGAATGGAGTGTGCCCAAGATCATCTCTAAGGTGCCTCTCAGTTCCAACTCTCTATGATTGAGTACGATGTAAAGCAGGCATTGGCAAACTTTTTCTCTAATGGACCAAAGAGTGAATATATTAGTCTTTACAGGCCATATGGTCTCTGTTGCATTAGACTCTTCCTTTATAATGTGAAAGCAGCCATAGTTAATACCTAAATGGATGAGTGTGGCTGTGGCCCAATAAAACTTTATCAACAAAAACAGGCGGTGGGCCAGATCGACCTTGGGCTGTAGTTTGCAGCATCCTGACGTAAGAGATAAAAGGAGCAGGTAAGTTCCTTGCACTCTGTGCTAGTCAGAACTGTAGTATTGTGTCTTCTCCAGGTACTACACTTTTAGAAAATACTAAGGCACAGAGCAGTTACAGAATACGCCTTAGGTAGGTTATATTTTTCAAATTGGCCATAACAGTGTCTCCCATTATACTCGCCCTTTGTACAATGAGACTTTGACACTCTTCTCATCAAGAGGTGGGGGCCACGTCTCCTAACTTTAACCCTGGGCAAAAGTTTGACTATGGCACAGTGACACTATGTGATTTTTGAGAAAAAAAAATTAATAAAATGATACAGCTTCCACCTGCTTCTCTTGGGACACTTGTCTTTGTAACCTAGACACTATGCTGTGAGGAAGTCCAAGTCACCCTGTGGAGAGGCCCACGTGGAGAGAAACTGGCAGTCAGCACTGAATTGCAAGTTGTGTGAATAAGCCATCCTGGAAGTGAATCATCAATACTAGATGAGCCACCCCAACTGGGAAGAGTAGAGATGAAACATTCCTGCTGAGCACTGACCAGGCTGAAGATTCATGAATCAAATAAATGATTGGTTTTACTTTAAGACATAAGTTTGTGATGGTATGTTATGGATCAATAGATCAAGAAAGTTTGGTACTGAGAATGGAAAAAAAATGTGTGCATGTGTATATATATATATATATATATATATATATATATATATATATACATATATATACATACACACACACATATATATATGTACATATATATATATACGTATATATAAAGTCAGTGCCCTATGTATATATGGCACTGATTTTAGGATTGGACAGTGGGCAGAAACCTAGAGGGTCTTGAAGGGAGTGTTAGTGAAAGCCTAAAGCGTCTCAGGAGGCATCAGAAAGAAAAGTGAATTAAATGTACTGAAGCTGGAGGAAAGAGTTTCCATGTTATGTAGTGGCAGAAAATCTGACAAGTCAGTCACCTGGGTTAGCATGGCCCATAGGAAATGTACCTAGTGAATCTGATGATTCAGCTAAGGAGATTTCCAGAAAGAATATTGGAAGAGTCCCCTTGCTTCTTCTCACTACCTATGATAAAATGTGGGAGGAGAGAGACAAGCCAAAGAATAAACTGTTGCATATAAGTGAGCCAGGGTTGGCAGAGTTTGAAAAATAAAACCATTTCTCACTCCTGGCCTTTCCAAGATTTTTAAATCTATAAATGGTTTCAAGGCAAAGATAGCTGAATAAAGGGTGTGACTATAAACCCCTTTGTCTTCAGAAATATTTAAGGTGGTACCTCAGAGACACTTTCAGATAAAAGAACTACCAAGGATATGAGCGGCGTATATCACAGATCCTCCCATTAAATGATAGGGCTTCCAAGAATCTTAAGGGCAATGTACTTCAGAAGACTTACAGGGGGCCAAAGATTAAGAGCCTGTCTAAAATAGGTCTGTAGGTATAACTTTTGTCTAATGGGTAAACATCAATATGATTCATGGAAAACCCACAATGTATTTATGATCTTTTTTTTCTGGCGGAAGTACTGCTGATTTGGGCTAAAAGGGACAGCAACTATACAAACTTAAAAGAGACCTTTGGACTGGGATATGAACTAAGAAAATTACTCAGTTACAAACACGGGCTACAGTTTATGGAAGATAAAGGATAATTTGGAAGATAGAACCAAGAGTCAGATGGTAGAACCAAGTGCTGTGGAAAACCATTCCAGGGAGTGTGAACCATAATCAAGGCACTAAGAATATGTGTCTGGCCGGATTCCAGAATTATTATGGCCCCAAACACTTTTGTGTTTCTTGTTTTTCTCTCTCTTTGAATAGAAATGTCTATGAGGTTATTCAATGCCTGTCCCAAATTATATATTGGGTATGAGGAGAGCAAATAACTTGCTTTGGTCATAGATCTTCTTGAGTACCATTCTATGGTACTCAAATGGCTATACCCAAATGCCATAATGGGATAAAACTAGGATTCTCGGAAAGGAGTAAGAGTATATTTTGCTTAAAAGATGAATATGAATCGTTGTGCCCAAAGCGTAGATTATGGAAGATTGTATTTTCTAAAAATAGCCATAAGAATAGCTCCAATCTCACATGCTTTTTTTTTTTACAATGTAGCACTGACATGCTCTATCAAAATGTGATGAGCTGTGACTTCTGAGGCTAGGTCATAAAGGTGATACAGCTTCTGCCTAGTTATCTTGAAATGCTTATCCTTGGAATCCAGGCACCATGCTGTAAGGAAGTCCAAGCTCACTGGTGGAGAGGTCATTGCTGAAATTGTCAGTCACGTAAGTGAGCCATCTTGGAAGTGGATCTTCCAACCTTAGATGAGGCATCCCAGCCAACGCCATATAGAACAGAAATGAGCTGTCCCCACTGAACCTTACTCACATTGCAGATTTGTGCTATAAACAAATGATTGTTGCTTTTGAAGCCATTAAGTTTGGGGTTGTTTGTCACATAGCAATAGATAATTGGAACACTTAGCAAATGGTGGAGCTCACATTTGAACACAAATATGGATTTGCAGTTGGTACAGAGTGCTGCACTGCCCAGATCCCCCTTCAGGACTAATAGGCATATTCACTCTAATGCTGGGAGTGTTTCCCACCAACAGCTCTCAGCTCTCAGGCTTCTACAGTAATTGGCCTTGGCTGAAAATAGCCATCTTCCCCAAGGTCATGACTCCATCCAGGGGCAGCCTGCATCCAACATCTTGTTGGTACAGGGATATAAAACCTCAGCCTCCTCACCCCAACTTGGGCCAACTCCAAAAACCCACCCCAGCTTCAGAACTCTCTATGGGGTCATCTAAGGCCCTGTTGCTGCTGCACCACAGCCCAACTTCTCTCTTTTCCCCATCCACTTCTTTCACTTCCTCCACAGGTGCTGATCCCGAGATACCTCCCCCAAAACTTCTTACACAAAAATCTCCATTTCAGAATCTTCTTGGGGAGCCCAACCTGCAACACTATTCTTAACTATCATTAAAATAGTAAGAGTAGAATGAGATGTCTGCAGAGGTGGTAAGCTCGAAGCATTTAAGTATAGGCAATTGAAGGGAATAGGGTAGAAGAAATTAGTCTATGTAAACAACTTTTACTGAATGCCTACTGCATGGAAGTATAAATTTAAGGGACTGTCTTTATCTAGAAACGTTTACCATCTAATAAAGGATATAGATAAGGAAATATGAAATTACAGTACAGTGTAATAATTACTATAATAGAGAAGAATTCTAACAGGGTCATGGGAACCCAAAGGGCTGGGAAAGGTGTCTTTGAGCTTGAAAATATAGAACAAGAGCAGCATATAAATATCCACAGGCACTGCCAAAAATACAAACAGATGAGAAACGATGGGTGATATAGCTAGAAAAGCTGGTAAGACCTGGACCATGAAAGACTAAGTACCCTGGTTAGTGGAATGCATTTTACCTTATAGGAAACACAGAAGGGTTTCAAGAAATGCATCATCAAGGTTATATCCACATTCTAGAAAGATCACTATGGTCACATCTTGGTAGATGGTATTAAAAGTTGCAAGACTGGAGACATGGAGAACATTTAGGATTTGCTGTTGCAATGATCCTGATAAGAAATTATGATCTTTCCTAGTATTATTCAATGGCACCAACTAAGAGAAATGGGAATTCTGTACCTCTCCCCCAACTGCCTGCCAAAGATTAAACCATCTAATCTGGGCAGTCTGTACTGATTACATTGAGCAATTAGATGATTAATCCTCTTCTCCATGGAGAAGCTGAGAAAGCAGAAGAAACATCAGCAGTTCACCAGTTTCATAAGGGCAAATTAGTTCCTCTATCCCCCAGCACTCCAGAAAAAGCACCAGTTCCTCAAAATGAAGATCTATGTTAATTATACATCTCTGTGACATGCCACTACCCAGCCAAATGTTGAGACATTCTGGGTGCCCCTACAGAGTGGCTTCCCTGCCCAAGAGTGTCATGACCACTTGAAAGACTTTCCCCAAGAATGACAACATTTCTGCTGGCAATGTATTATCAAGAACATCTAGTCTGGTTTGTGCCAGAACTTACTTTTTGTTTGTGTTTGTCTTAAAAAACATTCATCAGCCACCATTTCTTTGGTTCACAGGAAAGCAGAGACCTGTGGAAAATGCAACAGAAAAAGAAGCCTGGAGTAGTTCACTTTCCTGATTGTCTTGGAATGGAATCATCCCAACACTAGGGCATCTAAGAGTCCCAGAAAACTGCTGGACTCCTTTTAGATTCAATTCCCTTGGGATTAGAAGGTGGGAATGGAGGTAGGAGAAGAAGTTTCTATTCTGTTTTATTAACTATATCTACACTCACATACAAACACAACTACAATTCACTTAAATTTTAATTTCTTAAAATACATTCTACATGAACATATTTAAAAATTAGACAGTACAACAGATTATGGTAGAAAAAAAATGTATGTTTCCCTTTCACCTTGTCTGCCTTTTCTCTTATTCCCAATTTCCATGCCAGAGGAATCACTGGTTCCAATTTCTTCTGTATCCTCCCAGTGATACTCTATGCACATGTAACTATATATACTACATGGACGCACATCTCAAACTACTTGCCCTCAAATCTTTGTCTCGGGGTGACTTCTGAGGAAACTCAGTTGAAAGGTACCCTCCACAAAAGTTGGGATAATTGGCACTTCCACCAACAGTTCTGTTCTCTGTCCCCACCTCAATTCCATCTCCACCCCAACTCACCACCAGTTTTATGGTTTATTCATTCATTTACTCACCTGTTCATTCATTCAGTAGATACTTGTTGAGCATTTTCTATGTCAGGCCTGCCCTTAGATAAGAGATAGAGCCCTGGAGAGCAGACATACCGTCTCCATCACCTGCACACCTTCTCCTTTAAATTGACACCTAAACATCTTTTTTTTTTTTTAATGTAGGTCCAATATTCTTCCACAATTGGAGCAAAAGCATTTAAAATGCATAATCTTGACTAAAGCAACACATGAAATGAGAGCTTCCAACAAACTGTACTGGGCAACAGGAAGAGTGATGATCAAGTCCTTTCCAGGTTTGCTAGGGGATGGGGTTGAAGAGAACAGGAGATGTCAGACCCTTGAATTAGGTCAAGGGGACCTAGGACAGAAGATATTTTTCAGAGATTTCACATGTTGATCTAGACGAGGGTCTGGTCCAGGACAAAAAGAAGCTATGTACAGAGCAATTTTGTCATAAGGCTACAAATGTTCTGCTTTCATGATTTATGGACATGTTTTTGTTTTTCAGACTGCCTGTTTTCATAGTAAAGAGCTTTATTCCCAGAGCACAAATTAATGGAGGTATTATTGTTTTTAAAAGAACAACGAGGAAAGTCACCCCTATCCTGGATGAATGCCACAGTCTGCCTTGTCTGCTCCTAAACCAGGGCTGCCAAGCTTTGCTGGGAATTCCCTCTATTCTATAATCATGGACTCCAACTACAGCTGGGCCCTTGATGCTCTGAATAAAACTTGTACTTATCCATGGTCAACTTTTTCCCATTCTTCTCAGCAGCTCTTTCAAACTTTCTCCTTTCTTTTTAAAACCCCTGTTCTTCTACTTTTCCCCTTGCTTTAAGCACATTAACCTCTTTTCTAATTTAAGGGGAAAAGCAGGCAATCCAGGAGGCTCCTGCCTCCCCAAACCTCTCCACATCTGCTTCCATCTCCTTTTCTCAGTTACTGGCCTCTCCACCCGAGGACCTCAACTCTTTTCTCTGGTCCCCTCCAACTCATTGCTCTAGGGCTTAACTGCCTGTATCTTCAGCTTCTCCAGGCTTCATTACAACCTTTCGTCTTCAGCAAATAAACATGCCCAAATGTCTCCCATCTTTAAATAAAAAGGCTTCCCCTGTCACTCCCTCTAGCTGGCTCCTTCTCTCATTTCTTTGATAATTTAATGCCTTGAAAATATTATCTACCTCACTGCCTCCACTTCTCCCAATCATTTCTAATTCCCTGCATCTTCTTGTGCCCACCATAACACAGACACAGACACTGTTCTCCTTCCCCCCTTCAAATCTTGCCTTATTCAAAACCTCTATAGCAGTGTTTCTCAAAGGTGGTCTCTAGACCAGCCAAAAAAAAAAATTACCTGGAAACTTGTTAAAGACTTAAACTCTTGAGCTCCACCCAAACTTACTGAATTGAAACTCTGGGTTGGGGTTCAGCCATCTGTGCTTTAGCAAGCCCTCCAGGTGACTCTCGTGTACATGCTGAGGTTTGAGCTCAATACTGCTAACCTCTCCTCTTCCTTTTCAAAATTCTTTCTTTATTTGGTTTCTGTGAACTTGATATTGCTAGTTCTGCTTTTACATTTTAAGCTGTTTCTTTTTAGTCTCCTTCTCCTGGTCATCCATAAATATGGTATTCTCAGTGCTCTATTCTCACACTATCTCTTCTGTCCATGTGATGTCATCTATTTACAACACTTCAGTTACAACATGTATTCATCAGGACTTTTGGTTATAAATGGCAGAAAATGCAATTCAACTTAGGTGAAGTTGAACAAAATTAAACAAAAGATAGAATTTATTGGCTCAATGTTACATGCTTGTCTTGATCCAGGATCTTAAATAATGTCATCAGGATTTGGTCTCATTCTTTTTGTCTCTCAGCACTGCATTGAGACTGGAAACAAAACCTCTGAGCTGCTTTTGTTTCCAGTCCAGCTTCTTCTGTGAAGCCCCTTGAAGCTCCAAAAGTACATGCTCACAGTTCTAGGGCCATGGCGGTTTATGTGCCCATTCTAAACCAATCGTTGTCACCAATAAAGTAGAATATGATGGTTTTATTAAGCTTTAGTCACATCACCACCCCTAAAGAGAGAAGTCAGGCTAACCTTAACCAAATTGACACTGATTTGTTTAACATACATTGAACACCTACTACTTGCCAAGTGCTGTTCTTGGTTCTCGGAATGCAACAGTGAACAACAGAGTCAAAGTGCCTAGGCTCATGGAGTTTATATTCCAGAGGCGGATATAGGCAGTAAGCAAATAAAACAAACCAATAAACAAAGATAAGCATAGGAAGATAAAAGACATGAAGAGTGATGAGGCTGCTGGGGCAGGACAGGGGTAACTTCTCAGAGAATATCAGAATGTTGTTAACAGAAGGATTAACATATTCTAGGCAGGCAAAAACAATAGATACAATGCCTAGGTCTACATCTTTAACTGTTATATCCAATTGCCTGTTGACCCTGTCACTCAATAGGGAAATTGAAATGTCCCAAACTGAAATTAGCCTATTCCCTATTTTTAACTTCCTACTCAGTTTTATTTTAATTGATTTTTCTTTTTAAATAAATAATTTTTAAACTAATAGAGTTCAATATCTTCTCTCCATCCCCTTGTATTGGAGATAATAAATAGTAAAGGGTAGTAGGCTAGAAGCCACAAAAATAGGAGTAGAGAGAAGCTACAAAGACAATTTTTGAGAAATCTGAGGTAGGAAGCTTGTGGAAAGACAGTTAAGGTAGAAAGGTATGAATGACCTTCTTAAGAAGTCCCCTCCAATACCCCAATGAAGCATCTGAGTAAAATTCTTAAATTTAAAATGACTTCATTTGTCCATTGTTTCTAGCTTCTACCCAGTGGTTCATGATATAGGCAAAGCTGGTTATCCAATTGCCCAAGCTCAGTTTCACTCCCCAAATCATGCCAATTCTGCCTCCTAAATGTTTCTGGAGAGCATCCTCTGACCTACATGCCTGTGACCACTTCCTTAGCCCACAAGTCAATCATCTCTTTTCTGAATCTCTCATCCAAATTCTACCCAGTCTTCTTGCTTGTAGTCTTGTCCCATCCCCCAATATTCTCCACATTATTTCTGGAAATGTCATGGATTTCCAGGCAGCTCTGAAGGTTGACTTTATGTTTGTGGTCAAAAATCTAAGTGAGCCCTCTCACCTGATTATGTGTTTTCTTCAGCCACATTCAGCTGTCCAGGTGCAGGCATGGAGGTGACAGAGGTTCAGAGTTGGGGTTTGTCTGACAAGTACGATGGGAGGATAGATGAATGAGGTATATGAACACAAGAAGATGGATTAACGTGGTGCGTCATGGAATCTAAGTTGAGTAAAGAGGGAAGCAAAGGCATGAGGAGACAATAGACAGGAAAATATGGTAGAATCAAAGGACTGGAGATCCCAATGGGGCAAAGAATGGTTAGAGTAAAAGTACCAAAATAAGTGAGCTGGAAAGATAGAAGATGGTTTGCAGGGAGTGGGGTATGTGGAATGAAGATTTTGGAGATAATTCTTTTTTTTCTTCCCTGAGAAGATATTTATCTAGCGTATTCTGAAATCAGTGGAAAATGAACTGAACTTGGTTTAAGGTGTAAGCACACTTAGGCGCTGGGCTTTTCGTGTGATAATATTTAGTAACCTAAGTAAGTAAGGGGCAAAAACCACAAATGACTGCCAAACCAGGACTTGAACCCTGGATCCTCAGATTGAAAGTCTAATGTGCTATGGAGTGAGCTATCCAGGATAGAAGACATTCAGTTAACAGTGACTAAGGTATGAATGTGGGGAGTGATAGCTGGAGTGGAGGAACAGATGACTGGATGTAAGGAAGTCAAGGAGTTCAGAGGTCACGTTGTCAAATAGCCTGTCCGTATGGATGCTGACCTCAAGAATGGTGTGAGAACAATGGTGGAAAGAAAGTCAATAATATAGACAATAAACCTTCAGCAAATGAAAGGGAATGATCAGGAAGACAATGGGTAACAGCAAGAAGGTGGGAAAGAAGGTGGCATATTCTGATAGCTTGTACTTCAAAGGAGCTGGAAGTGCAGTAGCTTAGGGAAGAGAGAGCAAAAATAATAAAGTAGTCATAGGGACACCCATCCATCAACTCCAGACCCAGTTGTGCATGAAATACAAGAAGAAAAAAGAAAAAAGTCACAAGAGAAGGCTGGGAAAAATCACTGTTCTGGAGAGGTAGATGAGTTTCTGTTAGAGCAAAAAGGGGAAGCAAGGGCCTCCCTGGTGGCGCAAGTGGTTGAGAGTCCGCCTGCCGATGCAGGGGATACGGGTTCGTGCCCCGGTCTGGGAGGATCCCATATGCCGCGGAGCGGCTGGGCCCGTGAGCCATGGCCGCTGAGCCTGCGCGTCCGGAGCCTGCGCGTCCGGAGCCTGTGCTCCGCAACGGGGGAGGCCACAACAGTGAGAGGCCCGCATACCGCAGAAGAAAAAAAAAAAAAAAAAAAAGGGGAAGCAAAGAAGATGAAGAAATGGGGGATTTTGCTGATGACATGTCATGAGTTCCAGAGGACACAGCAGAAAAGTTTGCAGAAGGGGTACAGAGAGTAAGTCACATTGAGGGATGTGCAGAGCAGTATAAAGAGTCCCCATGGGGCTTCCCTGGTGGTGCAGTGGTTGAGAGTCCGCCTGCCGATGCAGGGGACACGGGTTCGTGCCCCGGTCTGGGAAGATCCCACATGCCGTGGAGCGGCTGGGCCCGTGAGCCATGGCTGCTGAGCCTGCACGTCCAGAGCCTGTGCTCCGCAATGGGAGAGGCCACAACAGTGAGAGGCCCACGTACCACAAAAAAAAAAAAAAAAAAAAAAGTCCCCATGGTGACATGTGACCTGTAAAGAGGGATCAAAAGCATAAAGAAGTTAGTCCATGTGGTCTTTTAGAAGAAAGTTAGGGACTTCCCTGGTGGCGCACTGGTTAAGAATCCGCTTGCCAATGCAGGGGACATGGGTTCGAGCCATGGTCCAGGAAGATCCCACATGCCTCGGAGCAACTAAGCCCGTGCACCACAGCTACCGAGCCTGCGCTCTAGAGCCCTCGAGCCACAACTACTGAGCCCGCATGCCACAACTACTGAAGCCCACGTGCCTAGAGCCCGTGCTCTGCAACAAGAGAAGCCACTGCAATGAGAAGCACATGCAGCGCAACAAAGAGTAGCCCCCGCTCACCACAACTAAAGAAAAGCCTGTGCACAGCAAGGAAGACCCAAGGCAGCCAAAAATAAATAAATAAATAAATATATATATATTTTTTTTAAAGAAGAAAGTTAGTAACCAGCCCTGACTGTAGCCTCTTTTCTAAGACTTGTCTCTGAAGCAGTTTTCAGGGATGACTTAGGAAGTGTTGGGAAGCAACATGTCCTTGATAAAAAGTATGAGAACCCCCGTTAGTCTTATATGGACCCCCAAAGCAATTCCTATTAAGCTCTGGGTAAACCGGAACCTCTCCAGGGGCTGTTTGTATCTTTAAGGGAAGCTGTTTTCCAGTCTAGCAGATGGAGAACAGGGGTTTTGAGCCCCTACACCTTGCCTCCTCTGACCCACCTCTATGTATGCTCCCCATTCACCTCAGCTAATTGTCTAGAGAGTTCATATGGCAGAACAAAGATTATAGCTGCACCTTTCCCATCATTAATCACTAAAATCAGATAAATACTAATATTTGATGTCATGTCTCTCGAAATCACAGCAGGTAAATATGTCAGGAAGATCAATGTGACCACTTGTAGTTTGAATAAAATTTTAAAATCAGAAATTCTTCTGGGTTGAACCTTTAGATTTGGTTTCCACTATGGATTGATGACAGGGGTGATAAATTTCATAGTAGGTGAAACTTCCTAAGGGTTTTGCAATCATTCATGTTAGTTGAATTATTTCTCAAGGCTTAAATAAATTTAGGACTACCTAAAATCAGTTTGAAAAAAGTCACCTTAATTTTGACCCAACTTTTCTACTAAGGAGAGGCCATCAGACAACTCTGTATGCAGATAACACACAATAGGTTCCAAATTGAAGAACTTTATAGGCCAGACGTTTATACTAAATATATACAAACATCCTTGTACTAATAACGTCTACTCTATTAGCACTTTCTGTGTGCTCAATCTGTGAGGTAGGTATTAATATCCCAATTTTATAGGTAAGTAGTTTCCTAGAGAATGAATAATTTGTCCAATGTCACACACAGTCAGTGATGCTGCTGGGATTTCCATTCCAGTCTGTCACATTCTAGGATTGTAGATAGAGACATTCAGGGAGAATGAGTAACTTGCCCAAGGTCATAGAACTATTTGGTGATACTCCTGGGATTTAAACTCAGGTCTTGTCTCAATTTCTGTGACACTTTGGGGACAGTTATTTACTCTTTCTCACATGATGCTTCTATTTCCCCATCTGGACCATCTTGAAGCTTGGCCTATCCATCCAAAAATCTGTTTCTAAACTTCCTTTCTGTTAGTGTTGCCCCTCTTTTCTGAGGCACACAAATCTAGAAGAAATGCTTTTCCCAAGCAGGTGCCCATCTATGTGTCCAAGAAGCCATTCTGTTTACCATTTGCCTTTTCTACAAAGTGCCACATTGGAGAACATATGTAGCAAAAATACACAGTTTTTCCTTCTTGTTCTCTTGCCCAGTTGGGATCACTGTACCCATTATTCTGTATACTATCCCTCATCAGATCTCCCATTCTCCATTTCAATAAGATATCAAATGAATAGGCAGTTGGACCTGAGATGGCCTCTAACGTCCCTTCCAATTCTAAAGTTCCATGAGTCTATCAATACTGTACTTCTGATTCTTGTCTTGAAACATGGTACTTTAAGCACTAGTAGAAGATACGTATTTTTGTTGGCACTCCCCTATCTCCCCCAGCAAAAATACGCACAGTGATTATTTTAAATGTTGGATTTGCATTTCTGTAGCTTCTTCTATGATGTCAAGTAACAAGGTTTGATCGTGAAGAGGGAAGATCATCATGGTTTTCTGTATTTGCCATCCAAAATTCCAGTACCCAGAATGGGAGAAGGGCCAGAATATTTATGTGCTGATGAGAACGATGCAGGAGAGAGAGAGCTGAGCATACAGGAGGGAGGAAGAATTTCTGGAGTGAGGTCCTTGATAGGCGAGAGGGGACGTAAGTGGTGGTTGGCCTCAACTAGGAGCATGGACCTTTATGTCTACTAATAGGAAAGAAAACAGTATGTGACAAAAAAAAAAATGAGTCAGTAGGTGAGTATTATGGGAAGATCTTGCAGAAAGTCTCTTATGGTTGTTTCTATCTCATTGATAAAACAAGAAGTAAGGCCTTCAACTAAGAGTGAGGATGGTGGTAAAGGTGGTAGAGAATTGGGGCAAGAAGAGAAGATCTGAAAGAGTTATCTACAAAAGGAGGTGAGTGAACAGACAAGGGAAATGGAGTATGATTGTCAGGCAAGGTCAAGGGCCCATTCTCTGCTCTCTGCCCACCATAGCAATACACATGTAACAATAATCATATAATTTGGAAATTGATCATGTGTTTAACACTTCATGACTATATCATCTTTGATTGTGTGTGTGTGTGTGTTTAGTGTCTCTAAAGCAAGATAGCGAATTTCTCAAGGTCACAGATCATGTCTTGTATTTCTCTGTGTCCTTATAGCGACTCCCAAGGGAGCTGGACACATAGCAGAGGTTCCGTGAATACTCACTGCATTCAGTTAGAACCGGATCTGCTACCTGTCTAGAATCAGAAACTGACATGGTGTAGTAGAGCTTACAAGTCTGATGCCAACACAGAAAGTGAATGAGCTTCAGGACTGTTGATTTGGAGCTCCTTGACTTTTTAACTTGGAGATTTTGACTTGGGGCGAGGGGGGTGGGCAGGGGGCGTGGGTCATAGGCTAGGAGGGCACCAACTGAGATACAAATATCCACACTGGAGAGTCGTCTGCTCTGTGTAGACTTAAGACCACAGAGGTCGCTTTGGAAGACTTGCTTGTGTTTATTATAATGTTGCCAGGCAGGCATGGTGAAACCTTATCTGGCCCAAGGCAACTATAGTAAAATCTTTATCTGTAGCATTTAGATGAGTTAACTGAGATTTATTCTTACTCCATTTGCTTCCTCATTTTTCAAGAACATTTGGATATTTGTTTCCTACCTCTGTGCTTTCAATTTATGGAAACTACAATTTCAATGTGGAGAAGATTTGATTCGGCTTATAACACTAAGCTTATTCTGCCAGCTAAGAGGTTTGAAGCAACTTGAGATTTTAGTTTTTATTATTGCTTCTTTAAACCATGATTGCTATCTCAGGTAATTTTTACATGCTCAATTTTTTTTAAAGAATGACCTCTAGATTCTTATATTTCTAGTCTTATTTCAACATTAAACTGACTACCATCTCTCAAGTCAACTTGCATTAAAAAAAATTACTTAGGGCTCATGTTATTTAGTTAAAGCCCACAGTTAGTACCCACAACACTCTTACCCTTTGTGTTTCTAGGAGGCCTTTTTTCAAAGTGGGTCAAGGCCACAATTAATTAATCCAGGTACTGGGTAGAAGAACACAGGTAGAAGAACATAGGTTGTATTTCTAGTTCTTAGCATGTTGCCTATTATGCTCAGCAGCTATTTTATGAATGAAGGAATAAATATATGAATAAAAATCTACATATGTACATAAGTGCCTACAAGAAGAGAAGGCACACGGGCCTCCCTGGTGGCGCAAGTGGTTGAGAGTCCGCCTGCCGATGCAGGGGATACGGGTTCGTGCCCCGGTCTGGGAGGATCCCATATGCCGCGGAGCGGCTGGGCCCGTGAGCCATGGCCGCTGAGCCTGCGCGTCCGGAGCCTGCGCGTCCGGAGCCTGTGCTCCGCAACGGGGGAGGCCACAACAGTGAGAGGCCCGCATACAGAAAAAAAAAAAAAAAAAAAAAAAAGAAGGCACGAACAAAGTGATATGTGAGTTGACAGGGATGACTCATCACTTCTAGCTGGTGCAGGAATGGAGGGGTGAAGAGAGAGCAGGAGGGCTGAGGAAGCGCAGGTGGAAAATGTGCTGAAATTTTCAACCCAAAGAGCTGGGGTTGAGGTGGGGAGCGAATATACTTCATCAGGAACTAAAGGGTCAAACGGGGCAAAGCATGTCGAGAGTGTAGTAAGTAGTCCCAATTTGGCCAGAGGAGCAGATTAAGTTATGCGACAAGGTACATTTGTTTGAAAAGATCAGTTCAAGCTGAATTATAAAGGGCTTGGGAATTGCACTGATTCCACAATAACTTCAACCAAAAAGTTGGTGTGATACAGTACACTACCCTCCAGGATAAAGAACACTGTGAAGCAGAAAGCTACAGTCTAAAAGTCTATAAACAGTTTTGTTTTTTTTTTTTTTTTTTGGCGGTACGTGGGCCTCTCACTGTTGTGGCCTCTCCCGTTGCAGAGCACAGGCTCCGGACACGCAGGCTCAGCGGCCATGGCTCACGGGCCCAGCTGCTCCACGGCATGTGGGATCTTCCCGGACCGGGGCACGAACCTGTGTCCCCTGCATCGGCAGGCGGACTCTCAACCACTGCGCCACCAGGGAAGCCCTAAACAGTTTTTAAGAGGGCTCAGTAGAGGTTGCTTGGAACTAATTCCTTTTGGAGGAGATATTGAAATGTAAGCAACTCAACAAATAAAAGCATCTTTTTCTGATTGTGCAGGACGTTGAACGGTCTGATTTTACAAAGGTCAGTTACTCAGTGATCCATTCGAGCTGATATACAGCTGCATTTACTGTCTGTGCCCCTAGACCTTTCCGGCAAAGGTTGTTTGACAGTAGAAATGAGCATAGCGCTGTGAGGTTTAAACAAGGGAAGAAAGACCTCAGAGGGGAAGGTCCTATAGTATTGCCTTGACTTTTGCTCTTTTTCTTTTTCTCTTTCTTTCTTTCTACTCGTTTTTACATGTTTGTTTTGTTTTGCACAATACACTTACCTAACTGGAACTGTAGGATTTAGCATTATAATTCCAAGTGTTTCAGATTTCAAGTGTGTCTCTGTCTCAATTACTAAAATCAGGCTTCCTGGGCAAGGAGAAAGCCTCCACTTTGCTCCCAGAGAATGATTGGGACATAATGAACATCTGGAATGTATACTCGGCTTCTTTACATGATTACTGATAGACCCAATCCCATCGCATTCTTCCAGGACTATAAAAACGTGTTAACATGGTTACATCACACACTTCAGCTGGTTTGTATAAGGCATGATTTTGCCACATGATATTTACTTAAGAAAATAAATAATAGTCCCATTCAAAGTGATGCTGTAGCTCAGGGCACCCATGTCAGCCCAGCCTTGGCATTTCCTGCCCATTTTCTGGACTTAACCAAATTGCTTGACACTGAGCTGTGTAAACTTACTCTCCAGTCAGCATAGTTTAGTAGTTCCAAGAGAATGATGTTTTTTCTAGTTCGGGGTGACCCCAGCTTTAGTGTGGGTACTTGGACTGCCCCAACTGATGAGTTGCATCTTTTGGTCATGTGTTTCGGAAATGGTTTCCCTCCACAAAGAAAACCCCTCTTGTGTAGGATAACACAGCCCTGGGTTTGGCATGCTCAGGACATGGTTGCTGCTGAAATTTTTCAAAAGGGCTCAATGAAGATCCTGTGGAATTGTTATTTATAAACCGTAAAAATGCAGATTTATCACCACTGATGCTAACTGCTGATGATTGCTATTGTCTGGTTATTCCTGACTGCACTTATTGTCTGTTCTTGGTTCTTCTCTCTCACTGAAAAGACTCCTTTCATTCCCCAGGGTTTCGGGGTTTATGTTTTGTCTCTTTTGTGTCTGGGTCCTGAGAGTTGGTTGGGTTTGGATCACAAGAGTCCCCTGTCCCATTGAGGCTGTCCATAGGGGCAACACCTGGTTAATTGTCTGTAGTTTGAAAACCTTTGCTTTATCTGCAAAATCCACGAAAGTTACTGGGTCAGAAAAGTCCAGATATTGGAAGACTTGACCTAGATAGCCCCTTGGGAAAAACAGATGTCCTTACTTAGCAGTCCCAAACTCTCTCCAAACTTCACAAATGCTACAACTACCTCTGGGTGTCTCTTGCTCTCCAAAGCAGTGGAGTGAGTTTAACAAACCTGCAGAGAAGCTAGCCAGTCCAGGATGTGGGATTGCTACCTTGATGGGAACCCAAGCTAGGAAGGAGCCTGCCAGTTGGATTGACAGTGCTCTAGCCCCAGCAAGATCCAAATTTTAAGTCACTGTTTTCCTTGTGAAGAATCAGGGATGTAAAGCCACAGAGCAGTTGATTAAAAGGAAATAGTTCAGCTAAGATTCAATAGCCAGGGAAAGAAGTGGGTACACACACACACACACACACACACACACACACACACACACACAAAGAATAACTGGGAGCAAAAGGCTAAAATACTAGTCAGTGTTAATACAATCTGGTCAAGCCATCCTATCTTGAATTGCAGGAAAGTCAGTAAGATTTTAGGAACTGTCCCTAATCCATCATAAGCTCCATTTGGGAATTGCCAGACAGGAAAAGCAATAGCTTTCTGACAACCCCCAAGTCGCACCAATTCTAAGGCAGGTTGAGAGGGATTTGCTATATGTCGTCTATTCCACAACAATCTGTAGACTCTTCCCTAATCTAAGGAAGTATAGACACCAAAGACTGAGTTTGCACTAGCCTCTAGGACGCTAAGAAGTACAGCATAAATTGTCATTGAGTGGGAAATGTTAAGGCCTTTATGTCTCAACAGAACAAAGTTTATTTATTTATTTTTAAAATTTTTTATTGGAATATAGTTGACTTAAAATGTTGTGTTAATTTCTGCTGTACAGCAAAGTGAATGAGCTATATATATACATATATCCACTCTTTTTAAAATCCTTTTCCCATATAGGTCATTACAGAGTACTGAGAAGAGTTCCCTGTGCTATACAGTAGGTCCTTATTAGTTATCTATTTTATATATAGTAGTGTGTATATGTCAATCCCAATCTCCCAATTTATCCTTCTCTTCCCCCCTGGTAACCATAAGTTTGTTTGCTACACCTATGATTCTATTTCTGTTTTGTAAATAAGTTAATTTGTACCATTTTTTTTGATTCCACATATAAGCGATATCATATGATATTGGTCTTTCTCTGTCTGACTTGCTTCACTCAGTATGATAATCTCTACGTCCATTCATTTTACTGCAAATGACATTATTTCATTCTTTTTTATGGCTGAGTAATATTCCATTGTATATATGTGCCACATCTTCTTTACCCATTCATCTGTCAATGGACACTTAGGTTGCTTCCATGTCTTGGCTATTGTAAATAGTGCTGCAATGAACATTGGGGTGCATGTATCTTTTTGAATTATGGTTTCCTCTGGATACATGCCCAGGAGTGGAACTGCAGGATCATATGGTAGTGCTATTTTTAGTTTTTTAAGGAACCTCCATACTGTTCTCCATAATGGATTCAGTTGACAAATGTTTGCCAGTGTGAGTTGCTTTACTGCAGTTGCCCACATGGAAAGCTCCAGGAGGACTACACCCCAGAAAATCTATCCTCTGTTCTTACTGTAATTAGAAGAGTATAAGTGGCTTTCAGTATGAAGCAGGCTTTGCCTGAGCTTCTGGCTTGTACATCTTGTTTCTGGAGAGTAATTGTCTCTGCCACTTTGGTTGCTTGTTTTGTTTTATTAGAAGCAACATGATATAGAGAAAAATCTGCAGGGACTTGATTTCCTCTCTGTGTATTCTGAGGCAGTAGCTAAGGCTAGAAGTGGTGGGAATGAGGACCAGTAAACATAATCTCTCATTGTTAGTTTCCCCTAAAATGCTGCAAACATGGCTGTAACCAGACTCCATCCTAAGTGTTCATCTCTGAACTTTTCAGCCTGGCTATTTTGGAAATGGCTATTAACAATTATTCTAAACTCATGTTTAGAATTAATTATCCCTTTACTGAGTACCAGTAAAAGTCCAACATTGTACTGTGGGGAATGCAGGGGTAGTACAACAAAATATTGCAAGAGATCATCCATCTACCAAAGATGCGTAAACCATGTAGTGGTATGTATTAGACCAACCTGAATTTGAATCCTGGCTCTGTAAGTTACTAGCCATCGGACATCATTTAACTTTTCCTAGCTCGATTTTCTCTTCATTCATCTAAAAAATATTTTTGAGAATCTGGTATGTTCCCAAAACAGCACCAGGCACTCTGAAACAAAAGTGGAAGTAAAGTATCTATTTCATTAAGGTATGTGAGAATTAAGTGAGATAATTAAAATAATATGAAATAAAGAATTGAATATAATATATACTCAATAATGTTAGTGGTTATTATCATTATTAATTAACAAATATTTATTGAGAACCTATTAAAAACCAAGCACTAGGCTGGGGCCAGGGATGGACAGGTGAACAGTAACAGGCTATGAAGAAGCCATGATGGACATTAGTAAGAGAGAAGACTGCTGAAGAAGGGAGTGTTTTGAATGACAGGAGAGGACTTAGATGTGACCAAGGAACTCTCAGGAGGTGTAACATGAACATGGCGTTTGAAGAAGATGATTCCAGCTACCAGAGTTGGCTAGATTGCCATGAGGGAAAACTGGTTAGAAGCCCATCCAATAATCCAGGAATTCATCAATCCAATCTAGAACAACACTGAGCAAATTGAGAGGAAGAGACTGAACTTCAAAGACCTGATAAAGGAAGGAGGTGATAATGAGGGTGAGGTTTGATGAGTGAGTGCATATAAATGTCACATAAACAAGCCAAGACTGAGACAGGAAGCATACAGGCTCAAGCTTTGAAGAATAAAAATACATATATGTATAAGCTACATTTTCAGTCAATACTGAGTACAGATAACAGTATTAAATGATGTTTTTTTTTGTTGTTGTTGTTGTTTTTTGCGGTATGCGGGCCTCTCACTGTTGTGGCCTCTCCCGTTGCAGAGCACAGGCTCCGGACGCGCAGGCTCAGCGGCCATGGCTCACGGGCCCAGCCGCTCCGCGGCACGTGGGATCTTCCCAGACCGGGACATGAACCCGTGTCCCCTGCATCAGCAGGCAGACTCTCAACCACTGCGCCACCAGGGAAGCCCTCAATGATGTTTTTAACAACTGTTAACTATAAAAGTAATACCTGCTAAAAGTAAATAATAATATCTAGAAAATGCAGAACAGTATTGAGAAGTAAGTTAAAATCACTTGTCATCCTGCTGCCCAAAGGGTCATAGGACCCCCATTAATCCAGGCATAGAGTCAGTCTCTGGGGACAGAAGCATATGGGAAATCTCTCTCTCCATTTTGCCAAAGGGCAGGACATCACCCTACCCCAAACACTACCTTATGCCTGAAACTTCTTCCCATTGATCAAAACTGCAATTTTTAAAATAAGGGAATGAACACACTTATTATCTGGAGAAATTAAGCACAGATGTTTACATGTGTGATTGTGTGCATGCATTTGAGTGATATGAGTGTGGCTGTGTGTGTGTGTGTCATATGTGCACTTGTTCTCCTTAGTGGAAGGGGAAAAAATGAAGCACTGTTTACCTGCTTGTCACCAATGAACAGAATTTTCATAAAATATTAATGATATTGTCAAGGCAAGTGCTGTGACTTCCTTTTGGCAACGACCAAGGAACAGTAAGTTCAGGAGCCAAAGTTTAATGTATGAGAGGAAAACTTAGAATTGGGAAACGTAATCCATTAACTTGAGTTTCTTTTCGGGAGGGAGGACCAGTGAGTGCACCTTTTGAGAACCACTAATGTGGTTATATGTGTCAACTTGGCTACGTCACAGTACCCAGATATGTGGTCAAACTTTCTAGATGTTTCTGAGAAGGTATTTTTTAGATGAGATTAACATTTAAATCAGTAGACTTTGAGTAAAGCAGATCTCTCTCCATAAAGAAGGTGGGCCTCATCCAGTCAGTCGAGTCACTTAATAGGAAAAGACTGGTCTCCCTGGAAGAAGAGGGAATTCTGCCAACATAGCATCTTTGGACTCAAATTGCAGTTCTTTCCTGAGTCTCCAGCCTACTGGCCTACTCCGCAGATTTTGGACTTGCTAAACCTCCACAAGTACATGAGCCAACTACTTAAAGTATATTGATCAAGAGAGGGATTAACATATACCCACTACTATATATAAAACAGATAATCAACAAGGACCTACTGCATAGCACAGGGAACTCTAATCAGTATTCTGCAGTAACCTATATGGGAAAAGAATCTGAAAAAGAATGGATATATGTATATGTATAACTGAATCACTTTGCTGTACACCTGAAACTAACACAACATTGTAAATCAACTATGCTCCAATATAAATTTTAAAAATTTATTTAATTTTTAAATAAAAATCAAATTCTAAAAAAAGAGAGAGAGGAGACAGATAGGCAATAGATCCTGTTTGTCCCATTGCTCTGGAGAACTCTGACTAATACAACTGAGTTTAAATATTTATTCTGAGCTCTGAAAAAAGCTGAGGCCTTTACCAAGGTGTTGTACAAAGGAGCAGAGTGTGTGTTTCCATGGTACACCTTCATTCCACCCTCAAGGGACTATGCTGGGCATAGGATGAGGTACAGTCTCCAAGGATATATGCTTCCCAAATGGATCATTCCCAAGGGTTCCCCTAGATTCTGTTTCTCCTCCTCAGTTGATTACTCAAACTTCTGTTTATGCAGGGAACCCTCACAGGAAGCAGTCTGAAATGTTTCTTAGCAGCCACCTTCAAGTAAAGAATCGAGGCTGGAGGCTATGTGCCCTGCTCTCAAAGAGCACAATAAAACTGCCTCAGTTGACCCACAGGAAGCATGGGACATTCTGATGAACCAGTTTTTCCAGAAAGTTCAGGGCTCACCAGAAATAAGACCTTTTTGCTTCAACCCTTATTGTGAAAATCTTTATCAAGTGTAATCATTTCGTTTTTCCATTAAAATTTACTTAACGAAGAATAAACACTACAATTAAATCTTTCAAAATGGAATCTCTGGCAAGATCATTGTGTGATCAATCTCCACCTTCGTTCTTACCCAGCACTACTCAGATTGGCCTAGGTTATAATGTAACCCAGGTCTGCTGCTGCATATTTACCTTGAGGCACTATGCCATTCCCAGAATTAATCACAGATTCAGTTACATACAAATCTTTGTTTACAAGAGAATCGTGAGGGAATTAGACTGTTCTCCAGTCTTACAGCTCTGTGAAGGCTACTGATGGGGAAAGGAGAGACTAAAGGGCCTCCACAGTGCAGGAGTCTGAGAGCATGGCTGCAGCATTATCTCCCACACCACAACACTGGGAACCTCTTCATTTCCATATAATTTTGTCCATGCTGCTCCCTCTGCCTGGAATAGCCTTTACTGGCTTTAAATAGAATTAAAAATGGAACCCCTTCCACTCTTACATGATTCTTTAATGCCATGTCTTTGACCATCAGTGTTAAAGCCCACATTTTGAACACTGATGTGGAAGAAAGAGTGTAGAACGGACAGGGGGACTGAATTTGAGCTTGGTTTGCAAGCACCTCAATTTGTTACATTAAAACAAGTCACTTTTCTATCCACCACTCCCCCACCCCTCATTTTTCTTATTTATAAAATGAAGAAGTTGGTCATCTCACTCTCAGAGAGTTTATTATCTTTTTTATGTGAAATAGTTTACCTTTATCATCATTTATTTTCCAGACTTTGATTCAACCAACAAAATGTTTGGAGCCCATACCAAGGTAAGCCCTGGGGATAGAGCCGTGGAGACGCCATCCCTGCTCTCGTAAAGTTTATCATCTTCCTTTCTCCCCTTAGTACTCTTCCTTTTTTTAAAACTAGAGTGAATTAAATACCTAGCTTATTTGTTTCAAAAGATAAGTGCAATTTAAAGTATATTTGAATCCCGAGCTTTGCAAAACTCCCCACGCCTCCCAAATTCCGCACATCAACGGTGAAGATTGCGGTGGCAGTTTCCCCGAAGCCCACTAGAGGGCGCGCACATTTTTCGATTCCGAAAGAAAGCGTTCTTTGGGTACTTGTCCCTGAAATTTGGAATTGGTGTCTCCTTTCCTCACTTTCTTTTCAAGTTGGGGCAATTGTGGTGAGCCCTTAGGCTCTCTCACTCCACCAAGCCATCCTCGCCCCATGCAGTGACTCCTCATCTGCCATTACGAAGAATTCTTTTGCTACCCAAACCACAAAAGTTTTGCTTCTGACTGTTCTCAGCATTTGCCCTTTTGACATTTTAGAAGAAATAAGATCCGAGTTTGATGTTGAAAAGAAAGCATTGATTTCTTTAGTGGGAGGATTTCTTCTCCCTATTACTGTTTTCCCTAGCTGTGGGGAAAAAGCGCCTCTAAGGATTTAAAGCAGTTCCTTTGAGCTAAAGATCTTTCTGAGGGCTAACAGAGCTGCTTCTGAGCAGATCTTTTGGAGCTGACATTGGTCCCCTTGTTAAGCAGCCTGTTGTATTTTTGAGGCCCAGCCTTTTCCTCTGAGTTTTACATTCTGAATTGACCAGATCTTGATCTCAGACATTGGAGAATACTCTCCCAGACCAACCCTCCTCACAGACTGCGAGCCAAGAGACAGGCCCAGTACTTTACCCCAAGTTCTTTGCCTCGTGGGTGGCCCCAAAGCCTTAAACCTCACCCGTTATTTGGTTCCAAAGTCCTCTTACCCCCAGATATCCATCCTAAGCTTTTCGTAGGAGTCAGCACTGACATTAATGAAATAAATTGTAAGTCTGCCCCACTGCACATGGATGGATATGAGATGACCTTTTGAATGAGCAACTCTGCCGTTGATATGGGGAGGATTGGGAACGTGGCTCGAGCAAAAAGAGTGGGGGGCAGGGTCTTGCCCACCCCTTTCTGTGAATCTCAATCAGCCTGCTCTTTAAGGAGATGAACGACTTTTTTTTTTTTTTTAAGAAAGGTGTCAGAAGTCTTCTGTGACTGCAGCTTTATGCAAATACGCTACTCAAGAAGAAGGCTTTAGGGGAGAGTTATTTATATCCCTCAGGCATTACACATGCAAAAGGTGAAACTGTGAATCTCTGCATTTCCAGGAGTGGATGTTCTCATGATGAGCACATCCTTGCTATTTTGGTGGCACACAATTCCCATATCTAACTGTCAGGTTGTTCCAGGCAGGAGACTACATAATCATTCAGTAATTTTAGAATGACCCTGTATGTTTCTCTCAAATGGGGCTTCTTGATCTGAACTTTTCCTAGGGATTAGATTTACTACCACCTTGGACCCTCTAGTAATAGGTGCATCCATCTCTTTTTCTCCTAAACAGGTGCAGGATTCAGTCATTAAAAAGTCATCATGTGGCACATTTATTGCCCTTTGGCTTTCATGTTGACTCCTGGAATTAGCCAAGAAAATGGCCATTTCCCTAGGAATTATTGCTCTGTTGCTGGCTCACCCTACCCAGAAATCTAGACCATTCTCCACATTGAAGTATACAATAATCACTTCAGGAAATTGCTTTCCCTGTTGGAAACTGAGAGCTCACATCGGAATGTTTCCACAGCACAGCTGATGATAATTACGACTCACTGAAATTTCAGTTTTCTTTGATTGTGACATAAAAACTGGGACATAAATTAAAACCCAATTATCCTTTAAGGGTAATTGGGGTTATAAAACCAAGAGACTGTGAATCAGTGTGTCGATAGTGCAGGAGCCCACTGTCGGATGGAACGGTATGCATTCTGTCTCCCGAAGCAGCCTTTTACATGAAATGGTTGGGGAGAAGGTGATCCGTTCACACAGCATGCCAAAAGAGCCCATCAAACTGGGGTACAGCCTTGGAGAGGGCAGTGAGCTCCTAGGACATCTTGGAACGATTAAAACAAAGGAAAACTGCAATGGAAAAGTCACGGCCTTTACCTGTGAAGGTGCCCAGCAGTGGACCCAGGCACCCAGCGCCGAGACTCAGCGGGTACCTGACTGTGCACACGTGGAAATGGCAGATCTTTCTACGTGTGAGACAATCTACATTATCAAAGTCCATGAGAGGAAGTTGGACTTTTTTTTTTTTTTTTTTTTTCCACGAAGGATGTGATCTGCCAAAGCTGCGGGGGAAAAAAAAACAGATCTTTTGTAAATCAGGTCCTAAGTTAAATGTGTGAAGGGGAGATAATTAAAGGAAGTCTTGGATTATTCTCGAAGTATAGGAATTACCCACACACCTACAGATGCCTCCCCGGCCACCTCTTGATGATGCATATTTGTAGACTCTTTAGGTCAAATCGCATCCCCTGAAACTTCCCAACTTTGCACCCCAAAGCCTTTCATGACACACCCCTCCTCCCCCATCCTGGATTCTCAACAGGGTTTCACTTCCCTGTCTTTCCAGAGAAAGTGTGCGCTTTTCGTATTTTTAAAAGAGCACATACCCTCCACATGACAGCAGTTTTCCTCTCTGTCTCTGCCACTTAGCTGAAAGCCCCTGTGGGGCCTTGACTGTGATGCATGTAATGCATAGTAGGCACTCACTAACTGATGCTGAATATACTGCACCATTAAAATGGCATCACTCCGAACGTCTAACTTGTCTTTCTCAAAGGTAAACACTGCCACAAGTTATGAATCACAGAGAAGCCCTGAGCAAACTCAACCCCCTTTCAAAACCAATCGGCTTTTCCTTCGAGGGCACTCACCTCTGCACACAACTTCCTGGCCACAGGACAACATAAGGACCCAGACAAGGGTTTCCAGCAGACCTCTGTTTTGAGTCAATGTGTCAATATCACTGGGTCTCCTGAGAATCACGAGAGAGAAAGGCAAGGTCCAGACTATTTCCACCGTCCCTGGGAAACCATGCCCCGAGAGACCTCTAGGGAAAGTGGGATGTCTGACCTGGGCTTTTGCAACCTTATTTCATAATCTACTTTCTTATCTCCTACTTCGCAAAACCAAAGAGAAATTGGTGCAAACTATATCGACAAAAGATCAGAACTTGATTCTCAATGGCAAAGGCAAGTATACATTATAAATAGCAAAACAGCTGGCTTGGACCATGTTGCCGGCCACTCATCCAGTTGAGAGATTTGAATGACATCATAACCCTTGAGAGGGTATTGCTAGCCAGCTGGTGTTATTTAGAATACACAAAAACTGGAGAAATAAAATGCACTCACGTGCGCACGCGCGCGCACACACACACGCACATGCACACACTCAGGTTCAAGTTATGCAGAAAAATACGAACGACAGGAAAATCATTTTCCCCTCAGGTGCCCTTCCCCTGGGGTGAGGGTGGGGGTGGTAAGCAGCAGAGTAGAGGAAGGAAGAAAAAGATTTTGTTTTATTATTTCAGTTGGCTTTACAGCTCAGCAAAATCTTTGCCCTGTCGTGGGCAGAAAGCATTAGACAGTGTCCTAAAGGGAGCCAACTGCAAAGCTGCCCGCCCCTTTCCAGGTTCTAGGAAATGAGATCATTCCCCTCACTTGGCAACCAGGACGAGGGGTCATCCCAGCGCTGTCTTCCAATCTAGTTTACCCCAGTCATTTGAGGGTTAAAATTGTAGGGTATGTTTGAGATGGTCTTTTTTTCATTTCTTTTTTTTTTTAATTTTGCGTTGGTTCTGGAATATAAAATTGCTTGCCCATCCTCCAAGTATATTCCTTTCATACTGGTAAGGTGTATCAGCAGATGTGTGTGTCTTCCTGCCCAGTAGAAAGTTAATCAGAGGACAGCATTGGTATTTTAATGTCTGCTCACCCTGTCACTAACACGCATTCTTTTAAGGGAAAAAATGCTTCTGTGCTCTAGTTTTAAAATGCAAAGGTATGATGTTATTTGTCACCATGCCCAAAAAAGTCCTTACTCGATAACTTTGCCAGAAGAGGGAGAGAGAGAGAAGGCAAGCGTTCCCCCAGCTGTTTCCTGTCTACAGTGTCTGTGTTTTGTAGATAAATGTGAGGATTTTCTCTAAATCCCTCTTCTGTTTGCTAAATCTCACTGTCACTGCTAAATTCAGAGCAGATAGAGCCTGCGCAATGGAATAAAGTCCTCAAAATTGAAATGTGACATTGCTCTCAACATCTCCCATCTCCCTGGATTTCTTTTTGCCTCATTTATTCCTGCTAACCAATTCATTTCCAGACTTTGCACTTCAGAAGCAATGGGAAAAATCAGCAGTCTTCCAACCCAATTATTTAAGTGCTGCTTTTGTGATTTCTTGAAGGTAAATATTTCTTACTCTTTGAAGTCATTGGGGAATTTTCTTTAAACTGTGTACTGTTTGCTTCTGCTTAGAGATGTTCTTCACTTTAGAATTTTCATTGTTTCGGCACTGGGAGTTATTTATAAATTGCTGAATATGCAATTCTGTGGGATCTGAAAAAATAGCTCCGGGAGATAAATGCCTTTGCACAGATATCTGTATGAGTAAAAACTATTGCAAGGTACTTATGCTAAATCCTCCACTTCTGCAGGGCTTGAGTGGTGTCATTATAGAAGATTCCTTTAAATCCTGTCTATGGTTAAGGGCTATCGAGCATGGATATGAACTTTTGGATTTTTTTTTGCAGGTGCAGATGTTTTATTTTTAAGATCATGTTCGTGTGTATGTAGGACTGTGTGTGTATGTATCTGTGTGTGTGTAACTTGTCAGGACTTTTATTACCAGGCATGCCACATATAAAGAGTTACATTTGAAATGATATTAAAGCTTTTAAATGTGATCTTTGGAGCGAAGGTCCCGGAACTCTCTGCACTTACGCCCAGAGAGTCAAAGTTAGAGTGAAGTTTACTTTGCTCTTCTGAAAAAGAACTCTTGCTGACCTTGCACATTCGTATAATTTAAACAAATGCATACTGTATATGGAAAGCGGAAACTTTCTAGCAACTGCTATTCCAAGTTTTTTCTTTTGAAGAGGATTCTCAGGGGCGAAGTTTGGACTAGGGGCTTTGTGTTGTAAAACTCTGATTTTGTACTCGGTGTTGTAAAGTCTCTTTAGGTAAATTTGGCTGGCGCTGTCAATGCACTGACTTCTCGTTTCCAATACTGGCCCTAGTTCAAGTTTCCATTCTCAGCAAAATTATATCTCTCAAGACTTGTGTTTTTCCAATTTGCAAGCGCTTTTAAGCCGCTGTCACTGGCTCCCCGATGCAATTGCCTGAGGGCTCAATTCATAAAACGTCCCTACCACTTAGTACGGTAATCATTTGCTGCTTTCAAATACTCCACCACTAGGACTTTTCTTAGTCAAGTAAGTGGCTTAGGAGTTAAGGATACATCCTTGTCAGGCACCTGATTCTGCTGCACTTGAGATGCCAAGATGCATGCCGGCTACCTTGCTTTTAAAAGAAATGAAGTCAATATACACATATGCTATGTGGTCTGATAGCTGGGGGCTTTGTCTCCCTGCTTAGATGATCTTAAAAGAAGCTGTGGAGTGTTATCTCTGTATTAATTACAAGTTTGGAAAACTCCAAATGAACTTTCCATGTTGTGTATGCTGAACTATTCAGAAGTAGAGCTAGCCGTAAGTTGTTGCTTTTTCCTGTACTTGGAGCAGGAAGTGGTTTGAGGGAGCTACGTGGTCTTTCAAACGTAATTCAATGAGTAAAGGTGTCTGCCAGGCAGAACTAGCAAGCTGATTGTATTCTGAGTCTCAAGATATTTCCAAGTGTTTGAATCAGAAGGAAGAGGGTACAGGAGAGGACTGAAGCTTGGGTCACTGTCCAGGGCGGCTACTATAGGCACACAGTGGAAATTGGTGGCTTGATCTGGAGGAAAAGATTGACTCGAGTCCCAGCCGTGCAATTTGTTCATTGTCGGAATGGACAAAAGGCAGTTTACCCAGGCTCATAGCATACCTGCCTGGGTGTCCAAATGTAACTAGATGCTTTCACAAACCCCACCCACAAAGCAGCACATGCTTTTAAGTCCTCAGTTTATTCACATCAGTCTCATAATACCCACCCTGACCTGCTGTAAAAGATCTGGAACAAACAAAAATGGTTACACCTACAGTGAGTATTTTCTTATGACTATTGCCCTCAAATTTTGCTGGGCATTTCTGTCGTAGCCCAAACATCTGGAATCAATTGATATTCCATTTATTTAAGATAAAAAGAAAGGTCTTAAAGTTTGGATTTGTGAATGATTTTTGAGAAAGACTGCTCTGCAATTTTTTTCTTTTTTCTCTTCTCTTTCTTGTTCTTCCTTCCTTTCTCTCTCTCAGATCTTTCCTTTCTCTCTCTTCATTTCTTTTGTGTTTGGAAAAATAAAAGGCCCAGGAAATGATGAACATATGGGGCCACTTGTTTCAAACTTTTAACTCCTAAGCAAGTTCCTTATTGTTTTCTTTCCGGGGAACATAATGTGATATATTCTCTGGTTCTCTGTGGGTGTACTGGACTGTTCTCTGAACTAAAGGTGAATGCACTAGAGGTTCTATCTTGTCCTAGAACTATAAGTGCTGATATTTATCTTAGAACATAACTCAGCAAAGAAAAAAAAAAGAAAGAAAGAAAAAGAAAGGAAAAATCTGTAAAAAAATAAATCTTAAATTCTTAAATGCTAGAGATTTATATGTATTGCTGGGTTTAAATGTGTCATATAAAATAAATAACTACTAAAATATAATTTTGACCTCTAATGAAGTTCTCAATTCACTAAGGCTCTAAGCTGAGTACCTTTTCCCCTGGATTTCACGAGAACTGAAGAACTTGAAGGCATCTACAGTTGCAGGTGCTTGGCCTTAAGCATCACTATTAAATCAACAGAGAAGGAGGGGTGGAGAAATAGGATTGGCAAAATAACATACATTCTAGAACTGGCCCATTGCCAGAGTGTGGGGTATGTTCAGTAAGATCAATTGAGTTTTCTCTTTTGAAAAGGACAAGGAAGTCCAGTTGGGTTGGACTGGCTGAGATTTCCACTGGAAATATTGAAAGGGAAAACTCCCACCAATTATTATTTTATAACTAAGGAAGATGAGGATTGGATGACTTGTTTCTAGCAGTCTCCGTGGCTTTGGCTACATAGGGGTGGAGGGTCTCTATGAACAGGTCCTATGGAGAAAATGGAAGAAATGTTCCATCAAGCTTTCACCTCCTCTTCTATTTTATGTCCATTATTTATGAGGATTTGCAAATAGAGGAGGCTTTTCATCTTCTACAGTTTTACAAGCATTAACTAAATATTTACATTGTGTTAACGAGAGTCAGGGGTTTAGGGGTTTTTTTCTCAATTGCTGAGCTGAAAGTCTGGCCACAAAAATGGAAATCTTAATTACAATGATGGAGCAAACTTTGCCACTGATGTAGAGAGCCATTAAGTTAAGAGTCCATGGAGGGCAAGGAAGGTGGTTGGAAAATAAATGACTGAGTCTGTTTCTCCAAAAGTGATGGGGTTAAATGGACCTGCCACCACTGGGAGGTCCAGAAAAGCCTCTTTTCATAATGATAGCTTCCAGCTTAACTACATGACCTTTTGATAGGGTCCCTCCCTTAACATTCTGTCACTGACTCTGCTGATGCTGCTGAGAGCGAATGCATCTGAGGGGGGTGAAGCTACTCACCTTGGGAGGCTTCCTAGAAGAAACCACATCTTGGTGCCACAAGTAGCAATATGGAAAAACTTAATGATCACCTTTGCATTGTTTCTACTGCTGAGAGTGAGGATGGAGACTTGAGCCACAGGAATCCTGCTTCTGGCAGGGCTGCCATTTGGATGTCATCATTTGCTAAGTCAAGCCAACCAGGGGTTCCTGCTATAAAATGGTTACAGTGACACATAAGTCCCTCCAAGAGATGAAGTCAGAATTCCTGTGACTTAAAAAAAAAAAAAAAAAAGGCTTTTGCAGGTTTTGAGCCCAGTGCCCTGTTCATGGAAGGCACAGTCCACATGTGTGTTGATCTGATACTGAGCTTACACGAGGGGCTTTAGAATGAAGAAGGCGTGGGGTCTACTTAGCATAAGCCAATTTCCTTCCTAAATCCTCACATTTTTCCCATTCCTGATTTTTAACTTCTACTTGTAGTTATTAACTGCTGATCTTCCCCAGGTAAGAAATCTCAGTCTCTCTTTCTCTGCCTGTGTTTCTCTCTGTCTCTGTCTTTCTCTCAAGTGAAAAAAAAAAAAACTGTAATGATATATAGTATTTTCACAAGTTCTTTTTCAGCTGCAGTAAATTCTCTTTAATCAGTAGCTGGGGAATGATGTTCTGGTTAATTTAATATTCTGGTCGATAATGAATGCACATGCTATCTGTGGATGGCCAATCTTGAGAGAACTTAAATTAATAAAACATATTTGGCTCCAAATCTGGACTGAGCACAATTTAACCTTTGATGATTCCAAAGGTTTACCAGGATCTCTGAGCGGTGTGGGATCCCACTGCAATAATAGCATCTTGCACGTTCACATAGTAAATGTTTCTAGGTATTTTATCTCACTGAATTGTAATAGGAACCCATAAAGAAGGGGTTCAGGAAGGACTTCCCCAAGGTTCCACAGTAGCAAGAGGATTAAACCCAGGTTGCTTGATGCCAAGACCTGCTCAGCCCTCGCTGCCCTGCGGTCACGCACACACCTTGTTGCACTTCGGAGCGGGTAGTTTTGATTAATGACAGGAATGGAGAGCTGAGGGTAAAGGCACCCCTGCCTCACCCCCGTCTCCTGGCAAGGACCCAGGAGGAAGCATGACCCTCCTTCTGCTTCTTCGGCAGGTAAAGATGCACATCACGTCCTCCTCGCATCTCTTCTACTTGGCCCTGTTCTTGCTCACCTTCACCAGCTCTGCCACGGCTGGACCCGAGACCCTCTGTGGGGCTGAGTTGGTGGACGCCCTTCAGTTCGTGTGCGGAGACAGGGGCTTTTATTTCAGTAAGTAGCCTCCTTCTCACTGCTCTGTGGATTTACAACCGCAGGGAGTGTGTGAAGAACTGAATGACTGCCCACGGCTGGCAGCCGTCCTCAGCCTCCGAGATTCCTCACCTTAAAGCGAGCCTAGTGTTTCAGTGGGGCTGTGGCACGTTTTGCAGATTTCAGATGGAATTTTCCTCCTTAGCAGTTTGTCTTTTAACGACTTCCCACTGAGCTTTCCTGCAACTATGCTGCTCTACCCTCACTCTTCCATTCCTTCCAGTGAAAAGGTGTGACAAAATGGCCCTGGAGGATTAAGGTTTCAGTTTTTGAGACCTGTGAGTGCACGTGGCAACAGACGTGAACATGTAGGGCTGTTTTAAGTGCTAGGTTATTTGGAGGAAACTAGGAAGTTGGACTTGGGCAAAGAATGGAGGGGCCCTTCCCAGACGTCTCCATGTGATATGAAATCACAAGGAACACACAGAAGGTGAACCTTGCTGAAAGGCACGTTTGCAAATACACAGGCTCTCACTCAGTGCAAACTGAAATGCTGAATTAATTTGCCCTCCATTCAAACTGACCTTGAGTCTTTGTTATTGCCTTCCTTTGACATCGCTCTTCTCTGGGGCTCTCCAGTGATGTCTCCATCTGGAAAAGGGTTTCTGACAAGTGCAAGGTCACTTATCCCATAAGTAGGTCTCAGGTGATTAAAAAGTCAACAGTCAATAAAAAGTAGACAGCCAAGTCCACACTTGCAAATAAATAATAAACACAAACAAGAGTCCATGCTACCTGAGGGAACAGATCATTTAAAGAACCTACCTCAGAGGCATCTGTCTCATTGTATACTACAGGACACTGATGGGAAGCCAGATGCTCATTCTGTATAATTCTTTGGAAGTTTAGAGAGTTTCAGGAAACTGACTCTCAGGTCCTCAGGACCATGAATCATTCTTAGAGGTTCATATCGCTTAAGTGTAGACAGCTTACCTCAGTTACCCACTAGGCTTTGAATAGCTCCTGTGATGACTCACAAACTTCAAGTCTCTCTCATCTCTTTCCCAGGAAGGGGTGTGTGCGTGTGTGTGTGTGTGTGTGTGTGTGAGAGAGAGACTGGAAGGAGGGGTCTGTGTGTAGCAGTCCGGGATGAGTACGGAGCATGGGAAGGAAGAGGCTGATAGGCGTGTTGATGGTCTGTACTCATTGTAGATCTGGTGACAAATAGCTTTTCAACAACTAGTGACAGAAAGTGAGAAGTGCTTTCTACTCTTTGAATGGGCAAATTCGCACTTTCTGTTTCCAGCCAATGCTTTGAGTGAATTCATTTATTTTTCTGGCAATAAAGCAATTCTATCCCATTCCCTGTTGCTATGCAGATGAAAGCCTTCATTGGGTGAGTGCTTTTCAAATAGCAGGCTTGTTTTACCTTCAGAATATCCTGAGGAAGGCAAATGTGTCACATCAACATCACCCAACGATGGGTTGTCACTATTCTTTACTTTGCTACTACTGATCCACATTTTAAAAGATGGATAAGTGTTTCTCACTTATTATGCCCAAGAGGACTTTTTTGTCTTGATAATCCATGTGTGCCATTTCCTTTTACCCAGTTCACTAAGTGATTGCCAAGCCCCCAAGTGTCTTGTGTTATGTGCCAGGTTGAATTGTGATGTTCAGTGTGACATGCTCCAGGATTTCCATGCACAGTGCATGGAAACTGGATCTTTCTATGACTGTGATGCTTGCATTACATGATTGAAAATGAGAATGGAAAGAAATAATTTGGTCCCAAGTAACCATATGATACTTATATATGTTCACACAGATAGTTAAGAGTATTGGACAACTGTGGTGGAAACTGATTTCAACACACTGAAAGGCATTCTGTTACTCCAAGGATCAAAGTTTAGCAAATGGGTTTTAATTCCATTTTAGTAACTTGAAAGGGGAAGGTTCTACATGGCAACTCTTAATGTTTAGAGTATGACTTTGGATAGAAAGTGGTTTCATAAATTGTGTTTTATTATTATTGAGAGTCTAGGTTTCATAAGTTCTGCCTTATAGAACTCCATGACTTAATGTAAATTATTTGTCTGACATAAACCCTCATGCACCAAAGTATTCTTATTAACTCTCTGGTCAACTGGACTAGCCTTTTTGCCCAAGAGAAGTTAACCCCTTTAAATTTTTTAATTCAAAACATTGATGGAGCATCTGCTATGTGTAAGACACAGTACGAGGCATGAGTGAGATACCTAGAAATGAATGAGAGATTAACTTTGCCTTCAAGGAACTCACAGTCTAGTTGGGAGATTAAAAAAAAAAAGTATCAATATTATCAAGTGTCACAGAGAAAACTAATCATGGAAGAATAGATTATAGTCCTTTATGCTTTTCCTGAATACTTTTTCCCAGTTTTTGAAATCACCTAACCCGGATCAGCCCTCTCAATGGGCTCCTTGATACCAAAGGCCATATTTATTTACCATTGAATCCCAGTATCTAGCTCAATGCCTGGCTGATATAGCTGCAGCTCTAATTTGATTGTTGAACTGGCAGGACTGAATTGAACGGAATCCAGCTGAATGGAATGGCATGACTTGTTTGGGATCTTAGTCTTCAGAATCATCAAGAATTAGGTTTGTCAGGTACTTTGGACAATTCTCACCTCATATTTACCCACCTATTTGATAAAACTTTTCTCAGCTGAATACAGTGTATACTAACAATGACTTAGAGGCGGCATTTTGGTCCTCCCCAAGCTACGCTGATGGTCTGTTTTGTGTCTGAGCCAATTATTCTTACAGGCATTAACTGTTGTCAACAAATTTTATTGAGTTTCCTTTTTGTCCCCTGAGATTTACTGTGTGTGGAGAAGTCAGCTCTAAGCATTTACAGCCTTTGAAATACTTTTTAGAGGAAAGCAGTCTTCCCTACCTCTATCCTCTGTCAATCGACTCTTATTATATTTTTTACCCTTATTTTCAAAGTTTTATTGCGGCTGTGTGTTTCATTTTAAGCCACTTCAAATCCATTTTGAATGTATGGATTTTTTCATAGTGGAAGGGGGTTTCTGATCTTAGTTTGAAACACAGACATCTAAAAGAAAATTGCCTCCATATCTATCTTTTTTATTGGGCTGGAACATTTAACAAGGAGAGTTTTTAACCCTATTAGAGACAGAACTGTTCTGAATAATTTTTTTTTGTAATGCTTATTTTGCATAGATTAACCCAGCGTCGTAAATGAGTTCCTATTTCTCTACAAGCCCAAGTTCCACTAGAGCACAGGGGAAGCCACCTTCTGGCTTATTTGCTTTGTGAACATCTTCCCAGCATAAGTGAAATAGTTCCTCTATAATAATGCAGGTTCCCCAGACATTTTATGCAATGAAATTTGCAAAGAAGAGCTAACTACTGATTCTTCCCTATGTATCATAGTAAGAGAGCATATCAACCAGTTTCATACTTTCATAGTCTTGGGAGAAAAATGGTGGCATAATGGAGCTGGCACACTGGGAAAGAGCTAGCTATTATCTTACCAGATTGATGGAACCCTCATAGAGAGCAGCTTGTTATAACCTCGCTGTGCATGGAACAAAGCAAGAGGAAAAGAGCTTCAAGTGAAATAGGAGAAGCTAAGCTTGCCATAGATATAATTTGTGACAGTCATGGTGATTAACCATTTTAACATGCGCTTTAGAGGCTTGTGGAATTTCTCTCCTTGAAGATACTTTAAAAATTGACGGACAACCAACCACCTTGGATGGTTTCAATTAAGAGCAACCAAAGGAAAGCAAGTTTCTGGGGTCCTTTTTAGTTTTAAGAGTCTATAAACAGTCCCTTAAATAAACTGTATATGCTTTACCTCGGCGGTCTGGGAAAAAGGAGAAGTAAATCAATTAGAAAGGAAAGTTGGATGCCCTTTTGGCTATTCCAGATTTATAGCTTTTGTAAAACATACCTCTAATGCATAGTTATTAAGAACAGGTCTGAATAAATGAATGGCATTCTTCATGTGTTAGAACATACTGTTTTATAAAGAGTTTAAGTAAAACTTTGCAATGAATTTCATTGTTATTGATTGCAACAACCTTCCTAGATCGAAGTTATTATTATTAACTCAAGCTTCTTTCATTTGAAATATAGTGCTCAGAAAACTACTCCCAGACCTGTCATTCATTAGCTGTATGACTTTGGCAGGCATTTAAACTTCCTGAGCCAAAATGTCCTTGTCTATAAAACAAGGGGATTTTGTTAAAGTAAATGACCTCTTCTAACTTTAACAGACTCGTAGTCTAGGTTGTAATTAACAAGGATTTGGTGCTATTCAAGAAAGGAGAACCTTGGATTTAAATAGTGACCGAAGAACATTTAGACTCCTTTATCTTCTCCACATAGTTTCTTTTCCTCCCCAAAGATAGGAGATCCCACCTACTTAAAGAAAGAGGAGCCAGCTTCTTTGTTTCATTTTGTTTTAAGCTGGGTTCCAACCCCTCGGGGATGAAATAGAAGCTCAGACATGACCAAATACATGCAAGTCATCTGGCCAAAGGAGCACACACCTCATGAAAACAGATTGCCATTTTTCCTTACTAGGAAGGATGAGCTGACAGTTCTCATCTTTACATTTTCTCACTCTCCTGGATGTGAGGATGGTAAATAGGTCATTTTTTAGCTGCCCTTTATTAAATTAGAGGGGGCAAATTAGAATCTATAGGCTTCTAAACCTTGACGAAAAGCCTTTTCCCAGCCGATTGAGACTGCCTTTCCATTAAAGGAGAGTGCACCACTGGGGACACCCAAAGACACACTCACCCACCATTAGCATTGCTGTCAGTGGGGCTGGATTTGAGCTGCACCATTTGCATTCCTTGGCTTGGCACCCCTTAGACAGCCAGCCGTGCATTTGTATGACAGCTGGTCAAGCTTTTCTCTTTGAAACTAACTGGAACATGTGGGATTTGACCTTGGCCCTGGCCTCATTAGCACCACTAAGCTAATAGGCCACAGATATTCTTAAAGAAAAACAATGAGTTTTTTTTATTGACCCTAAGTGCTTTGCTACTATTTAAAAATGCCCAAGGGGACCAGTCTGGGCAACCAAGGGACTGCTAAGAAAGTGACGATTTCTGGGCAAATTCAGAAAATAATTTGCATTTTCCTGACATTGTAATGCTCTTTGAGACCATGTTCTCCCTGATGGATAATTACAAGAAGCAGGAGTGGGAAGGATTCAAGACCAAGCATGGTCTCTGTTGCAAAGAATCCAGGGTTTGAATCCCAGCTCTGAAACTTACTTGGTGGGTGGCACTGAGCAAGTAACTTAACCTTTTTTTTCCTCAATTTGCTCATCTATAAAACGGGGCCTACATCATAAAACTGGTTAATATATTAGAACATATTAAATTAGAATTCTGCCTGGCACATAGTACCCATCATAAACACATTAGCAATTATATTTATTTACTCTCTTCTGGGATCATTTGCAGAGTCTATTGCAAAGGTAGAGGTATCTGGGCAGCCCAATTCATTATACACTCATTTCTCTCTACAGGGGCAGCTGATAAAACCTGTTGCTAGTAGTAGCAGTTACATAGTAGTTCAGTAACACAAAGGATGCCTTATGTTTGACTAGTATATTCACTTTTTCAAAATCCAGCTGTATCAGCTCTCTCCCTTTGTCTTTACCCCAGTCTTAGACGGCAAGAATTATTGCTTAATCAGACAAATGAGAAATGTGAGACACTGAGATTTTGTGACTTACCTCACTGGATGGATCCAGAACCAAAGTCAAGGTCTCTTGTCATCAAGAAGCATGTTCATCTGGCCATTCACATTGTTTAAAGGTCCAAAGTGTTATAGCATAGGGAGATGCTTCCAAAAATCCCAGGCTTCTCTAACAGGTCAAGAGCAGGAACCCCTCAGTTCAGTGTGAATTCTGAACACTTCTTTGAAAGGAGGCTTGAGGGAGACATCCATGTAATGTCCCTACATTTCTAGAAAAACTTAGAAAATACTAATAGAATTTCCTCAGGGTGCACAAGAAAAGCTTCTTTGATTAGAGGCTGCTGCTGTTCAAGACCCTTCACAGACTGGACTGCCCTCAGACAAAACACTGCAGCTCACCTGTGAGCAGGAGGATATGCCTTATGATCTGTGGGACCCTCTCCTCTGGCCAACTTCAAGTTTTCTTCTTTCTCTGCCGGCACACCTCAAGTGCTTTATTTCTAGCATCTATGAGTTCTGCTGGTTTTTCTCAAAGACCTACTGAAGAAAGGCTGTTTATTGGACAAAGGATCATTCTCTGGGTGCTATAAGAGAGGTGGTAAAGGAGAGGTGGTCACAAGGCACCATAGGCCTGAGAGTGAGCCAGGCAGGAAGAGTCTTCCCCAACTTGGCCATGAAAGGAGCTGTGGGAGCAGCCAGGGGTTTGGATGGGAGGCTCCCATCTGTGCAGGTGCCCCTCAACCAGTTGCTTGAAGACCAATAGTATTGGAAGTTTTCAGATCTTCAGCGGTTGGCAGGTGCATATCTCCATTTTGGATCCAAAAGATAGTGTTGGTGTTCTCCAAACCCTCTGGGCCTCCATATACCTAGTCCAGACATCATGTACCATGCCAGCATCCCTCAGGACCTCTGTAAAGAGCCGACCTCATCCCTCTAGCAGACTTTCTTCTGATTTCACAGCCCATACCAAAGAATTAGACACACTGCAAACAGGCGCGAGATCTCTCCCAAGGAGATTTCTCATTGTTCTCAATAATGGGCTACAAAGCCTTTCCTCTTTTATGCAGCCAGAGTCTTTGACAACCAGAGTAGCAAAAAAATTGTTTCTGCACTGAGCTGTTGCCCTGGCAGAGTTCCATCCTACACCTCTCCATGAAACATCAGCAAGCTCTTACATCACAAAGAATTACTTTTGGTTGCCTGGAAAGTTCAAATCCCCAGGCCTTATTAGCTGTTAGACTAAGGAGATGACAACAGAGCATTTCACTTGTCTTTATCTATATGCGAGATCATGTTTAAAACATAGCAAAGAGCTGTTATTTGACATGCGATTCCTTAACTGCAGCAAGTCGTATGCCTATTTAATGCATTGTTTAGTCTCACATTGGCTAAAGCCACTTAAAGAAGCACTTGGCAAGCTCTGGCTTTTCATTCTTGGCATAGCTGCCCCTCTTACTTTTTCACTGAACCTTAAATACCAAGAAAAACCGTTCCCTTACTTTACATCTGGCATGTTGCTTTATGCAGTTGGCCAGAACTTTTGCACGTGGCCCTCTGCATTTGTCCTAAGGTAATTAATGGCTTTGCAATATTTGATCAGCAACAGCATGGACACAAAGAGAAGTTGTGCAACCAGCAGAGACCACACGGTCTTTTAAATGAAAACCTTTTGCATTAAATGCTCAGGTGTTCTGTAGGGATAAGAGTTTCCATGCCCCCAAAACAGCAACAATAACAACAACAACAACAAAAATGGACAAGCTGAAGCCCCTGGGAAGACACCCAAGAACCTGATTCTTGATTAAGTATACATCTCTCTAATAAAACTACCTAAATGTTTAAAGGAAGTAAAATTGAAATTGTTGTAAGCTTGGAAGCCCTGGAAAAATAATCTAGTCAAACATCAACAGTGAAACTGAGAGAGAAGGGACATGTCCAAGGCCATGCTTCTAATCAGTGGCAGAAGTAGGAGATATTCTTGATCCTGTTTCCTGAGTCCATGTGGTGTTCCACCTTTAGCTTCAATGGACCATGCCTATGTCTAAGTTACCTGGTAAATTTAAATGATCAGGAGAGGCCTCCAATCAAGCTCATCCAAATGAACATAGATCTTGGTGGCGCTCTCATTCCGATAAATTCACCTGAGACTGAAGCTGACACCGTTGTTCCCCTGCTGTAGAAATTTGTACAACCTAAGGGGATTCCCTGCCCGCTTCCTATACAATGCACTAGGCCTTTCAATATGCTTTGGGCATTCCAAGTCCACTTCAGGTCATGATTTAGACTATTATTGTATATTATATTATTCTGACTCTTTGGTCACTCTCTCCAATGTCAACTTGGGTAGAACTGCTTTGGAATGACTTAGCAAAGCTGTGCTCCTGGAAAATCTGAAACAGCCTGACGAGTCATTGGATCAGCTTTTTTACTGGAGATTTCTCTGAGAGCCCTAAGCCAAAAGAAATTTACACCTGATTTTTTTGCAGATTTCCAAGCAAATACTCTGTGAATCTCCTCAGATTTTCCTCCTTCACCTGTGGTCTTTTTGAGGTAGTAGAAAGGCTGTTGGAAGGCGCTTTTAAACTTTGAGAATTTGTTAGTCATGGAGTCAATTCTGTGAGTATTTCTGGGAAGATGGTCCTACCTCTGTGCCATTTACCTTGATGAAATGGGTCTTTCATCAGAGGCAAGTGATGAAGAAAGTCTGTACTGAGCCAACCCACATGCAACCAGCTCCTGATTATCTATGAAACTGGGGAAAGGAACACCAAGGGTGGGAATTCTGGGTTCAGCTGATTTGGGGACACTGTACATTTCAGCCTCCTCATTCCTCCTTCCTCCCTGCCCTCAGCCCCAGCCCTTTTGTGAGACCAAGTGGCATGTTTTAAAATTCTACTGTATTCTCCTATTCACCCCTCATGTCCCCCAGCAGTGCCATTGGCATTGGGATTTCTCAACCTCAGCACTATTGACATTTTAGGCCAGATAATTTTTTGCTGGGGGAGAGGGACTGTCCTGTGCATTGTAAAACATTTGGCTTCTACCTTCTAGAAGCCAGTAGTCCCCTCCTCCAAGTGTGACAATCAAAAACGTCTCCAGACATTGCCAAATTCCCCTGGGGAGTGGGGTGCAAAATCACACTTCATTGAGAACTACTGGACTCCAGAAAAAAAGCAACTAGAGAGATGGGAAAGCCATGAGTGAAGGTGACACACAAACTAATTATCAGTCACTGGTTAATGAGGTCTATGGTCCATTGCCCAGAGTAAAGCAATGAGAAGAGTTACTAGGGTTTTGAAGGCTCCTCTACGAAAATAAAAAGCTCTTCCTATAGGCCATCAAAAAAGGTGTTTGTGGGTCCTCCCTTTCATCTGATAGCTATGGAATTCATTTATTTTAGTAACAGCAGTAAGGGAAGGCAGAAATGATGTAGAGCAAAGCTGTGTGCTTAGAAGTTTGATTGTGACCACCTGGAACAAATGAAAAAAAAAAACAAAAAAAGCTGCTTCTCTTTGACCTCAGTATTTGCGGCTGTTCCCTTCTTGGTCATATAATAAATAAGCTCTCAGTTCAGAGTGAAAATGCCTGGTTCAGAGGAAAGGGACACAGTTTTTCTTTTCCCTTCTTGTGTCTTTCCTATCTGAGTATCATCACAGTCATTTTATTGTCTATAAACAGTCCCACCAGAAAGTAGAAAGAGAAGATCAATGAAGTATTAGTTTGGAAATCAGAGTTCCACATTTGGGCCTAGCCCAGCTCCCTCAACAGCTCTATGACCTTGGAGAAGCCACTTAATTTCCTTGGGTCTTACATTCCTCATTTGTAAAGTAGGAATAAAAATATTATACCTCAAGGGTTTGTTAAGGCCCAACTATAGAGGAGCTTGGAAACTGAAAGGGCAACCAAATGTGTTGCTATTAGTGGACTGAATTGAATACTCACCCTGCCTTGTCCCTCTAATCACCATCCACAAATTAGTTCAGTGGTTTGACTTCAACTTTTAGTGACATTGAACCATTAGTTCAATGGTTCTGCAATAATTTTAATCTAGAAAAGCTAATTTGGCAGTGTATCTTCTGAACCTTATTAATGAAAAATAAAAGCATGCTGGTATCTTCTATTCACCTATCACTTTGCATTTAGACCACCCAAGAGTCTATTAATGGATCTTCAGAATGCTTACTCAGTATTACTGTTTATGTCCTCATTGGAGGAAGCAGAAAATAGATGGGACCTATCACTTTACCACAATGAGCTTGCTTAAAGAGTTAGTTTCCACACAGTGGTGAGATAGTCACTGAGGTTATCACACATAAGCAAAAGATTTCCATTCTCCCAAGTCAGCTATTGGTGATTTTTGCTTACCCTCAAAAAAGCAGTGTTCAGCAGAGGGAATGTACTCACTAATCAGAAGTCTCTTTGTACTCTCAGGTTGCCCATCTAAACTGCTTCCTTAATCACAGTCTGACTTAGGGGAATTGAATTTTTTTGTTTGAGCATGGCCTTGATGAAATCAAAATTGTGAGGTTTCATCACCATATGGACCCATGACCATGTGGTTCTTCTATCCCACAGGCTTCACATCCAACGGCTCCCAGAGATACACTTGACATAGAAACCACAATCAAATACCAGTTACTGCCACCATGAATTTTCATCCTCTCTCTTTTGAGCTCTTTCAGAAAAACAGAGACTAAGTTTTAAAAGTTTGTTTCTGTCCTCCACAGCATCCAGTGTTGGGCACTTAATAAAACTTATTGACTTGATGTTAAAAAAGGCATTCCAAAAGCTATTTCCTTCTACTGGTCCCCAGGGTATACCCCATGACTATCCATTTGCTACTGCCACTGTTGTGGATCTGAGATTGAAGGTATAGAAGAAAAAAGTCTATTTGAGGTGTCATCTCTTGGGACCCCTTCACTGTGGCCCCAGTGAAAACTTATCCTAGATCAACAATAAGCTAATTCTAGTCAACAGGGAGTCTTCAAGAGCCATTACAGGAGCCCACACAATAGATTCCACCTATGAACATTGTTTTCAGAACAGAACCTCCACTCAATTCCTCTCTCTTATTTCATCTGAGGCATTCACACTAAAAGGAAAAGTGGTAGGCAAGGGAAGGTACATAACAAATTGTACATCCCTGGTAAATAAGCCCCAAGGTAGGTATAACAACCAGAGCACCAGCCCTCAGAGAACACAAGTAGTTTCTATTTGCCAAAGTAAAACTGAAGAATTGGAGAGCTAGAAAGAACCATATAGAGCAATCTGGTCCAGTGTTCTCACTTCCCAGATGAGGGAAGCGAAGTCCAGAAAAAAACATGATGTGCGTGAGGTCATAAAGCATGCTGGTGGGAAAGCCAGGACCGTAATTCAGTCACCTCACCCTCTGTCTAGGGCTCTTTGCATAGCGGGACATTTTAAACTTAACCTTGATAAACTCATATGAAGGTAGCATAGCAACCACAGTCCATAAACTCAAAGTGAACATCTATGTCATATTCTTCTGGTGTCATGCATCGGAATAGTCTTTGAAGATTTAAGCCCTTAACCATTCATAAGAACTTTTTTTCCAATTTTTATCACCCATTCGTTAATTTCATCAAGTCTCTTTATCCCAAATCTGACCAACCTGACTGCAGGACTATGGATCTTCATAGACTCTAGTAGTTTGATGGTTTGGAGATTTAAAACAAAGAAGGAAAGGACTAATTCCTTTTAGAGGCCATTTTAATTTAAAGTCATGTCAGCTGGTTGACTGGCTGATGCATTTTGTATTTCTTGTTAACTCAAGAAGCTACCCAAAACAAAAGATATTGTCGATGCATTATTTCTGTCTCTAAACATTCCTGACTTACTAGTCTTCCATGAAGGCCTTCCATGAAGAAGCTTAAATTTTCCTACGTATTTTGAGTTTTATGTTTCTTTCCATTAAAGTTTCCAGCCGTTCATAGACATATTTAGTTTGGCAGAAGGTAGTGGTGACTCATGGAATGAAGAAATTTGAAAGCAAAGCTACTGAAAATGGATCTAATTTCTTTTTGGGGTAATTTGGGAGCGAGCGATTGATAATTTGTCTAATTTTTCCTGGTTTCATCAGCTGCCATACTGCCAAATATTTGTTCCATATGGATGCTTTGTTATTCCTGAAACATGTAACAAATTTCAGCTGCAACTATATCAAATTTGGTCAAAGGGTAAGACTATTGTTGGCTCATTTTCTCATTGTTTTTGGCTGGACACCCTCAATCAATGGCTATTGAGTGAAAAAGCAGGATCATATTGAAACCATTTTCAGCATGTTCCTTCCTATGGATCCAACCATTTCACTCTGAGTTTGTCAAGCACAGCAAATGTTCCTTATTAAAGGGATGATTATGTTTTCGGCATAGACGCCACTGCCAGCTAATTGCATTCACCTTATAATTCCACTCAATTTGGTATAGAGGAGATGTTTTTGGCTCTCCAAAGATTCCCTCTTCTCTGATCCTTGCCTCTCACTATGGAACAGATATTTGGGGATAGATTCTGAGAAGTTCAATGACATACACCTACAGGAGGCACTGTTTCAGGTTTACTTTAAGATAGACAGCCTGTGGGCCCCGAGACATAAGAATCGTAAGACTTGTAAAAGGTATTAATGCCACAAATCTGGCTGGCATTTCTGTAGATTACTAAGTGCTTTGCATGCAATTATGGAGAGCTCCCTTACCAGAGAAATCAGACGGGGATTCAGTAACATTGCACAAAAACACCATCATATGTAAGTTATAGACACCAAAGGACTTACTTCTGGCTGGTTCTGAAGTAGACACTGATCATTTAGCTTCAAGGTCATTCAGTGGGTAATTGGTTTCAATCAATAAAAGTGATTTCAATGTTCGCCCTATAAAAAAAAATAGCAATGATAAAGAACAGAGAAGTCTATCTCTTAGAAGAAGCCAGATTTTACTGAAGGCCAGGAAAGTGTTTTGTGGCAAGAAATAATCTCTTATTAATAATGGGAAAATTGGATTTGATTAACAAACGTTACAAGGGGCACCCATCAATGTCACATAGTAAAAATCCAGGTTAGTGTAGATGGATCTAGAGCCCTGCTACTCAAAGCCAGCTGAGAGCTTGTTAGAAATGCAGAATCAGGGGCCCTACTCTCAACTAATTAAAAGAAAACCTGCATTTTAACAGATACCCAGGGGATTTGTATGCACATGAGGGTTTGAGGAGCCCTGGTCTAGGGAATCGCAGGAGATAGCAGGTACCTGCTGCTCGGTGTCTCTCATCTGTTAACAGAGAGAACGCAAAACAGTCAGAGCTGAACTTTCACTAAAGATTTGAAAAATGGTGTTGGGGCCAAACCCGCGTGTGGTCATTAACAATATATATGCTGATTCGACAGTATCAAATCCTGATTCTCTCAAGTTGGTGGAGTTTTTCCTCAGAGGAAGTATAGAACTGCTCCAAGCATAACCCCATGGCCTGACCTTCTGTGAACTGGAAATTGGAACTCCTAATTGCTGTGGCTGCAGTTTCCAAACCCATCACTGGGGCCAGGAACTGAGATCCAGGCCTTAAGATCTTGCCAGTTTCTTTTTCAATAGTTACATTTTTCGAGAACAGTCAAGCAAGAGTCCTTAAAAAAAATATTTCTAATTGCATTGAGTGGAGAAATGCGCATTTTACTCATATCAAATTGCTTCCTTTGTCATCCTCAGCCAGGTTCTAGTATTATTTCTTATAACTCTGAGTTGATTAGTTCCATTAGGACTCCTATTGGGATTTAAGAGAAATGGTTTTAAACTAAGAAAAAGTGGGTTTCTGTCACCTACTGGAATGTGAAGGGTAAACTTTAAATCTGCTTTTCAGAGACATCTGGTTCCCCAGTTGATAGACTTCACTAGACCCCATGCTGGAACTGGGTGATTTCCCCAGGCTGAACCCATTAAAGAAGGTCTGGTCATCTGAAAGACATGGCTTCCTCAGAAAGACATTATCCCATAGCAGGGTAGGTAGAAGTGAGAGAAGGCCAGTTTGTAACTTCTCTTCTTTGAATGACACTAGAAAAAAAGGGAGGATTTGAACTGGGGAGTTAGGGAATCTCAGATTTACTCAGAGCTCTTCCACTAAATAACCTGGTAAACTGGGTGATTACTCTCATGGGTCTCCAAACCTGTTTCCATTGGAACAATGACATTAAGATGAACTAAGATGTTCCACTTCCGAAATGGGATTATTGGGGTCTGTTTTCACAATTTTCCAGGGGTGGGGGAGGGGAATAAGCCATAGACAGAGTTTTCATATTTTTTTCACATACATTTTTCTTAAACTTTAAGTACTTGCCACCTCTTAATTGTATTCAACTCAAAGATAAGGTGGTATTGGACTTAGCTCACAACTATATATTGAATTTGTTTAGACTTAATCCACTGCATTTTAATACAATATCCCTGACTCTTTGGCACTCTACCTATTGAGAGAATGTTGATAAGATAATTTCTAAGACCTTTCCAGAACTAACATTTATTGTTGTTTCATGGAAATCTCTAAAATCCTTTAAGAAATCTTAACTGGATGTGGAGCTTAATGTATGTTTCTTTTCTTTACTAGCATTTTTCTTTCATTACTTTTGTTCAATGCTTTAGTAAAATATATGGAAGTAAAATTATAGCACTAACTAACCAATTTAATTGTAACATCATCAGCTAGTCATGTACTCTGTGCTAAGCAATACCCAAGGGAGGATGTAGCCACGCCTTTAAAGAGGTTTCATAATAGCAATTAAGGACCCATTAAATATCAATCAGACAACCCCAAGCTTGACTCAGATAGGAATAATTCTGCTCCATTTTATTCCAGTCCACACCATGAATTGAGTGCCTTCTGGTTAGCAGTACACAAATGATGAAAGGAATGAGTAAAGCACAGCCCCTACCCTCATGGAGTTAATACTCTAGAGCAGATGTCACAAAATGGTGCCAGACCCTATTCCCACCCCACCTGAATCTAGCCAACAAACATGTTTTGTTTGACTCACTCAATGAGTTTTTTTAATTTTGAAATTTTAAAAATCAAGAGGTTTTTAAATCAAGACAAAGATTAACAGCTTCTCTTGAAAAATTGGGTGATCTAACATTGCTGGCTGGCATTCCTGAATGGCAGCTATTGCCTAAAGCCTTTTATGTGCCCCTCCAGCTCACCACAGTGACTTACAGGCTTCCTTTATTCATTTATGTACCCATACGGCCTCAGCATACATTGATCTATGACACTCATGTCCCAGATATGCAAGATCTCTTTGGATATTAATCATACACCCTCCTCTTTTATTCAATTCAACACTCATTTATTGCCTTTGTACTATCACCCAGGCACTAGGCCAGCCACTGCCAATGCACATGAGTAAGACACAAATCTTATCTTTAAGGAACTCTACAGCTCTCCTCAAACACAGCAAGAGTACAGTTCAGGTAGAATTTAAAAGGCAACCAAGTCCTCCTGGTAAAGGAAAAGCCCAAATCTGAAAAACTGAATTGAATTCAATAATTTAGAGATTTTCAAAGAGACATTTCTTCAAGAGCAAGTGAAGTTTTTGGTCACTGACCTTGTAAAGCAGGAAAGGCCAGGTTCCCAGCCAGAGCAATGGACAAGTTATGCAATCACTCTGAGTGTTTAGGACAGTGGAGACCATCAAACCCAACTCTTCAGACAAAGCAAGTTGTAGCATTGTAGTTTGTTTTGCACCAAGATCCAGAACAGCTGTTACCAATTCGCTGGAAGATTACACATGTGTCCCTCCTTCCATTCCCATCATTATTTAGGTCCTCCTCATCACTCACCAAAACTATTGCAACAGCTTCCTCAATGATGGCTCTGTGTCCAATATTGCTTGACACCAGCTATCCCACCCATGAGATTAATCTTCCTAAAGCACAGTCCTAATCACTTTATCCCTCTTCTAAACAATTTCCAGTGACCATCCGTGGCTAAGTAAATTGAATCCAAACTCCCCAATTTGACAGTAAAGCATTTTATACAAGGCCTCTATCTAACTTTCCAATTGTATTTTTGTTTGTAATGTTTTGTTTCCAATGTCTAACTAATGTTTCCCTACAGCGGTGCTCACAAACTGGCAGTCTGTAAGTGATAGCCAATCTTCAGAAGTATTTTGTTTGGTGAATACAATGTTTTCATGAAACTCTGAATTATTTGTCAATATTTACTAGATGACTCTTCCCTCTAGATTGGCACATGCTTTCTGCTTTACCAAAATCCTCACCACTCTCTATTACCTTACTCTGGCCCACTTTACTCCTTTATATGACTTGCTTGGCTCTGACAGGCATCCGAGTTTTCATATGCCCCCTACATATTCTAATATCTGATCTAGATGTCTTACTACCACATGCTTTATTTTCCTGGCCTTTCCTTCTGCTTTTCTCTCAAATGTCGCCTCCTCTGTAAAATCTTCTACCAGATGTTAACTCTCTCTCCTCTGAGTAGCAATAATATTCCTCTAACCACACTTATCATCTAACCTATATTGTGTTTTTTTATTCAGTGTTCTTGCTTTATACCATCTGGCTGACTAGAAGCTCCTCAAAGGTGAGGGCTGTAAGGTCCCACACACTCGCTTGCACACAGATGGTACAGTCTGTTTGTATGAAACTAATTAAGTTATCCATTTTCCTTTGGCCTTCCAGGCCTAGATTAGTTGTGTGTACCCATAAGAAGGCAGTAACTCATCTGAAATGCAGACATGGCTGAGTCAGAAGGCTCCCGTGGACTTTCAGGCATTTTCAAGTAGGGAGTGAGAAATGCTGGATCTAAAGGAAACTACTGAGGGAATTTAGGTAAACAGAACATGATCCTTTTTGTTGGAAGCTGGCTGTGATCTTCAGATTAAATCATTATCGCACATCTCACAAGAAGCATCAGCAAACCCTTTAGTATGCTCACCTTGTGTCAGAATTACAGGAGTCAATCCATTCCTGGGGGCCCAGCTGAAATACTGAATTGAGCCAGCACCAGGCAGAGCACAAATACCCCAGAAAAAAATGAAACAGAAAGAGCTCTGCACACTGCTTTCAGAAATGTCTATTTCTAAAGTTACCGAATGCCCAGAAAGGAGCTCTCATTCTTGCTTGCCCTGGCAGAAGAGCTGTCAACAAGTTACAAGGTTATGAAGCCAAGACTCAGTGACTTCAGAAATGGATCCAACTTATTAGATTTTGATCGAAATGACCAGTTGTAAACTATGGTCTAAAAAGAAGAAAGCCACTCTTCTTAAATGTAATTTAATTCAGCAATGTCTTATGGACAACTGTGTACCCGGGATAGTGCTAGAAATCAGGAGTTAGAAATAGTGCTAGAAATCAAGAGAAAACTGAAATAAGAAAGCCAGTGGAGACAGCTAATATTAATGGGCACCTACCACATTCTCAAAGTGTGATATCAAACCTGCCTTAAGGTTGCCTTCAATCTGGTTAAGAATGCAACACTTACGCATGTGTAGGAATTGTCATCAAAGCAATCTGACAGCAACAAAATAGACAATAATAGATAAATATGGCATTCTTTTTTTCTATTCCTCTGGGACATGGCAGATCTCAAAACATGTTTACAAATGAAAACCAGGGATTTTCATTTTCCTCTCCTTATCTACTATATTGTGAGGTTTTCCACTGATGTTTAAAAGTAAGGTGGAATTTGTCACCTTCATGTACCTTCTGTCTGCCTGGGTCCTTGACTAGGTAGAGGTATGGATGGGTTCTGTTGCCAGAGAGAGGCCAGAAATACTGTATGAACAAGATACTTTGAGTTGATGGAAAGCTCATGAAAGAATCCTTCCTTTTGTGAAGTTGCCAGGCCAATCTTTCCCACGGAAGTTCAATGACAATCCAATGACAATTCCAGTTCAAGTTCAATGTAAATCCTACCTGGAATTACGTGGCTCCCCTCCCGCCTGATCCTCTGTATCTCCCAGTCCAGACAGGATCTGACGCAAAGAACATGGGCATCACTGGTTTCTTTTCTTTCAGCACAAGAAATCCTCAAAACAGAGATTTTTCTGAATTAAATGGAAATCCAACTATGAGTGCCTGGGGATATTTGAAAAATATTTATTTGGTTACCAAAGAGATGTCAGGTATCTGAATGAGCTCTGAATATGAGGTGAGGAGACCTAACACCCTGAGGAGACTTGGCTTTGTTGATTATAAGCTGGGTACCTTCGGGCAGTTCTCTTGCTTGTAAAATGGGTACAATCAGCCCTGCCCTGCTTCCCAAAAGGATTTTTTGTAAGTATCAGGTGAGATAATACCCAGGGAGTCATCACAAAATTCTCAGGGAATCAAGGCCAGCTACAGACTTCTAGAGATCATTTGAATGAGGCATTGTTTGAATTGAGGGAGTGCTAGGGCGGGGTACATTCTGAACTTGCAAGTGGGTTAGCCAAGATGGTACTCAATTCCTGCATCTTCCTTGAGATCTTCCTCCAGAGCCATTCCTTTTTGGGTCATGTATGCTTTCTGTGGACTGGAATTACAAGGGCAAAAGCAGAAGTAGCTGTATTATTGGTCAGTGCTTCCCATAACCCACCGTCCCGTGAGTAAGGATAAGAGGTTAATTAAATACATCTCTTGGGCAACAGAAATGATCAAGGCTGTCCCTGGAACACAGTTGCTTCAAAAAGTAGGCTTTTGTTTCAGGGAAAGTCTCCCGCAGAGAAACATGGAACACGAAAGATAACTATAAATAGGACTATCATTTATGTCAATTATAAATAGATTTGTTCCCTTTTGATTAGAAGATTAATGCTACCTGAAAGCCAGTAGTTGAACAGAAACAAAGGAAAAACTCCTGACAAAATATTATGACATGCTAACAGTTAAATTTGATATCTCTTCCTCCCTGTGGTATTTTCTCTGATTTTCCCTAAATGAAGACTCTCTTCTCATCTGAGTTTAGCATTTAGTTGTTAGTCTTTGAAGTACATTTGTTCATACTTACCAGCTCCTCAAGATCTCTCCTTACCCTCCAGATTAGAACACACACACACACCTTTTTAAAATGGAAAAATTGACTATCAGTGTTAGGAATTCAAAAAGGGCAAAACTTTCCCCTCAGATGCTCCCAAGATGGTCACCATGACCTATTACAAAAGCTCTCCTTTTCATGAAGGTGATTCTTTACCAAATTACTATGTACATGTAGATCCTTAGCAATTAACATATTAGCAGTGAACGTAATGACCAAAGGGATAAAGTAAAAGATCAGTAAACGAAGGGCCACATCCCACAGGCTGCGGTTACTGAGCACGTGGTCAGATATGCAGTCTTTTCCCTTTCATTCTGGAGGGAACATTATCCAGGGGGATCCCAGCTCTGTAGGCCTGGTTAGCCAACTCCTTGTCCTCTGCTCATGTTCATGACTCATCTCTTCCCAGGGCCAGGGAGAGAAATGGCAGCTTCCCATCCAAGCTGTCTGCTAGGTTCATCCTGGAACGAGGGTTTGCGGATGGAGCAGCAGGGTGCCTCAGTCCTGTACCAGGCGCGATGGAATGCAATAGAATGCGTGTCTCATGCCTGCTAGGATGTGGTGATGGCAAATCTCACCTAAGTCCACCCACCTTGCCTCATGCAAGGTCTTGATTCCAGCCACCCCAGACTCAGCATTAAGGAAGAGGCTGTAGGTAGAGGTAACTGGGAGGAAAGAGCAGATGCAATCAGTAGGGACCGGCCTGGGAAATTCCTCCCCTACTTTAAATGCCCAATTCTGGTTTCACTGTGGGATATTTTTAAATGAACTTAGTTTGTCAACTGGAAATTCACTGCCTGACCCAAGATTCAGGGGGAGATTTCTGGAAAAACACTAATCAGGGATTTTGAAAGCTTGGTTCCCAACACGTAAAGAGATATATTGAATATTTTTAAAGATATACAATTCTTAGAACCGTTGGACAGGTTTCTGCGTGTGACCGCCCTCTTCCAAGTGGCGTTGCTCAACAGCCCAGATCCCATCAGAAGGCTGACATCATGCTGTTGTGCAACTCCCAGCCATCGCAATGTTACTTTGCTCACGGCGCTTGCTGTGCGTTCACTACTGAGAAGCCAAGCGGCTTTAGGTTTTAAGTCAGAAGTTCTGAGCAGGATCATTCCCGTGAAACCTGAGCCCTCGGTTCTTCTAAAAAGTCAAAATACATTTGGATCTGCAAATCAAGAATGTCAGAGCCAATCATTTCTTCTTTAATCAAAACTCAGGAATGGCACGGTGGGTGGCTGGGGCCATGTTCTCCCTTCCTCTCGTTCCCTTCCCCCACCCACTCAGCCAAGATTCTTCAGGCTTGAGAGAACTAAATAGGGAAGAATCTCTCAGTCCTGAACCTCTCTGCTGAGCACTGCACCGTGCTGGACTCTGACACAGTGGGATGTGGAAACATGAGCCTGAACATCAATTTGTTCCCAGACTGATAGGTAAACAGAAAACAGAAAGGGCTTCTTCCCATGTATCCTTGCATTCCCAATCAAATATTTGGGGTTCTGTCCAACAGCCCAATTCTATAGCTAATGTTGACCTCTGACTCAGTTGACCCCTTGATGGGGACTCTTTTAACCAGTTGGATTATTTCTTGGATTCAACCTATGGAACAATTTTCAAAATTGAGGAGGTGAGACTCTTTTCTATTCTAAAATAGGCTGGCCCAGAATGTTCTTGGGAGCTTCATGAAGACCTCTGGGTCCTGGCTTATTCATAAAGGTGGCAATGGCCTTCAGATTGGGTTAAGTGAAACCCTTGCACATGCAGGTGGCCAGCTTTATCTTGTTCCTTCTGTGAGGCTGTCGCCTTTCAGGGAAACCTAGGAATAGTAGAAGAATGAACCTGTCCTTCCCCCTGGTGCATGCATTCCCTCTAGGGAGAAGGGAGGGAAAACCCTGACATTCCCTAGACCCCATGAATCACTCCAGAGGGTCAGTAGTAGCCTTGGTTAATGGCAAGTTTCAGAAAGGGAGCTTCCAAAAATTGGCCACAATGCCTGTAAAGTGTAATGAGGCTACTCCCATCTGTCTGGAAGTCATATCTAGTGTTTAACATAGACCTTGAATAGATGGGATTTTGATAGATGGAGAAATTCCAGGAAGAGAAACCAACTCAGTGGAAAAGTACATAGACAGCAGAATGTAGAGTATGTTTGCAGGAGCAGACACCATCCAGCCAGTTGCTGGGGGTCACAGGCTAGTGGAGAGTCATGCAAGATAAGCCCCAAAAGATATGTTAGAGCAACATTTATATTGAAGAGTGATAAGAGCTAGCACTTTCTAATTACATGCACAGTCCTGTTCTAAGCATCGATATGTTTTAACTATTTTAGTCCTCACAACAAACCTGTGAAGTGAGTTCTGTCATTATCCTCACTTTACAAGTGAGGCCACTGAGGCACAGAGAAGTACATAAAGTGCCTAAGGGCACATAGCTTTCGAGTAGGACAAAACCGAGGTTCTCACCCAGGCAGCCATTTCCAGTACCCATGGCCCCTGGCTGTCCTGACAGCCTCCTGCCCCCAGTATGCCTTTATTCTTTGCTTTTTTTTTCTCATTCCCTCTTCCCTAGCTGTGGAAGTACTGTCTAACCTCTGAGGACAAGTTCATATGTTCCTTCCTTAGTGAGACCTCTTCTAGCTTTGTCAGCAAGAATTTATCTTTCCCTATTCCTGGCTCCTCTATTTTACCTACAGTAAGTTTTCCAAACTTACCTATGTTAGAGTTCAGTATGTGTTCATTTGCAAACTTCTTCAGGCCAGAATTGACATCGTATTCCCTTTTATAGCCTCAGAACCTGGGACAGTGCTTTGCATGTATCAAGTGCTCAATTCACATTGCCTGAATTGAACTGAATACCGGAGTCCACTGGTTGAGGCACAGAATGTCCCCTAATCATCCCACCACACCTCTTTAAGATCATCTTTCCAAATTCAGAACAAACAAAAACAAAACAACAACAACAAAAAAACCCCAAAGAAATCTGAGAACCCACAGAGAACTCTCCCACTCCTGAAAACCTACAACCCATTAAAAAACCATTTGGAAAAGCACAACATGGACAATCTCAGGCCACAGACCAAGAACACCATTCCAGGTTCAGTCCTGCTTGGCTGCAAAAAAAAAAAAAAAAAAAAGGCTAATGGTAACAGGGCTTCTAAAGGCAAAAACACAGCCACATGTGGATGAAGTCTCTCACCAAGGGCTGGGGGTTCCAGGATTTCTGAGAAGGCTCCTTCTATCCTAATAAAGTTCTGAGCTTCTCGACCTCCAAATCCCAACTCCCTGCAGGAGACTCAAAAACACCCAATTTAATTAAAACCTCTTTTTTTTTCACATTGAAGTCACAAGTTTTCATAGGTGCAACGTGTTGCTAACCCAGCAATTCCCAGACTAGACTGTTCAGCAAGGCAGGTACTGTTTTCTTTCTAGGGCCCATGTCCTTAAATTGCTTTGCTGCTTAGATATCTCTGAGGGCCAAATTGCTCTGGCAGATTCCAGCCCAAGCTCTTCCTCCTTCACCCAACTCTTTTCTGGCCTGCAAGATTTCTTTCTCCCATAGGCAAGATTAGCCAATAGGAGGAGAATTCTCACCTCTTTTTTTGTTTTTTTTAAAGTATATTTTTAATGTTTGTCTTTAGTTACCTTGAAACTCAGATAGTCAATAACAACAGTAAGCACAGCACTCTGCCTTCTGGAAGGATGTCAAACAAGCATGTGGAATGGTCTACAATTTTCTAATTGGCAAGACCGTTACACAGATTGAGCATTATATTTCTGCAAATTCGAGTGCTAAAATAAAATGTGATCAGTCTGTGCGTATATATTTCCTGAGTACCTATTACACACCAGGCTCTGTAGCAGGTTCTGGGAATACAGTGTTGAACCAAACTGACAGGGCTTCTGTCTTACGTGCTTAGTGTTTTGCCAGAAAGCTACAGACAGCCAGTGCTAAGAGAGAACGAGGGTTGGTGAGACCCTTGTGCCCTGGACTTGTCTGGGAGGAGACTATACAGCACATTCTCCAAGTTTTCTTTCCTTCCCAACTGTGGGAATATCTTTCTAAGCAATCTCCCATCTCCTTTCCCCCTTTTCTTCTTCTTATTTCTCTCTACAGCATGAATTGTTGCATAGCCACCGTTATAGTCACTGGTTTTAGACTCCTTCTGGCAAAGAAGTCTCACTATTAGGTTCAGTGTGAGCTCTTAATCTTTCCTCTTAACCCAGCCAACCAAGGGAGGCAACTTGAATTGTGTGACTTGTTGGTTTCCATCTGGAGTCAGACTCATTGGTACTCTCTGTTTTCCTACACGTATTGAGAAATTCCAGGTACACTGGAGTCTCTTGTCCTGGGAAGGCCCACAGTTCCTGAGGTGTTAAAAAAAAAGACACCGTAAAATATTTATGGGCCTATATCTTGGTACTTTGCTCTCAAGCTCCTGGAAGCACCAGCTTCCTAGAAATTTATTACTCACTCTGTAAACAAACAAAATAGAAAATGGTAAAAAAAAAAGGGGGGGGGGCAGCTCTCCAATTACTTGCTTGAGAAATACACAAGTGCTCTGTAGAAGGGAAAGCAATGGTCTCTCTGATCCTTGAAGATCAAATCCATAAGGAAGTCACAGGTTTTGATACAACTTCGTTGATGAACTCAATCCGCTATCTAGGAGCCAGTTGGTCTACCTGGAAGTGTTCTGGGAATATACAAGCTAGACTATGTGTGGGGAACCACTGATCAAATTCCAGATATGAAACTGTGACTTGATATGGCATTAGAATGTATATTTTGACATTAGCTTATTTTCTTGCCAGTAACCTTTCTGATTTTCCAAAATCTTTTTCCTTGCTTTCCTCTGACGCTAGCAGATTAACTTTCTATAACGAGATCATCTGAAGCCTCTCTTATGGCTAAACCACTGTGATTTTGTATCCCTAGATCCCAAATCCTGCAATTAACAGGGGTTTAGGAGAAATGACTCAAGACCCTTCTCCTGAAAATCTACCCAATTTATTATTGGAGTCTTATTCGCATTGGAAAGAATGAATCAAAATTAGATCCACAGATAGAAGAATATAGTATTGACAAACAGCATGTAGATCTTGAGAAAATGAAATTTAAAATAGCAAGAGAATTTAAGGGCACCAAATGAGTTTAAAAGAAAGCAAATGTGTCCTTTATCTGTATTTGCCAACACAGAGTAATAGCCATAGTCTCCAAATTAGATGGTGCATACCCTTGGCCTTCAAATGAAGGGTGAAAATAAATTGAGAAGTCCAAAAAACTCAGTGTTTTATCAGGTCTAATTTAGTCCTAGAGCTATCAGGAGTCCATTTGTTTCCAAATGGAGCATTGCCTGGTGGCTGTATTTCCGTTCATGGCAGAAAGCTGCTAGGGCCATCAGAGCAAGGGAAACTTCACAAAGAAAGTCAGAAAGCAGGGCCAAAAGGCAAATAAGGTTCCTGTCACAGCCAAAATGGTTCACTTAGCTCTTTGTGCTCCTCTCTTACTCTTTGTAACGGAGCAATTTCTATGAGAGTTGTGTAAAAACAAGGAGATTTTTAGCTTTGAGCAGCAAATGAGAGAACTGGGCAAGGAAAGCATGAAATTTAGTGAGGGAAAGAAAGAGTGATAGGAGAATAATGTAAAATCCCTGGAAAATAGTGCTTCCTCTTTAAAGAATCTACTATGTGAAAATCCATGCCTGTAAAACAGATATACTCTGGATGGATTTTCTCAGTTCTGAAGAGTCCATCACTTTACCAAAATGCTTTTTAAGTCTTCATCTCATGACCTCACATTCAACGTGGTTGAACATTTTCTTTTGGACACCTCTCTATCTACTCAGCTGGAAGAGATGAAAAGGAGAATCCATGAAGTAGGGTCCCTTGGAGGTCTCTGTGTCTACCCATGTTTGTGCTTTGCTCTGCCAAGTACATATAATATGACAAGACTTAGAAACCCTAGGTAGTCCAGAGGGGAGAGTTTCTGTTAAGAATGGAGGCAGAAGAACCATGGACTTACAGGGTTGGAAAAGACCTTCAAACTCTTAAAATCTCTCTGCTGAGAAGGCAATCCCTTCTTCAATGTCCTGACAGAAGGCCTCTGCTGAAATGCCCCCAAACGATAAGGACATCAGTGGTAGAACAACTCCAGTGCCTCCCCTATTCTGCAAGCAGAAGAACATAGCAATGGGGTATTATACGAGTCCATGAGATAGTCATCTCTTTCATGAGTGGAGGTCACCCCTTGGTAACTCAGCAGAGTTCCTTCTCTGAACCTTCATTGTATCTGTACCTGCTAAGGCACTTGACCTCACCCTGCTTTATATTATGGTTATTTATGGGTTATCTCATCCCCCTGCTGGGTCATAAACTCCTTGAAGGCCAGAGCTTTACTTTACCCAACCATTTTCACATACTCCACAACACTTAGGACAGTGCCTTAAATATGGCAGGTAATCAATAGTTTTGTTTGCTTTTTAAAGTGATTTGTTTTTAAACTGGATTTCAGCTTTGCTCTGCAGAAGACTACTCAGATTAGAAATTATTTTGTCACTATAGATTTAAATTTCCTTAATATTTCCTTATATGTAATCCATAGAAAGTATGCCTGCCACACAGTAGCCAGTAAATATGTTTGTTGCATGAATTTATGAGTGAATACATCAATGAACAACTGCTTGCAGAGGGTGCTCTCCCTTTTTCCCTGTGAAGTTGAGGCCGTATTGGGAGAATGTTTTACTGTCTGAACATAACTCTCCTGTTTCAGTCTAGTATTGCTGATACAATGGTGTCATCATCACTGCTTATCCAATATTGATGTGACCTGAACTTTTGCTCTGTGTAATCACAGATCTGGGTGAATTTCCTAGAAGAGAACAGCCCCAGAACTAAACTGTTAAGTAGACAAAACACAAATTGGGCCTCTTCCATATTGTCAAGAGCGAGGAAGGCGCTAACTCTGTTCTGCCTCTTCCATCGCAGCCCCTAAACCCCCACAGTAGCACCTACCAAGGCCTTGCACAAAATAATAGGCCCCTTAAGCTTGCCTGCTTTATGCCTCGTCCTGCTCCATTCATGCACCCTGGGTGTTATGTTACTTCCTTCCCAGAAGCTCTGTATACGTATACCCTAATCCAATGGAACAAAGCTATAATGGGGACATTCAAGGCCCCAGTAACCATTCACTGAACTTCAATGAACTTTGTTCATTCAAGAAGTGGTTGTCATTAAGATAGTCTGCAAGTGACAGAGTTCTAGGTTTACATTGGCTTAAACAACATGGAAGTTTATTTCTCTCTCATGTAGACACCCCAAGATACATAGATCAGGGCTGCTGAACATCAGTTCTGTTCCACAAAGTCCTCAGGGATCCAGGCATCTTCTAGCTTTCTACCTCATCATCCTTATATTTTGGCCCTTATCTGTATGGCCCAAGATAGCTGCTGGAGCAATGAGGAACAACATTCCAGTCAGCAAGAAGAGTTTTAAAAAGTAAAGGATGTATGCTGGTTGTCTTTTAAGGAAGGATCCTAGAAGCTGTCATGTTACACTTGCACTTGTATTCCATTGTCTAGAATTTCAGCAAATGGTCACACATAATTATAAAGGAGGCTGAGAAATATGGTCAGCTGAAAACCAGTGTTATTATGGAAAGAAGGAAAATGGATATTGAACAATGAGTAGGAATCCCTGCCAAAAGGACCATCCCAGAATGTAAGTCATATCACTTAGGTGCTCACCTATGCACTATAAAATCAAAGGTTGATCTAGTGTCAGCCAGATCCAGATGCCAATCCTGGCAGCATTACTTGATGAGCTGTGTGATGCTATCAAAAACAGGTATAGTGCCTCCCTCTATGGTTCCTATAAAATGATGTGAGATGACCAGCAGTGCCTAACATAGTGCCTGGCACATAGTAGATGCTCAGCTAACATTTATTATTATTTTTATCATTCTGCCTGCATATGAGGCTGGCTCTGCTCCTGACTGTAGACAAACTTGGGCATAAAAACATTAACAAAATTTCCAGTGGCCATGTTTCTTGAGCAATTTCATACCCTATTCCACTAACCAGTTGCATTAGAGCAAATGAATGGCTGCCCAAAAGAATGTCTTTATCCTCAGTTGCCCTTTCCTTTCTGTCTTTGTTGGATGATGTCAAACAAAGACAAAAGCAATTAACAAACTTCTCAGCAGCTTAAGATATGACAATTAGGATCAGCAGAACTTAAAAAGGAAGCCCAAAATAATGGAGGGGGGAGTAAATTTTTCAGAATGCAAAGATCATTCATTTTCACATCGCTTTATTTATCAGGCCAAGCAAACTAACGTGAGAAGTCACTCTGGAAAAGGGTAAAGAAAAATAGATCTCTTTTGGTACTGTCTACCATGCCATATCAAGTAAACAGATTAAGAGGTACACTAGGCTTTACTTTCTATTGTTTCATACTCACTTCCTCTTTGAAGACGCTCTAAGATGCACTAAGCTCTTCCCATTGGCTTCTGTCTAGGCAGGAAGTTTCTACTCAGGTTGAGAATTACTGTGGTAGAATGATTTAGTGCTTGGGCAGACCTGAGTCTGAATCCTGGCTTGCCCACTTAATAGGTGAGTGATCTTGAGATAAATTAATTAAGTTTTCTAATGCTCAATATTTTTAATGGTAAGATGGGGATAATATTGTCCATCTCATTGTCTTAAGAATTAAATGATAAAGTGTATGTGTAAACCAGATGTCCCCAAGTTTTCCAATCCACTTGGGTCACATTTTTATCCAATATCTATAAAAAATGTCTTGTGACCCCCTTTCCACATTCCATGGGAAATCCATGTACTTTCCAAAAGCTCTGAAGATTTGGGGTGCCATGCTTCTCCCAAGTTAGTTCACTCCGTAGTCTGTTTTCCAACTATTTCCCACTCCCACTTGTCACTCTTGACTCCTGAAACTGCTCTCCTCTGTCACCTGCCTCCTTTGCTCCAGCTCACCTGAGAGATAAATAAGGGTAGGAAAAAGCTGGAAGCAGTATAGTCATGGGTGCCTGGAATTTTGCAGGAGCAGTGGGAATGAGCAGGAATAGGGAGACCTGGCAGCTATGATAAAGGAAGACTTGATACAAAATGTTGCCTGCCTGGATAAAGGGAAAAAGGAGGAGAAAGTAGTCAAAGACGATTGTAAGATTTCGAGTCTAGATAAGCAAGAGGATGATGGTGCAGACATGGGCAAGACCAGAAGAGTATTTGACTTTAGTTGACTTTAGTTAATGGCATTAGTTAATTAACTAATGACTTTAGTTAACTGACTTTGGTTTTAGAGATACTGAATAATAATAGAGCATTCAGAAGATAACCCCCATGGCTCATGAATGGTGGTGGTCCAAAGCTCTGGGAGAGGGTAGTCCAGAGCAATAGGTTTGGAAGTTTCTTTGTACAGATGACTGCTGAAGTACAACACCCTCCCAAGCTCCAACATTAAAACTTTGTTATATTTTAAAATAAAAAGAAAGAAAAGAAAATTGCCATTTTGGAGTCTCAAAAAAAACTGAGCACCATCCAATTACATCCCAAATAATCTCATTCCTTTAGCCCAGCAACTGAGTTTCTATTCACTATTATTTTTCTAACAAAAATTTAAAATCACAGAATCATAACACACTGTGGTTGTAATAAGCCTTAAAATGTTCCTGGTCCAAATGCCTCACTCACATAGGGGAAACTGACCTACTAGAGAGTACAGGTGACCTGTACATACTTAAGTTGAATGATGCTCCCAGGTATCCATAACCTGCCAGAGGAATTTCTGCTCTTCCTTGCACATCTTTTCACCTACAGTTTAGCTACTGAAGGTATGGTCTGAGACATTCTATATGCATTTAAGATGTTCCTTCCAACTAAAGTACAGACACAGGTAGCGAGGAGACACTGCGGAATATGGAGCCAGAAGGCGTAGATTTTAGTCCCAAGCAGAAAGAACCGGCTGCATGACCTGAAGACAGTCATTGAATCTTTCAAGGTCTCAGTTTCCTCATTTGAGCAGCAAGGGATTGATCTGGATTAGTTCTGAAATGCCTTGCAGCTCTGATGTTCCTTGATTCTTGGAGGTATCGACGGTCTCCAACTGGATGCACATCTTCCAATCCCACACAAGATGGAGAGCAGGCCCATCCCAGTATTTGGGGAGGCCCATCAGGACAAGAGCTGGCCTCTCTCTGTGGGGGCTGGAGAAGGGAAGCAGCTGAAGCAACACTATCAGCTTCCTTCCTATTCAGAAGAGAACAATCGAGCTCCTCCCAGGGGAAGCCTTTCGGATTTTGACAGTGTGGGGTCTGTCTTGTGACGGGAACGGAGGATTAGTGGAGAATGGGGTGCTTAGCAGCCGGGATTCTGAACACAGCATCAAAGATGGAAGGAAAGCCAAGAGGTCCTTAGGTCCAGTCCCCTGCCTCTATCTAAGCCTTCCAAGGCAGATGGTTGTCATCCTACATTTAAAGATCTCCAGGGCAGCTTCCCACAGCGCCCTGGGTCAGCATGTTTCCCCTTTACAATCAAGAAATTCTTCCTGATGCTTAAGTGGAAACACTTTCAATGTAGCACAAGTCTGTTTACCCTCGTCTAGTCCTCAGTGGAGATGAGAACGAATACTCTGTGTAATAATAACACTTATTATACCTGGCGGCGAAGATTAAGTCACCTCTTAGTCTTGTCTTTTCTGGGCTAAATCTTCACTCTATTTTCCACCCAGTTCATCATTTTTTTAGTCCTATCTGGATCCATTCCAGCTTCTCCAAATGAGTCTTAAAATAGGAGGATGAAATCTGAGTTCCCAGTCTAATTAAAACCTCAGCAATGCCAAGTTTTGTGCAAAGATTACTCTCCAGGCTTTCATTTCATAATTCTCGACATACGGCCGCATCGTATTACAATTTTGTTGTAGCCCTTTCTCACTCACTTAGGGCCCACAGCTATCTTGCTATAATACTTGTCTCTGCCAGTTGGAGCCCATTTCTGTCCATTTTAAACATCTTCCTGTTTTTAATGACCACCCCCTTCTAAACTGTTAGAGGTCACTTTAAATTCTAATCCTACCTCCTAATGCTTGAAGAGCTTTTCCTGCCTTAGTGCAATCTGAAAAACATTCTAGTCTATTACCTCAGTCCCTGAGAAAGGAATCTCAATTTATATCAATCCTATAAGAGTCTGAATACCACTCATTTCTCCCAATACCCACAAGCATGGTTTGAGCATGAAAAACAATGCAGACCACCCCTCTCCATTCATTTATTCAACAAGCATCTTTCTGAGCACTAATGATAGGCACTGGGGATACAACAGTGAACAAATCACAATTTCTCTATCCATTCAGTAGCACGCCCATACAGTGTAGACCACAAAAAGTATTCATTAAGCTCTTACCCTTTTGCAGACCTGCGGTTGGTGTTGGGGCTAGAGCAGTGAACAGGATCCCATGGATCTCAAGTTCCAATGGGGTGGGGAGGAGAGAGACAAGGTACAAGTCAAGCAATAAATAAATGGAACTGAGTCTATCTTGATAAATGTTTTCAAAGAAACATTGGAATGATAGATATCAGGGTGGTGGCTATCTTAGATGTGGAGAAAGCTCCCCAACGAGGGGTCTCTGAAGACCTTACAGCTTAGCAGGGGTCTGCTCTTCTGAACCAATCCCCTTTAGCAAACCAACCTTCTTTATAGTCTATTCTCCCAGACCTAGACTTCACTTTTACTGGGATGTTGATGGCTGACAATGCACTGTTCCTTAGTAAATTATTGACATTTCCAAAGGACTCTTTCATGTATTTTAATCAAAAGAAGTGATAAACGGAAGGAATTTCGGGATACGGTTGCCTTAGTTCCTTAGGAAGTTAATAGACATTCCTGGGCAACAGGAGTCCAGTGGCCCATTAAATATGGGGAGAGTGGATTTCAGTACCATCAGATAGATTTCTTCACTATAGAACTTCTCACAAACTTGAATAAGCTGGTGAACTTTTGGACTCTCTAAAATGGGATAACATGTACAGCTGTTTCCTAAGTTTTTTTCATGGAACCTCTTGAGAAACACTCTTTGGTGAACACTGGGCTGAGGAGGTGTCTTGGATCCTTTGGTGTCTTTTGACATTGGATGTGGCATTTGGGATATGATGTACAGGCCAGCTGGATGTTTGTGGAAGGTAAAATAGGAACGTAACTGGCTTCTCTGCAAGCCTGGGCCTGGACTTCTCTACTTTCCTCAGATCGTGGAACATTTTGGGAATCTTTTGAGTGTCTGATCCACAAACACACATAATTACACACCACACAGAGGATTCACAGGCCTCTTACCAAAACTCATCTATGGACTACAGGATTTCTAAGGACCTGTTCAGGGCTAAAGTTCTACTAAGTTTCTGCTCTCAGGTTATGTTGATCTCTTGGTCCGTGTTTTTTATTAACTTATGGGTTTCTTGGGACCAGACCAAGTGTTTTACCTCTTCCCAAGCTCCTTCAGCCTTGGTGAAGTGCTCAGTACACAAAGGATGCTAATAAGTAACAGCCAGGGAGGGTGGAGAGACCCCTCAACACAGAAGTACCAGCCAACCCTGGGGATACCCAATTGGCTTCCCAATTAGTGAATGAGGTCATTTTCCCTCTGATGTTTTCCAGAAATAGATCTGTGAAGAAGGCGTGCACTGAAATGACCTAGTGGGGCAACGGGAAGGAAGTGACTAGAAAGGGAATCATTAAAAATCCAACTTCTTCTTTAAAGGGAAATGGAAACAGGGACCTGGAGGACGGTTATAATTGCCAAGCCAGCAGTGGCCCCTGCTTTCCTCCCCCTGCTCCCAATATGGATTTCCTGCCTGCGGGGCACCATTTGATTTAAAGCTATGGGAGCCTCACAGACATTCTCATGGGAAGGGCTCGGCAAAGAAATAGAACAGCGTTTGCCCTCCTCCTGCCACTTCTGCATGGAAGCCGTTGGATTAATTAACCCTGTTTCCTCAGCAGGACTGATCCCGACACTTGCTCAAGAAACTTTGATGCTTATGTGTGGCCTGACTGACAAATAACAAATTATGATTTTCCTGTTTGCAAAATTGAATGTCCTCTAGTTTATATAACCACCTGGTTCTATAAGCAATCATCAGTGGCATATTTCCCTTTAACTCTCCTTTGCCATGAGTTTTGAATGCTCTGTGAAAAGATGTTTTGATGATGTGGTCCTGAGGGTGTGCCCAAAACCCACCCCACCTGTTTGGCTTCTCTGCATTAGCCTGGGAGGTTATAAAGGGTGAGGGCATAGAAAAGATAGATTTGGGTCCTCGGGAAGTCGGTCTTATAGAACTAAGTTTTACAACTGAGCAGATTGGCTTGAATACCCACCTGACAATTTTGAAAGCCTAAAAATAAATTGTACCTGGTACTTAGAAAAGGCAGCTTTCAATATCAGAGGACATCCTTGTGTTTCTAGTGTTCCATTTGGCTGGGGAATTTGTTAAGGCTCTAATTTCCCTCCCTGTGACCTGGCTTGTTGTCTTCAGGTGCTAGCTGCAAGCCAGAACGACACAGACTGTGCAAATAAAAAAGGCAGGGAAGGGAAAAAGGTCAACATGTGTTTTTCGTTTCAGTGTAGTTTCTTACTTTGGAGGGTTATGTTTTTTTTCCTTTTTGCAATAAAACTGGTTCTGCTACTAGACTGACATACAGTTACCTTTATTAGGCAATTATCAAAAGAGACAGGAAGTCTTTCTGGAGTTTTTAAAGTGTAAGGGGTCCTTCCCAGTATGCCTGTCCTCATTGGCCCTTTCCTCCTGGCCAGTGCTCCACCACTTAGCCATATATTATATCCAAATGTTGGATGTCTATAACACACAGAGGCCAGAGACATGGGCATCATCTGAGAACTTGGAATTGCAAGTTATCAGGCACCATCTCAGGCTTACGAATACAGAAACTGAGGGCGGGACCCAATGTTGTTTTAACCAGCCCTCTGGGTGGCACTGATACAGGCTCAGGTTTGAGAAGCACTGATACTTATCATTGTGTAACCACCCACTGCATGACGTGTGAGTCACCTTGGGCACTGGCTGCTTCAGGAGCTCCCACAGGTTTATGAACCTGAAGTTTGTCTTTTCATGGGGGTTAGGAGGCAGGTATGTGGGTGGAGAAGTTTTACCATTTGAAATCAAAGGAGCTTCCAGATTTGTGAATCACTTAAGCTCTCAGTTTTCTCATCTATAAAATGAGGGTAATTCCATCTGTCTCACAGGGTTGTTGAAATGGCTGAAGGAGAGAATGTGTGTGAAAGTGATGTGGAAATGGCCAGGCGCCGTCTGCAGTGAGTTCTGGAGTTAGCTCTATGGATCAATAACACCAACACGCATTGTGAACTGCAGTCTCCTGGCTGGGGAAGGGACTGCATGTCCTCTGTCCTCACCTGTATTCTGAACCCCGAGTCCAGGTACACAGTGGCCATTCACTGACTCTTTGCTGAAATCTTGGAACTAAGTATTCACTCGTGCCGTCGTCACATGTACCCTGTGAGGTGGATACTATTCACACCCCCCCTTTTGGATGAGACCCGAGAGGTTAAGCAACTTACCCACAGGCACAAAATTAGAAATGGAGCCAGCGTCTGAACTCAGGCAAATCGGCTCCGGAGACTTTGTTTTCACTAGTTCACTGTACAGCCTCACAATTAATTCATTAATGGTGATGCTGAGGACGGTGATGTGAGGTGACATTTCATGAATGCTTGTTCTATGTCACTCACTGTCCCAATCTCTCTATGTGCCTTAACTCACCACAACCCCACAGAGGGAACTGTTAGGTAACCGTTGCTAGCATCATTGCGCTTTAACAAGAAAGGAAACAGAGACACAGACATGGGCCCTGATTTGGGGTTTCTTCTTTCCAATGTAAAAATTTCTTCATACTGTGCCTCTCTGTGTACTGTTGGTGCACTTGACATCAACCCACTAATCAGTGATCATTTATAAACTGCCTGATAAATGCCCAGTGCTGTGCTTCTAGACACAGAAATATGAGACACCATTTCCACCCTTAAAATGCTTCAAATCGGGCTTCCCTGGTGGCACAGTGGTTTGGAGTCCGCCTGCCGATGCAGGGGACACGAGTTCGTGCCCTGGTCCAGGAAGATCCCACATGCTGCGGAGAGGCTGGGCCTGTGAGCCATGGCAGCTGAGCCTGCGCATCCGGAGCCTGTGCTCCGCAACGGGAGAGGCCACAACAGTGAGAGGCCTGTGTACCTCAAAAAAAAAAAAAAAAAAAAAAGCTTCAAATCAAGTTGGGGAAATTGATTGGTCCTCATAAAACAGAAAAAAAAAAGCCTAATATATAGATTAAGTGCTAGTTTGTGATGCACAAAATAATCATTTTGCACCTTCAGAGAGGTTAGTGGGAATGAAATCCTCAGACAAGAATTCTCACAGGGGCCTAAAGGAAACTCCCTTGCTGGACTCAGACTCCAATTGCTCTGGGCAATGGTCATTGAAACGTTGATTTCAGCATCGCCACACTACAGTTTCCTATAAGGTTGTCATAGGAACCACGGGCATGGAGGGCATGGTGACCTGTTATCCCATTTTTGTCTGTTTTGTTCACATCTTATCCTCAGTACTGAGAGCAGTATCTAGAATATAGTAGGTGCTCAATGAACATTGGTGATTGAATGATTAGAAGCAGGAAAGGAATAACGTGGTCAAAGAAGGGCAGGTGTGGCCAAATTTGGGGTTAGATGGGGAGGTAGGTTGTCAGGGATATTACTCCCTGAAAGAAGGTTGAGAGACCCCAGGCTGGGCAGGAGGCAGGTATTCCAGGGAGGTCCTGAGTCCAGAAGGAGCACGAAAGCAGAGCTTTTGTTATTTAGAACACAAACTCCCCATCTCCCTACAGGAGGTATGATGCTGTTGGCAGCCATGCTCTGGGGATCCCCTCTCCCTACCCTGGAGAAGAAAACTTGTAGGTACTTGGTGATTTTGAAAATTGAGAACTAGGGTCTCTTGTCATCAATTTCATTTTTCCTGGTTTTTCTTCTACTTAGTAAAACACCAAGCCCAATTCTTGGTTACATCCCATGTTTCCTTCAGAGGAAACTGCGCTAGTAATTGAAAACAGAAATTGGTTCTTTTCTCTAATTCATGGGATGCAGGTAAGATTCCTGTTTGTGCTCTACTTTGGCTCTCGCTTTTCTAATCCTGGGAGGAAATCTAGATATAATTCTCTGCTTTGGTCCTTATGAAAAATTGTAGGCTTTCACCAAAATAGGATTGTCTGATAATATTATTTGACTCAGTAATTCCATTCCTGGGAATTTATTCTTACAAATGATCTAGAAGTAGAAAGTTATGTGCCCAAAGACACTTATTGGTGCATTAGTTAAAATAATGATAAAGCTGGAACTAGACTAAACGTCTAATAACAGGAAAATGTTTAAAAAATAAATGGTGGCAAATCTACTCAATAAAATATTCTTCATCTTTAAAATTATAATTATAAAGATTATGGAGCAATATGGAAAATGCTCCCAATATACTGTTAAATGAAAAACCACAAAAATACTACCTGAAATTTAGGCTGTGACTGTACCTGTGTCAAAATGATGCATGCATCTGGGTGAGAACTAGAAAAAAAAATAGAAAAATGATGAGATTATGATGTGTTGGGATAGTGAGATTATGGGTTAATTTTCATTTTTCAGTTTCGGCTGAAGTTGTCATAATTTTGTGCAATACAAAGGGATTGGAAACGAGATGGTCTGGCTGCACTACAGAGCTGACTGCCCCTTTTGAAAGAGGAAAGAATCACAGTGTACTGGGTGAGATGTGAACATCCAACACCAGCCATGCCTTAAACTGCAGGATTGCCCAGACTTTTCTCTCTAGGGCAAAAGCCATGCATGACATTCCTTCTGGCAGTCTCTGGAATACCTAGGCTATAACTCTGTCTACTGCATGTGCTCAAAACCTGGGGTTGGTGGGCTGACTTAGATAACCTCCTCCATATCCTTCATGGATTTTAGCATTATGTGCCTTTAAGAATCCCAGTAATGGTATCAACTTCAGAATTTTTCCTCACCTGAGAATTCTCCCACTTTCAAGGTGTCCCCAGTTGAAGTGAACTCACTTGGCAACCTACTAGCTATATGATTTGGGTCAAGTTACTTAACCTTGCTAAACCTCAGTTTCCTCATATGTAAAATGGGTATAGTAATAATGCCTACTCCATGCAGTTGCTGTAAATGAGATGACATGAAAAGTAATATTTACTATACTAGCTTAATAGAAAGCACTCAACAAAGGGAAGCTATTGGTAATATATTACTGCAAAGGCACGCATTTGTTCTAAATGTCAAAGAAATTAGTTTAAACATAAAATGAACTGGAGAATGAAATGCCCCTTTTCAATCTCCAGAGAAACTTGTGTTTAATGGAAAAGTTTCAAACCTCATTTGATTATACCTTTAGGTCTTATTATAGTTCCTTCTTTCTCACTAGCTAATCAATATCCTCTAGGTTTGAGTCTTGTCAAATGTTCTTGAGGCATGAAGGTGTTGTCTGCACTATTGTGTTTAAATCAACGTAAGGGAGCTTAACTAAGCATCAAACCAGGTAGTACGGTCTGCATAGTAACTCTGACACTTGAAGAAATGCATCATTTCAGGCCAGATAGAAGGCTAGGAGAAAGAGCCACAGTTGGTGATGCCACAGATGACTAACCCTGATGGGGGAGGTGAGAAAGTTGGGAAGCCAAGAGCCACAGCCAAGGACAAGAGAAGAGTCTGGTTTGAAAGGAGAGTGTTAAGACATCAACAGCCTGGAAGGAGAAGTCCAGGGTGATTTGTGGCCTGTTGAGTACCAGGAAAAAAGATGTGGCCAAAGAAGGCACAGATGTTCTGAAGAATGCAAGGAATTTATGACGGGTCATAGTCTGACTGCAGGAAATGCCTGCTGAGGGCAGAGCTCAGTGGACCGTGGGAGCACTGGTTCAATGAGAAGATATGGGAAGACTAGGATGTCACAAGTACCTTTACCAGAGTATCGTCCTGCACCGGAAGCAAAGGAGGAGGAAGAGGAGGACAAGAAGTTGCTTGAGGAGAAAAATAAATAAATTAGCAAGTCGTTAGACGTAGATTAAAATATTTCTAAACCAACAGCCCCCTTTTCCCTGTCACTCTTCTTTGTAAAAGTCATTGTCAATGACTTGAACTGACAGCTCAGAAGTGAGAATGTTTGTAGCTCTCTCCACATTCTCTTATCAGAACCGCTACTACTACGAGTCAAAACGCTTCACTTCTCCTCCTATCCCTATTATACAGAAGCTGCTGCAAGACCTTGACAATCATTTCCTCTCATCAACCTAAAGGTTTATACATGCAGTTTTTATATAAATATGCATCTAATTGACATAGTGGGGATTATGGAGACCATACCCATTAAGAGATCAATGGATTTTATATTCTCCTTTTTCACAGGTGTGACAGGCTAGGTGTGGGGTTACAAGGAAGCAGGTACTTGCTGAAAGGCTGGAAAGAGAGAATGGAGGCTTCCCTGTTCAACAACTATGCATCAGAAGAGAGCATTTAGCCCCTGAACTTGGGCCCTGACTTCCTACTAGAGTTAGGACAGAGCTAATTATGCCTAAGTATTAACATCAGCAGTGCCTTCACGCAGGCTTCCCAAACCCAGATCTGAGCCAAAGAGAGCAGACAGAAGGTAAGTGTTGAGGGAAATAAAATATCCCACAAGCAGTTATCCTGGCCCACTGTCCCTGCACGAAGGAGCCTCCGCAGCTATAGGACACATCAGGCCTCACGTTGCTTGCTTCTAATGAGGCCAACTAATTCTGCAACCATGGGCAGGTTTCGTGATAAACTGGAAAATGACTTCTGGGGCAACTGTCTTCAGTTCTCAGAAAGAAAATTCACAGAAGTGAGTGATTGGCTGAAAGGCCAAGAAACCATTGCCTCAGAGTGGGGTCCCAGAGCAGAGCAACGTGGTCATTCACAGTGTGTTTGAGTATGTGACAAAAAATAAAAATAAAAATGAGTTTGATTTCTCCAGCCAACATCACAAGCTGAAAATATTTTCCTTTAGTAAAATAAATACGGGAATCAGAGATTTTTCTTGATTGATAATAATATTTGCTAAAAGCATTTAATGAGGTTTGGAGATGTAGAAATGATATCAGTCCCAGATGAAATAAAGATGAGAACAGGATTTAGCTTGGAGACAAGCTGCAACCCAGCCACACCTCTCTCTCCTTATTCATACTTAACTTGCTCAATTCAGAAAAATAATATTTGGGGGTGGGAGGAGTGGGGTGGCTAAAACTAACAGGCTCGGTGATTGCCAGATTACTAAGAGACTTCTTAGCTGACCTTGAATTTGCTCTCCGGTCCAAAGCTTTATGAAATTCTAAAATTTAATAATTTGAGGAAAGCCCTTAAAGTCTCTTGGTCATGTTTAAGCAATTAAATATTAAGCGGAAAGGGAGAAAATTATAGTAGCAAAATTCTATAGAAAAAAAGAGATAAAGGATGGTTAGACAAGTCCAGATTTTAGCTGAAATTTCCTGAGATAATATAATCTCTCGTTAAGTGAACCAATTACCCTCAGTCTGCATACCTGCTTAATATTTTGATGAATCATACTACCACTTGCTTGAGAACTCCTTGTACAGATTTAAAAATTTTAATAACCTTAACATTAGTTTATCTTACCAAAAAAAAGGTGTAGCATTTGAAAAGAAAACATGTATATAATGGTCTTCTAATTTTGTCCTCTGGGCAGATGTTGGGTCCCAATGGTAGAGATGATGACCTGTCTGGAAGCCCATTCACGTTATCAGAGATGGGATAACATGTAATTGTAGATGGAATTTTCTGGGGAAACTATGTACCAGTCCCCCAGGAAGAAACTGAATATCACACAGAGGATTCAGATACCATTGACAGACACTTAGGAAGCTAGTGAAATAAAATGTTGCCCACGTTGAATACTAGGAAATTCAGCATTCTGGTCAACAATGTTAACAACCCTCCTGGGACTGGTCACTTATCTTTTGAAGATGTGGCTTTTTGAAGAGTAATGTTAAAAGACCATGCCCCCAGAATGGCCATCATCAAAAAATCTACAAACAGTAAATGCTGGAGAGGGTGTGGAGAAAAGGGAACCCTCATACAGTGTTGGTGGGAATGTAAATTGATACAGCCACTGTGGAGAACAGTATGGAGGTTCCTTACAAAACTAAAAATAGAACTACCATATGACCCAGCAATCCCACTACTGGGCATATACCCTGAGAAAACCATAATTCAAAAAGAGTCAGGTACCACAATGTTCATTGCAGCTCTATTTACAATAGCCAGGACATGGAAGCAACCTAAGTGTCCATCAAAAGATCAATGGATAAAGATGTGGCACATATATACAATGGAATATTACTCAGCCATAAAAAGAAATGAAATTTAGTTATTTGTAGTGAGGTGGATGGAGCTAGAGTCTGTCATACAGAGTGAAGTAAGTCAGAAATAGAAAAACAAATACCGTATGCTAACACATATATATGGAATCTAAAAAAAAAAAAAACCAAAAAGTTTCTGATGAACCTAGGGGCAGGACAGGAATAAAGACACAGACGTAGAGAATGGACTTGAGGACATGGGGAGGGGGAAGGGTAAGCTGGGATGAAGTGAGAGACTGGCATGGACTTATATATACTACCAAATATAAAATAGATAGCTAGTGGGAAGCAGCCTCATAGTGCTTTGTGACCACCTAGAGGGGTGGGATAGGGAGGGTGGGAGGGAGATGCAAGAGGGAGGAGATATGGGGATATATGTATATGTATAGCTGATTCACTTTGTTTTAAAGCAGAAACTAACACATCATTGTAAAGCAATTATACTCCAATATAGATGCTAAAGAAAAAGTCACCAGGGGGGCTCACTAGTAAATTTGAACTGGAAGAAGAGGGAATCAGCAAACTTAAAGATAGAGTGATAGTGATTATGCAATCCAAATAACATAAAGAAGGATGGAGAAGAAATGAACAGAGCTGCAGAGATGTATGCGGCATTCAATTAAAATTAAAGACCATGCCCAGGAGTTTCTAGAAAGACTCTTCTCATACTCATTCTCATTTCTGGGTGCCCACACAAATGAGGCCACTTCCTCATTCTTCAAAGCCTTTAGGATCCATTTCCAAAATGAAGTTGGATTCTTTCTACTATTTCAACAGCTCCAGCAAATGACTCTCTTATCTTTCTTATCCTTCTAATTCACACCTGTATCCTGCCTTGAATTGGCTTCTGCAGTGCTCACAAATGGTCTTGTCCCCTCCCTGTACTCAAACCCACCTCCATACTGGTCATTTTCCCTATTTTCCTCCATCAAACCCAATGCTGATCCCTGCTTTTCCTAAATTCAATCTGATATATCAATCTTGTTTTCATATAAAATTAAATCTGACAAAGAGGAAAGACCTGGATCTCTCATCAAACTTCTCTTCACTGTATTTTTCTCTATTATTGGGGAAAAGCACTGATGTGCCATATATGCATTGTTGATTAGAAAGTGGGTCCCATAGCCATTTAGATAATGCTTAGAGTCGTGTTGTTAGAAGGAGTGCTTGATGTTATCCAGTACTTTGTCTATGTGAGAAAACTGAATCTCAGAGAGTTTGGGTGACTTGTGAGTTTGCACAAAGGATCTGGGCTGGAATCCAATGTTGTTTTCAGTATACCATATTGCCTTCTTTTTTACTTCCTCTCTGCATATGGCACTGTGCTAGGTGCTATAGAAACACTCCCCAGGAACTTTCAATTCAGGAACAACGCTGTTGACACACCAGCATGAAAGGTACCTCACACACAACCCAACTGGCACGGATGTGAACACTCTGCAGTTATTTATATCATGTAGCGCTCTAACCCCCTTCTCCCTCCCTCCCTCCTCTCCTGTGTTCAACCTGTCGCTGACTCTGGCTGTTGCTTCTCTGCACTAATGCCAACGGCTGTCTCTGCTGCTGTGGAGGCTGCCCTCCAACACCTCACTCCCTGATGCAGGCCCGGATGCCTCTCCTTATGGGGCCTACACCTCCCGACACTCTCCCTTCAGACAGGCCAGACGGCCCTGGCAGCTGTCACCCCTTCACCTGGATCCTGACCGTGTCACACCCACCCCTGGGAAAATCTCCAGATGCACCCTGAGCAAAACACAGAGGCCTGAGTGAGGAGACTGATGGGGAGCAGGGCCCCTGAGAACACAGGGCAGGTGCCAAGTTGCAAAGAAAAGAGAAATGATAGACTTTAGAGTGAAACTAAAAATAAAGAGAATGTGTTTTAATACCCCTTTGGCTGATTCATCTTTCTGTGGCACCAGAAAGAGGGGCGTTACCCCCTATTCATGAATGCCTTATGTTTTGCCTACAAGGCCTCTCTTCCCACATCTGAAAGAGTAAACTGACAGTAACAGTGTAAGTATAGGAGATAATGCTGGTGGCATGGCTACAATCTCCACATTGGAGCCGGACTCATCTTACAATTTCCGTCACAGCCTTTCTCAAAAAAATGAGATAACTCAGGTCCATATGTGCGATTCCTCAACATCCCTTCTTATTCTCTCTTGTTTTGTCTGTCTTCATCTCATTCAGGCGTGGGTCCAAGATGGAGTAGTGATTAGTGGGCCTGGTGACATTGTATACTTGGTGGCTGTTTATTTCCAAAGCATGGTTGGCAGGAAAGGGAGCCTTAGATTTCAGTCATTCCAGAGAGGGAACTAAACTCTAATTCTTAGCCTACCATGAACTCTGCATAATATGAGCTTTTGCCCTAAAGTGCATCAGTGAGCAAAAAGAATGTCAATAGCTGTCAATAACAGGAGACAAGAAGATATAGAGGAAGAAGAGAAAAGAAAGAGGAGAGAAATACATATGCTGGTGGAAAGTGATTGGGGAACCACTCTGACCATGTATTTTGCCCACACCCCTCCCATGCCTTGCAGCATTGTTTTGAAATAAGTGAATAGATACTAATGCTGAAAAGCCAATTATTTTAGCCAGTGGATTATTTGGGAGAAATCAAACGTAACAAGAGTTCAAGATAAGCCCATATCACTTGTGTGACTTGATTGGAGGATCTGTTCTCATAGAGTTCCTATTCCAGATTAAAATTATTTAGGACAGTCTATACAACATAAAGTTTGGATATTCTTTCAAAGGAACACATATTCGTTCATTTTCATAGAGAACAGTCCTCCTTTATCTAGAAAGGCCATCTTTTCAACCAAACTTTGGAAAGGATGCATTTTTAAGAGGAAGAGAGGAAGAGGAGGAGACCTGCCCAGCTAGCCTTGCCAGCCAACTAACTCCATAACAATTATGAGTTAAGATTTATTTAGAGTTTATTGCATACCAGACATTGTGCAAAACACTTTACATACATTCTCACTTAACCTTCACAACAGTCTTGGGAGATACTCTCATGTCCATTTTACATAAGAGGATCTGAGTCTTAGAAGAGTTGGTGCCTTGCCCAAGGTGATTAGTGAATAAGTGGCAGAATCCAGACCTGTCTGACTCCAAAACGTGTGCTTTTAGCCACTCCACACATTGCCTCCTTCACTGGTATGACAGATGTCACAGGCAGATCATACTCAAACCCTGCAGTATGTTCTAACTAATCGAAACTATATAACTGGAAAATGGTAGCTAACTTATATAGCAGGCTCAACTGAAATAATTCAGACATAAAAATGACCTCCTGGCATTTGATTATCTTTTACCTTAGACGTTGATAAACCAAACCATTCCCTCAGGACAACATTTCTGTCCAGCAAAGCATTTCTCTTGCCAAAGTGTAATTTTGTTGGCTACATCTATCTCCTCCAAGGCCTGGAATCAAACCTAAACTAGTAAATTGTGCTGACCTGGCAAGACGCTCGCCCTCCAGGGCATTGTATCAGGCTAAAGTAATACATCACGTTGCTTCCCACTCTGTCGGCCCATTTCTCCAAAGAGCCCTAAAACGGTAATGTTTCTCCTCTGAATCTCTGGTTTTCTTGCTCATAAGCCTTGCGCTTCAGCTCCCTGGCCTTTGGGACAGAGGCAGACTGAATAGCACTAGTTTCACACCTGCCTTTGAGTTGGGGCTTCCAAAAAAAAAAGGCAGATTTGAAGAAAGGGGCAGCCCCACAGAGCGCTGCTTCATTCCTTTTAGGCCCAGAGATACACAAACATTGACTTGATTGGGTAACAGGAAGACTTTGGTCTTTGGGTGATGGGGATTTAGAAGCTGAGAAAGAGTTGCCGAGTGATGGGGGTGGTGGCAGGTCAAACAGAGCTGCGATTCCTAGAAAAGATGACCTTGTTCAACTGAGAAGTAGTGGGACCAGCAGACACTGGAAATTAAAAATTAACACAGGCTGAAGTGAAACTGATGACTGAATTTGATAGGTTTTCAAGAAAAGTTTATGACATGCCATTCATAGAAGAGAGGACATTTTCTGTGTTCACTTTTATAAATGCCAAAGGCCAGTCCTACTTGGAAAGATCTTCTGCAGAAAAGCAGAAATGTGTAGAGTCCACTAGCAACATATAAGGCAGGCAATAGGTATATATTTTTGAAAAATTTCTTCACAAACAATCCTATTTTTAAAATGTTTTGACAATAGTTTTGATACTGACAGTCAAGCACTTCATTCCCCAATATGTGTTCGAGTATGTGTGTGTACATACTCTCGTTATTCTAAATGCATAGTGATGTGGATGGTCTTACAGTAGTGAAGGCATATTTCCATATCTTTACTAAGCACATGAACACATATATCTCAATATTTGTTTTAATTCAAGTTGATTTCCACAGAATTTTTTAAAGGTAAAATATCGATTCATCAAAAGGCTTTAAGTTAATGCAAATCCTATGAATTCAGGAAATATCAACCATTCAATGTATTACATTTGGGGTCTAGGTAATGGTCCTATCACAATTTTCCTTATATTAGGAACTCATGAAAGGAGTCCAGTTTTCCACATAAAGCCATAAAAAAGGAAAGTGAGAAGTGATTCTCACTAAAATGGACACAAATTTAAGATTACTCACATTTTACCCAACTTTCCTACTAGTATCCCATGCAAAATTATGTCAACTGAATGAATTTTTATTAGATAAGGTGGTCCATGGAGCACTGATGCCTAAGAAACTAATCATTCTGAGCTATTTTAAATTGTCAATAGGTCTGGAAGTTATGGATAGATAGTTGGTGTAGGAAACCTAACTGGCTTCTACAGATATTAACTATGGTATTTGATTCTGTGATCAATCTTAAGTTAATCAAAGTTAAATGCAACTTCGTTTTTTATTAGTTGATAATCCATTTGCATTTTCAACCAGACACATAATTGTGAATTTTCTAGAAATAGCCCTGGAAATACAACTAGAACTGTCTTACTTCTTTTTCCCTGCTTTCAAAACACGATCAACTTTAGAACCTCCCCCGTTAGCAATTTCTAGAGAACTTTTAGTCCTTGGAACGCAAACAGTAACAAGTGTGTATCTTCAGAACTGGATATTTCCCTATTTGGAAAATGTTTGCATTTTTTATTATTTAAATACTGATTCTTCAAGTCAATGTCTCCTATTTCCAACAACAGAGTGAAAATAATTAAAGGAAAGCTTTCTCAATAAGCAAGAGGGGAAGTTTCAAAGGAAATTAAAGTTGAGCACAATGTCCCGACTGTATTCCCAGAAATCTATAAAGAAACTCAAGCTTATGTAGCACCAATAAAGGTGGTACATGTTTACCAATGATGAATGACCAGAGCTCTTTGCTCTAGAAGTGATGACCCCAGTTAAATCTCATTATTATGCCTTCTCCTTCAGAGATGGTGGGAAGCAAGTTGCTTGCATCCATGACAAAATGTGAGACTCAGCTAATTGGCATGGTTTTGATGATGCCAAAATTCTGCCCCAAACCCTTATAACTAGCAAGTTTGCCCTGAAGATTATTGAATTACTCCACTGACCATGCATTATTTAAAGGGAAGTGCTACTATTATAGAAGCCAGCTGTTTAATCATTGGAATTCTGTCTGTTGGCCAACTTTCAAGATACAGCCGTACAACTTTCAAGATACTGTGATGACACTTTATGTCTACTCATAGAGAACTCAAGTCCTAGGTTAGGTGGCAGCCAACTTGTCTGCTAAGCAATCTTTGGTTTGCATGCTCTGGAGCAAACCTACTGAAAAACAAATATATAAATTTCCAATGTCAAGACTTTGTCAGCAAGGAAAATTCTGTGAAATTCTACACATGCCTGTTCACCCTAACAGTTGAGTGAGTATATGGACACTTCATAATTGATATGACAGAACTCTGGGACTGGGACTATACCTAGTTGTAGAAAGGACTATCCCAGTCACCTGTTTTTGTCATAGAATTGAGTACAAAAAAATGTTTTGAGAATCTTGGGGAACTCAAGTGATAAACAGAAAACAAAGTTTAACCTTCTAAGTTAGAAAATATTTGGTTTTCTTTCTTGAAGACAGTGTAAAAGTGGTTTCCAACCATAGTGAATATTTGGTTGGCCTAGGTGAGTTTTCTCCTCCGTTTCTTTACTTATTGCAGAATATTTAGAATAGAAAGGACCACAGCAGTCAGACACTGTGTTCAATACAGGAATATGCTCTTAGGATCTCTGACAGGTGTTCATATAGCCTTTACTTAACTGCTTCCAGCAATGGGAAGTTCATTACATTTAAAAGAAGTCAGTCCCATTTTTAACACTCTTAAGTTCAAATTGTTAGAAATTTTTTCTTATATTAATCCAACATTTGTTTCTTTTTCACCTACCAACTCTGATTCTGCCCACTGGAGCATAATTACCTAGTGCTTAATGAGGAGTTTTCAAAGGCAAGGATGGAACAGTTCACTCCATCTCATTTAAAAATTACTCATAATGACAATAGCTGCAATTCTGAGGCCATTAAAAATCCCTATTTTTCTCAAAATTGATACTGTAGCAAATTATTTTACTGTTTTCCTGGTAAACCACATTGCATCATGCTCCTAGTTTTAGCCCATAGTAACAAATATCTTTATTTTGGTTCTGGAAAAATAAGAAATATGAGGCATTTGAAGATAAAGGGAAAAACTTTGACCTTCAACTCTGGCCTCTCAATTGGTGAGAAATGATTTTTTTGTTGTTAAATATCTTTATGTAGAACCAGAAGTCAAGTCTATAAGACACTTCAAAGGATCAATTAAACTTTAAAAGGCAAGGTAAATACTTGTTATGTTCATATATTTTCAATGAAGTACAATCAGTCCATTGTAGACATCATGAATAGACAAAGAAAAACATCTTTCTAGGATTGTGGTGGCTAGAAATAACTGGTAGTTACATTTTTGGCAAAATCCAAGTCTGTAATATTTTGACAACATTAAAAAAAACAGATATAGACATAAGGTAAACTTTCTTTTTAGAGCATTATGGAAGAGTCCTAAATTTCTCTGTTCCTAAAGTCATTGATCTATGGACTAAAAAAGCACAGCTATTTTATAGACTGAACCATGGCAAACTCTGAGCTCATCTAAGAGGTGACAAAGCAGATGCCTGGTGTGTGCTATTATTGTTTGCTGTGCTGATGATTACTTTCTATCTCTCAAGAGGAAATAGTCCTGTGGTGAGTTTCGTGGCTGTTGACAGTCACCAAGAAGGGAATATGTATACATACAATGTTTGATGCTGTTCTGAGATGAAGGTTAGTGTCTTTCTCCAGTGGCAAGCAAGAAGCTCCAGAACCTATGGAGTCTCAGAAGGAAGATTACTTTAGACATGCTTGAAACAGAGGTGCTAAATAGGTCCTGGAATCACAGAGCCTATTCCTCTCCATCTTCAACCCATAAGGATGAAATTAGTTGTTTCTAAGTTAGCCGAGTGTGAAGGTTTCTGGAACCACTCCTGCCACATTACCTCCAAACATCAAATTACTATTCCAAATTCAACAAATGAATCACAATCATGTCCCATTAAGAAATGTATCATTTTGGCAAAGAGCAATCATTACCTGCGGTGGATGACAGGGACGCTTACCTCAAAGTAGGCTGAGTCACCTTCCCCTCTCTCCCCACCCCAAGAGAAAACCAAAGTGTATCAGCCACTCTCCACTGGCTGACCCCTTCAGCCTCTTGAAATAGCCACTTAGCAAAAAGTATGCAGAAGTCCTTTGTGGATTACAAAGAACCATGTAAGCCTATTTGTGTCTTTATTCTAATTTATAGTTCCAGGAAAAGATTATAAAAACAAGAAAAACAAAAAATATTGTTTACATTGCCCAAGGGACCAGATAAGTCCTGGCTTGCCAGGGCCCAGCTGGCGAGCAGAAGCAGAGAGTCTTCTGCACTGGTTGATCCTCCAATGGCAAGTGAAAACACCACTGAGGCTCCAACTGGGACCAGCTGCCCGGTCCCTTCCAAATCCCTCAACCATGAGGAACCCACAGGGTTCGCCCTGAATGAAAGCAGCACACCCACCCAAAGAGACCACAATTGAACCCTTGCTAAGTTTCTACCCCTAGCTGCCCTAAGAATGACAATAAACCTGCCTTACAGGGAGGAAGCATCCCCAGGTTCCTGTGCCAAGCATCAGGAAAACATTTGGATTCTTAGAGGATGCCATGAACAGCTGGCCCCTCGAGCTGCAAGGCAGCCAAACTAGTTTGGTAGCAGGCCATGACCATGGGTCTGATCTCCCCCAACTAGAGAGTTCAAAATATACATGGAGATTTTGACTTTCAAAACTTCATCCTAAAGTACAGTATCATTATTATGTGAACGTAAGACTTTTTATTTAACATATAATGCTGTCTTCTGTGTCAGGAATTTAAATTGAACATATGTCACATTGATTAATTGGATCCTTCTGGCTCAATAGTTCACAAATTTTCTTCCATGAAGCTTGGACATCAGTGGAGAAGACTCAGGCCCTCCACCTCCCAAGGGAGGTAAGGGAGACAGAGAAAGCCAAGATCCAGTCCCCTGCCCTTGCCCAAGCCACAGCAGTTTCACTTTTGTCTGTTTTATATACGGGTATATAAGCAAGATTTGGTGTAACAAAAGTTCTACTATGACCAAAAGTTTACAAAGAATTCAAGTACATTTTAAGTTCCATGTAAACTTGTTTTGCCTCCTTTTTACTTCTAGAGCCAAGAAAAGTGTGTCCAAATCAAAACAAAACAAAATAGAATCACACTAAAACCTACTTGCCAAGTGAAGAGGCCTAATTGATTTGAAAATATCAAAAGAAATTTGATTCCTGGTGTTCCCTCTGGGCAATCAGAATGAATAATGGACATTTAGTTCATTCTGTCTCAGTCTAGTGGTTATTCTATAAGAAAACAGAAA